>NC_054876.1:18160332-18463362 GCF_018320785.1 Cheilinus undulatus | reverse complement strand
GAGGTGGCACAGGCATGCATGGTCCCTACTCCAGAGCAGGACTATTCTGAGTGTGGCTTGGCGTAACCTGGCATGGCCCAACTGGTGATGGAAAAGTAAATCAGCACGCCTTGGTTTGGATCCGCAAAATGACATATTGGAAAAGCCCCATAAGCTGCCCACACCATAGGCACTAATAAAACCCAATACCATCAGGCTTTTGAGCAGTGCTCTCACAACAAGCTGGGTGATCCCTCTTTTGAGTTTTTATTAATCTGACCACAGAACAGTTTTCCATTTTGCCTCAGTCCATTTTAAATTAGCTTTAGCACTGAGGAGACATCTGTGTTTCTGGATTTTATTCACATATGGCTTCTTCTTTGCAAACACAGCTTTAGTCAATGATTTCTGGAAGTGCTCTTGTGCGTGTGCAGTACAGAATCATGCCTGTTTTTAATGCAGTGCTGCCTGAGAGTCTGAAGATCACAAGCATCCAATGTTGGCCTTCAGCCTTGACCCCTGCTCACAGAGATTTCTCCAGATTCTCTGAATCTTTTGATGATTTCATGAACTACAGAGGGTTGGATATTCAAAGTCTTTGCAATTTTACTTTGAGAAACATTTCTCTGAAATTGTTCCACAGTCTTTAGATGCAATTTTTCAAAGATTGGTGAGCCTGTACACATTTTTCCTTCTGAGAGACTCTGCCTCTGTAAAATATTCCTCTTATACCCAGTCATGTTACTGGCCTGTTGTCAATTAACCTAATTAGTTAATATTGCTCCTCCAGTTGTTTCTCATTAGTACCACTTACTTTTCCAGCCTTTTGATGCACCGTCCCTGCTTTTGAGATGTGTTGCTGCCGTCAAATTCAAAATAAGCTGATATTTTTTATGTGACTTTTTCCATGTGAGACTTAAGCTGACCAAACTTTGCCCATTGGGTATTAATGATAAATGCCAGAACAAGGTTTAAAGTCATCTAGCTGAGGTTTGTTGACTTCAGTCATTGAATGAACACTCTGCAGTATTTTCTAGGCTTGTCTGAAAGGGGACAGTGCATTCCCTCAAAGCTGCCTGGTATTCTTGTCGTCTAAAGTCAAAGCTCCTCCCTTCACTGTCTCCTGAGCTGACTCCTAACGTGATTGTGGGTGTGTGTGTGTGATTAATGCGTAGCAGCAGGGAGTTCCCTCCAGCAGGAGGGACATGGAGCGGTGATCTCACTGCAGCCCTGAAATCCTCTCAGACAGAAAAAGAGCGAGGCAGGCTGACACGGGTAAATATTGACCTTCTGCTTCCCTCTTTACTCCCTGGCCGGCTGCCCTCGGCTCTCTGGAGGGAGATAAGGGGGTAAACACTCACACAGAGAAAATCAAACTTCCTCTTTGCAGGTTTTTTCAACATGGTGCTTCCTGGTGATAGTCATTTACAGCACGGGTTACCCCTTTAACTGTTATTCTCTGTTTGATACCTTTTTAGTGCATAAAAGTATAAATTGGCTGCATTAATGTTTACCCATCTGTGCATATTTTTGGTCCTCTCCTTGTGGCTCCCCTGCCTCTGGGGTTGCCCCGTTATCCACAGGATTTCCAGGGATACCCCCCTCTGTATCCTGCTGATGGTGACTCTGCACTTCCCCCCATTTGCCCTTCACAAACACTCACAAACACGAATAGACATGCACACATTAAGAGGGTTACTCCTCATTAATCCCTACATAAGCTCAAAGTGAAGTGAATGTAAGAACACAAACTCTTTCCACTACGGCTGTCTCACATGGATCTCACTGTGCCTCGTTTCCTTGGAGACTGCAGCAGATTAGATAGAGAGAAAACTGACCTCAGATGAAAGAACAGCCTTATTTTCTTCTCTCAACCTTGATGTGTATGTGTGTGTGTGCTTTTGTGGAATTTATCAGGCTGCCGAGACGTTACTATAGATTTTAGTTAAGAATGAAATGGAGTGAACAAGTAAGAAGGCTTTATTGCTGTTAAGAATAGAGCAGAGGTGTTGTAGTTTCAGTGTTCATTCAGTGATGAAATTAAAAAGTTTTCAATGTTTTATGAGGCAAGCATGAAATAAAGCACACAAACTGAGCCATTCACAGTCTAAATAGTTATAGTAGAGCTTCTGCTGCAGCTCTTAAACTTCCATCACAGTCATGTTTGGGGTTGTTTACCCATGGTTACTGGTTTTTAAAGTATGTGTGGTTCAATACCACTTCAAACACTCCTTCGTTTAAAGTGCAAGACATCGTATTTATTTACAGTGCAGCCAAATTATCTTCTGTGGTTCTAATGACAAATCAGGGAATAATTGTGCTCTGTCTTTACACCAGGAGTGTGAGAAGGACACAATAAAAGTTGTTACTTAGATGTGAGGTTGGGTGTTTGCGGCATATTTCCTGCAGCTCTTCTGTAACAAGATCTGAAGGTACAACTGCTAAAAATGTGTCCAGAAATATTCATTTTGCACTTTAAAGATTTATTTTTGATAAAGCAAGTCCCAAAGTCTTGGAAATGACTTTGTAACCTTTTCCAGACTGATGGATTTCAGTCACTTTGTTTCTCATTTGTTCTTGAATTTCTTTGGATCGTGGCATGATGCGTTTCTTTTTGAGATCTTGTAGCCGTCTTCACTTTGTCTGACAGCTTCTATTTAAGTGATTTCTTGATTCAACAAATCTGGTGGTAATCAGGCCTGGGTGTGGCCAGTGAAATTGGACTCAGCTTTCCAAGAACTGTGGTTAATCACAGTTAACTCATGACTTAACAAGGGTGGGGCAATTACTTTTTCACATAGGGCCAGATAGGTTTGGATATTTTTTTTCCCTTAAAAAATAAAATCATCATTTAAAAACTGCATTTTCTATTTACTTGGGTTGTCTTTGTGACATAAAGAAATAGGTTTGATGATCCAAAACATTTACGTGTGATAAATATACAGAAAAACTAAGGAATCAGAAAGGGGGCAAATACTTTTTCACGGCACGATACGCCGGTGGCCCAGATTCAGTTTCCATTCAGTAGCTTCTTTCCCACATAACCTTCCCCACTCTCTAATACCTCTTTCAGACTCTTTTCATTGTCTTATCAACACAATAAAGGCACAAAAAGCCCCAAAATGAATCTTAATAAAAGTTAACTCCGTGCAAATCAGGTGAGCATGACATTTTCTGCATGATATCGGTATAATCCAGGGATCGGCAACCTGTGGCTCCGGAGCTGTACGTCGCTCTTTTGCACCTCCCAAGAGGCTCTCTGCAGCTGTGCCAGAAATTTTGAATAAAGGATTATTTCTAATATGAAAATATGTGCTTTTCTTATGCTATATTGAGATAGACATGTATATTTTATCTGCAAACACGCTTTTTCATTCACTTGTTAGGTTGTGGTCATGTCACCAGTGACACATGAAGCAGGAGTTTTGTGCATAAGTTTAGTTTTTAATATCTGCGAGCTGGTGGAGCATAGCAAGAGGGATGGAGGAAATGTGAGGAAGACAATCAACTTTGATAAGTTTCATATTAAACTGGTGTATCTGTCAGACTAAAGTGGTGTCAGTGGAGAATATCTAAAAAACCTAAAACCTAAAAACCTAAGGCAAATTCACACTTACCAGTATCAGTCAGACAGACAGATAGAAAGGAGGCTGAGGGATCAATAATGGGCTGTTTGAGCCAAATGAACAGGTAGCTTATGTTGTATTGTTATTTTCCTCTCTGCTGCTGTTAGGTCTTCGTTTTTAGGAGGATAAATCTGATGATAATTTAAATATTTTGGCATGTAATGAATGTAAGTTACAGTGTATGAGTGTGCTTTTAGGTAGGAAAAGATGAGATTGTTGATGTTTGTTGTGTGTTAATGTGGTGCTGTCCATGGTGCTGACTGACATCTGTCACTTATAGAGAGTGAAGGAGGGAGAGAGGCTATAGATGGCTCCCTCTCCTCAATCATAGATATTTTCAGTGATTAACATGATTGCTTGGGTCTGTTCTTCAGATTGTATTGTTGATGCAGTCCGTGGCTTAATAATAATGGATGCTGTTGTTTATCGAATGGGCAAAAGCATGCCTTTCCTACTAAAGTCTTGTATATGAAATGACAGCATATGATAGAGAGGGGAGATGAAGTAGAGGAGGTTTCATCTATAGGTGAACAGTAGGTTACGACAATATCCTGCACTAACTCTGTCTGACAGTAACTGTAACAAGTGTGTGTGGGTGAATCAAGAAATAATGATAAAGACTATATCGGTATCATTAAGAATGAATAAATAAATAAATATATAAATAAATAACAATCACTAGCTGATAATGACACCTATAGATAAAAATAATAAAATCTGTGCACAGTTGTTTCTGTTAGAGTTCTAAATCCATAAATGCATCAGAATGAATGTATTATCAAAAAGCCAATTATGAGGAAAAATAACATGACTAACTGGAGGGTTATAAGTGTGATAAAACATGTCAGTGTATGGCCACATACTTTTCCTCAGTCAGTATTGTTGACTGATGAGTAATCGACTGCATTAACTTTATTGTAAGGTTCAAATGCGTTTTGCGGCTCTTCAAAGATTTTCTGGAAGGGTGTACAACAAAAATGGCTCTTTTGACAGAAAAGGTTGCAGACCCCTGGTATAAGCGAATATAAACATTTTTGACATAATTACAACCAACATTTGGCTTTATAAATCTGCCTTTATTAGGTGCATATATTGTCTGTAAAAACAAATTGGTTTGTGGAATTTTAGGCTGGATCAACAGACCTACATTATCTGAAGTTTTTTCTTTATTCAGTGTCATTCCTTACACATAAAAGCTGTCTTCAGGATGGAAATTTGTTAATTTGTTTGTGTGTGTCTTAAGGACAGTCAAAGAGTGCCAAAAAATAGAACTTTCAGTTAACAAGCACCTTAGCCCTACTTAATGTAAAATACCATGCACTGTGACTTACTGTTTTGATGTTTCTCAAATACTGTAAGAACTTACTTACACATATAAGTTTTATGGACTGATGAGACAATGATGAGCCTTTACCAAAGTGATGGAAAGGCTAACGTTTGGAGAAAGAAAGGATCTGCTCATGATCCCAAACATACAAGCTCATCTGTAAAACACAGTGGAGGTAATGTCATGGCTTCTTTTGGGATGGGCTCATTAATCTACATTGATGATGTAACACATGGTGGTAGCAGAAATGAACTCAGAAGTCTACAGAAACACTTTGTCTGCCAATTTAAGGAAAGATGCAACCAAACTGATAAGGAGATCCTTCATCATGCAGTGAGATAATGACCCATAATACACTGGCAAAAGCACAAAGGAGTTC
Source organism: Cheilinus undulatus (assembly GCF_018320785.1). NCBI lineage: Eukaryota > Metazoa > Chordata > Actinopteri > Labriformes > Labridae > Cheilinus > Cheilinus undulatus. Next base: position 18,458,051 of record NC_054876.1, on the reverse strand, counting down.
GTCAGAGGCAAGAAGTGGCAGGTTTTAGACTGGCCATGTCAATCTCCAGACTTGAACCCAATAGAGCATGTATTTTAATTGCTACAAAGGAGACTGAAAGGCATAAACCGCAAAAACAAACAACAACTGAAAGAGGCTGCAGTTAAAGCCTGGAAAAGCATCACAAAAAAAGAACGCAAAAGTTTGGTGATGCCAGTGGGTGACAGACTTGATGCAGGTAATGCAATTAAGTCTTGTTCATTTTAATCTGTTTTTAAGTCTATCTGTTCCAATACTTTTGCTCACCTAAAAATGTCCAGATCAAGACATAAATACCTGGAAATAAAAGCTGAGATATTGGTCTCTTGTCTCATATTCATCTTTTGACATCAAACCCAGATGTTTTAAGTCTACAGCAAAAATAAAGGAATTGGGCCCAACGGTCCAATTCCTTTATCCACTTTTCCTAGGTACGTGTAGGGGGGCTTCAAGGAAAATGGTTGGGAAACATTGGATTAGAGCAATGTACGTATGAGGTGAGGCATTAAACCACAGAGAGCCTTCTTACAGCATTTAAGTTACAGTAGAGTAGATAAATTACTTGCAATTTTTAAGTATGGTAAATAGATTAAATTAGTTATTAGTACAGTAAGTAGTTTAATAAGTGCAAGTATACGTGCATATGTAGTGAGGCATTTTACATCAATAAGCTTTCTTACAATATTTGAGAGACATTAAAACAGTAAGAGACAGTGCATGGTATTTAACTTTAAGTAGGGCTAAGGTGCTTGTTAAATGAAAGTTCTATTTTCTGACACTCTTTGACTGTTGATTGGCCATCAGAGTGACATCAGAGTTTGTAATCAAAGACAGCTCCTCACTGACTTCTGGCTGACTACTCAGTTAATTACAGCTATATACTTTTCCTGTTAATGACTCAGAGCAGGGGTTTTTTGTTGTTCTTAAAAAGAGTCAGCTCCCTTTGACTTCCTTAAAATCATTATAACTCTGAGAATTGTATGAACTCCACCCCTGTGAGTATGTGTGTGAGTGGGTACTGCAGTGCACTACTGAGATGAAACTGAAGTGATAAATAAAAGCCGAATGATTAATAGAGAATGCGAGAGAGCGTTTTAACTGTGAGGTGGTCATTGTCATTGCATTGCTGCTCTAGGTAACACTACAATACACTGGCAGGGTTACAACATAACTCTTGCACAGTAAGCTTTGAAACTTTTCACATTGTTTGCCCGACAATACTTTAAACTTAGACTGCTTTGGTATAAATTAAAAAATGCATGTTTTGTGACTTAAGACAACTCTGCTAATGAGTTTAAAGTGCACGTAAGTGAGATAACTGTAATATGCATACCTCTCTTTCTGTAAAATCCTTGTGCATAACAAAGCAATTACAATCACATTATCACAAAAAGCTTTTGCAAACTAACAATGAAAACAGTAATTAGTTATTTTCATTATGAAATTTTGTGTAAACGGGTTGGTCTCGGCAATCATGAACATTTGCTCATGACTTTTCCCTGAAGTTAATTGACTCTGATTTAAACCCTGAAGTTGCAGAGGTTCAAATAATTGACTGGAAAGTGAAACCCACTTAGTTAAAACTCTAAACATCCCTGTCATTAGAGCCGTGGTTTATCTGGAGAAGCAAAATGTCAACTACATCCACATGAAACAATCCCAAACTGAACATTTTCACAGTAGCTATGATCTCAGCCTCTTTAACCATGCTTCACTTTTATTTCTAACGGTTCTTCTAGTCTTGGCTGACTACATGTTGTATCCCTGTGCTGCAGTCTTTTAAATTACTCCATTAAAAGGCCAAACTGTTCTTTTAAACTTGAGCGACTAAAGCTTCGTCTCATCTGAAGTCTGCCATTGATTATCTGCTTATTTTTAAATCCGTGGTAAGTTTGCAACACAACGACAGTGAGAGAGGAATCAACACAAGTTTAAATTGAAAGCTCCTTCATTAAATCTTCAATCAGTCACATTTAATTGAGTCTCAAAAGGAGTTTAAATCTTTCAGAAGGGTGTTTTTTTTCTCTGCGTGTTTGTGTGTTACTTTCCTTTAACGTAAGTGCGTTTGAAGTGCGTTGTAGAAAAGTTGTGTATCTCGTTCTTATGGACCTCTAGCCCCCACTCTCCCTCTCCGTTTTTATCGATAAATTAGTATTAGCGGTGCATCATGAACTCGCTCTCCTGGGGGTTTTTCAGGCAGAAGATTTGCCAACAAAGCAGCCAACAAAGCAAATCCTTGGACAGCTCTGGGACTGCGGCTCCTTCTCAAACTCTCTCTGACTTGTTCTTTGTTTTGCAGCGATTTAATGAAGCGTGTGTGGCAGTCTGAGTGAATGATGAAGCCTTACATCTAGACATGTAAGCAATAAAACTCCCATGTCGCCTGCGTGTTTAGAAACACTGAAGAACCAAGGAAAGAGGCGTAATAATGCAGGGACTGCTGCACAAACTGACAGCAAGGGGATTTCTTGGCTTTTAGTGGCAGTTTGGACTCCACCTCTCCTGTGACTATTTCCCTGTTTGGACAGTTCTTCATGTTCACAGCTCTTTGTTTGTTTCAAAAATACTTTTAAACCCTTTATTTATAAGAAACAAGATAAGAAGTTAGTAAAGAATTTTGAGTTAGTGAATCTTTTGTGAGCTGTTTCTTTGCTCTTAGTATTTACACTTAATCCTGCCTTGACTTGTTGTTGACACCGTGAAGCCAGGTGTGAATTACAGATGGGAACACACCAAGTGTGACTGTTCAAATATAAACATCTCCTCTACAGCTGTAGGCTGGCTCACTGTAAGAGTGGTGGTGTTTTATTACCTGTTCAGGTACACATTCAAGTGGAGGAACAAGAGGCAGCTGTGGGTCAGTGGTAGTCGGTCACCTCTGGAAGGCTGCGGGCATGGATGCTCCAGTTTACCAAAATTATAATTGACTATTGTTATAGATTTTAAGACCACGGTTATTAAACTTGATCACTTATTGAGTGTGTTTACATGGACTTTGGTATCCCTGGTCATCCATATCCCAAAAAGCATGAGAAATACTAGTTGCCTGGTTTCTGATCACTGCATTAATCTCTGCAGGCATTGGTGAATCTTCATCTTTTAAGTTTGTGTTTTAACAAGGAGATCCTAATTAATGTACACTCATAAAATAGAAATATTACCTTTAATTTCTAGGGTGTTTGCCGTACCTGTTCAGAAGTTATTAAAGCTGTTATAAGGAATTTTCTTTTAGACAACTTATTCTTAGTTTAAGTACAGTTAACAAAACATCTGCAGAAAAGTGAGAGGATGGCAAGGAGTAAAAGTAATGGTGGGAGTATCAATACTAAAGTATCGATATATTGATACTTTCCAAGAACTGTGGTTAATCTGTTAATGCATGATTTAATGGGGGGGGGGGGGATTTCTTTTCCACATGTGGCCAGATAGGTTGGGATTTTTTTCCCTTAATAGATAAAACCATCATTAGAAACTGCATTGTTTTGTATTTACTTGAGATATTTAAACAGGTTTAATGATCTGAAACATTTAAGTGTGATAAATATGCAAAATATCAGGAATCAGAAAGGGGGCAAATACTTTTTCACAGCACTGTACATTTAAAACCAACGTGACTGTAACGACATGAGAAAACCAAAACATTTAAACAGGGATAATTAAATATATGATATTTCAAAGTAAAGCAACCTCATCATCTGTCACCATACTCTCAATCTGGTTTAAATAAATCAGTGTCTAATGTATCATACATGTATGAAAATTAGACTTAATGATGAAACAATCTAGGAAAATATAAATGTCTACCCACACAGCATGGTTTAATGGTTAAAGCACTCAAGGGCCCATTAGAGTTGTAGACAATGACTCCATTAGAAATGTGGTGCAGCCATTATGGGGACTATCTAATGCTCCGTATCCACTAATTAGCTCACCATTGTGCCTCTGATTGTGTTTGTTTTTTCTCTTCTCCAGATGTTCGTCACTGACAAAGTGGAGGATTCAAACTGCACCCTTCATGAGTTCTCCATAACTGGATCTACGTATGCTCCTGAGGGACAAATGTGAGTGTCACGGTTCAAACATTCCAAGTTTTAATTTAACAAATGTAATGGTACTCTCATTACAATACGATACACACAGTATAACTGATAACACCATATTTGAAGATTTTGAAGAGTTTGGGGTGTGTCAGTCCTGACTCACTAGATATGCTGCAAGCTTAGGTAAAGTACAGTACAGCTTCTGTAGGTTTGTCATTTACCTTTTTAGTAAGATAGTCTAAATGATTTACAGTGGCAGCCAAACTGTTCTAAGCCTTACCTCAGCTGTTGTCATATGCTCTTCAAGTATTCACCATTTTTGTGTTTGGTCCCTTGTGGGAGATGAGGGATTTTTTTCTATATCCCTTCATTCATTGAGGATGAAATCCTCCCAAATTCACTCCGAAGTGGGATTTTAAAGTGAACCCTAAATCAAACAGATCTGTATGGTATAAATAGGAATATCTTGAAATAGTCAGAGGTGCAGCCTGAATTTCTGGTTTTGAAAACAAGAATTAACGGGCGCAGAATTTCCTCAACTTTTTGTCACTTGCTATGGTTTTATTCAGGTTTTTGAAATGTTGGGACTTTAAAAGTGTTTTAAAAGCTCTAATTAAACTGCTACTTTTCCACAGCTACATCTGAGCTAATCACTACAGCGGTAGCAGCCATTGTATACACCAGTTTACAATACAGCTATACCCCACCCCTAATGATCACATGCTCATGCTGGAGCAGGTCCGTAGAAGACTGAAAAACATCTTTTCCGTCATGAAAAGCTTTCGGTGTGGCTCTTTGCTCTTGTTTTATTAAAGAAATGTGGTCCAGTTCTGATTAAACTGCCACTATACTATAGCTACATCCAAGCACACTGCTACACAGATGGCAGCCATTGCTATCCACTCCCAGTACAACTAAAAACCTGCACTTAGCTACTGTCTCATTCTCCTAAAATGACTCTGATTGGTAAGGTCAGTTTTCAGACTGGTCATTTTCAGATTGGAGCTTTTTCCCAGACGTGGAATCTGGCCAATCTATGTGTTTTTACGAGGTTAAGGAGCTGAGGGTTGAACCCACAGCCTTCCACATATGAGACAACCGACTCTACCTACTGGGTTACAGTCGCCTGGTGTGCTCAGGTACAGAACCTGGGAAACAGTCGCACTTGGGTATAGTATGAAACAATGGTGCCTAATTGCAAATGTATTTGAATTTTCCCATTTGTATCGATTTTGAATTCTACTGTACATACATCCCTTATTTATTTAATAAAGTCCTGTCCTTTCGAAGATTTCATTATATTTTACACTGGTAATTTGATCCCATTCCTCTTAACTCCTTCTGCCTCTCATGAAAATCCAAGCAGCTTTTCTCCAAAAGTAGATGCTGTATAAAAATAATTGTAATGAGGCAAACTGTGAAATGGTCGGTGGTCCAAGATTTGTTTCATTACTCTAATGATGACTCAAAATGTTCTGCTGCCACGTACTACCTTGGCAATTTCTTCTACAAATAGAAACAGTTAGTAACCCTGGATGATTCTTATGAGTTTAACAGAAGAGCTATACATTCATAGCCGCTGTAGTGCTCCATTATAATCCATTATGCCTCAGCTGTACTGTACTCTTGTTGCATCACACCCTCTTTGTTGTAAAAGTTGTGAAGTGGAGTGTGAACTTTGCAGATAAACTGAAAAGTAAAAGGGTTTTAACAGTCATATTTTTCAGCTTTGATCTCTGCATTTTATCTCTACGTTAGTGTAGGATTAAAGGTAGAAGGCCAGTCATCAGGTAGGAGAGGGTTCAGTGCATACACATGTTGTTTATTTTGCTGTTTGCTGAGTGACTCTGCATGAACCTGTCGATTTCATAACAGCACAGTGTGGGTTAGTGTGTGGGAGCCTCGCTAGCAACCAATGCAGTCTCTACTGGGAAGAGATCCACGGTTGTCATGCAATCAGCACTTCTTGTCAGCGACACACTTGCAGAGATACACACTGTTTACTACTGAACCAGCTCTGTTTCTCTGCTCAACTTTTGAATGCTAAACAACTGAAAGACTGCTACACTCATACATATGGATGGGGTTACTGGATCTGAGGTGTAGCGAACTGTGAAGTGAATTCCCTCGTGCATGGTGTATGACATGCATATGTGTGTGTTTGTGTGTGTTTCCAGACTGAAAGGAGACAAGCCGATCCAGTGTGGCGACTATGATGGACTCCTGGAGTTGGCCACTATTTGCTCCATGTGCAACGACTCCTCGCTGGACTACAATGAGGTCATTAATACAGAAACACAGTAATTTCATCATTAGAAGTTTTAGTGACAGCAGTACCAGCAGACTGGAATGCTGTCTTTTTGAAATTAAGTGCAAAATTATTTAATTTAAAGTTGAAGTTGTTTAGAGATGTTATCCTGATGACACACCAAGGACTGTAAGAACCCTGGTTGGGAATCAGTGACTCTAGGTGGATTTGCACTCTGCAGTTTTTACTGAAAATTTTGACATACAGTACCGTGCAGAAGTTTAGACATGTTTGGGCCAAAATTTGAGGCTGAAGTAAGGTGTGTAATGCCGAGTACGCCCACCCGAGGGCCCCATCGGGTGGGAAGGAGGATTGACACAACCCAGGTCATGCTCTGGATGTCTTTGTACATTACCAAGGGCATGGGAAAATAATCTGATGAAAACAAAACAAAAACCACAGCTTTAGGGCAGAGTTATGGGTAGATGTGGCAATTAAACATAGCCTAGGGTACTGTTAGGGTGGGTTTGAGGGTTGCCACAACCCCCTGGTTGTCATGTGTATGTTCTAAGCACCTGAAAACTGTTGGTGGTTGCTGGGCGTATTACCAGGGATGCAACGGCCTGGACAAAAAGAATGCTGTTAAGCTTGACCTTGGAGTGACACACGTACATGTCAAATGTGTCGACACTGACTCTGGCCTCCCTCCCTCCTCTCTTCAGCCCGGGGTTGTGGAACATCAGGACCTGTGAAGAACTGTTAGCGCTCTACGTGCCTTAAACTTCTGCACAGTACTGTACATCGCGCATGATTCCTACACTTACAAAAAAATGATTTTCCCCTCAGGTTAACCAACCTGCCTGGCATAAAGGTGATCGATATCACATATTTCTCAGTTCTCTCTAGCCAGAGGAAGAGAGGCAAAAGCCTTGAGGAGTCATCTCTAGACCTAAGAGGCTAGCTGCTCTCCTTGAACACCTTCCAACCTGCATTTTTTTTCACAATGATGCTTTTGATGGGAATGCTATTAAGCAAATAAACCTTGTGGGGAAAGCAACCAAGTGGTTAAGTGTCTTTCACAAACAGTCTGGTTCTACAAGTGGGCTCTTTCAGGTGGACAACAGCAGCTGGCACTCATTTGCAGGCCTGTTTCCTTCCTCCACTTTTCTTGTTACTTTATACACATTTTAAAAAGCCAAACTTTTACCAGATGAATAGCCACTTATAAGCCAAAAGACTGGCTATTATAACTAAGCAGAGTTATACATTCTGAGAGAATATTTGGCAAACTTTTCATGGGCACAGCCCACATACTCAGCTCTGCTGCTCATCCTACAAATGTATGTGCCTTACAAATGTGGAACAATTTAAAACAGTGGTTCTAAACGGTCATGTATCAGCCCCCACCACCACCTCCTTATGAGAAGTCTCGACCCAGATTTCTAACAAAATACCTCATAATCTTGGATAAACCAGCTTTGTTATCCCAAGAGATGGAAATAAGTATGAAGAAATCTTGAGAGAATCATTGAAATGTACTCATCATCACAGGAAACTTCATACGATAAAAACAAAGGGGGTTTCTATCTACTTAGAGCTTCCACTGTTCATCGACAGCTTTTTTTCCAGGCTGTCATTTGTGACCCACTGGAAAGAGCTTTGCGACCCATTTTGGTCTCAGCAGATATTCGCTAAAAAAGGCAAATATTTAACCTTGCAAAGCAGATGGGTACACCCATTTCCATGTTTCTCACGGGTGAATCCATCTTGCAAAGCTCTCGTCTGCACCGTTTTTGGCTCGGTTAGAAAGTGACGGGACCAATCAGCAATGAGGGGCAGTACTTGTGGGCGCGGCAGAGTCATGACGTAAGCAAGCAGCAACAAGAGGCTGGCGCTGTTATGGCGGAAGACATTAGCATGGATGCTGCAAAAGTGCCAGTTTTATCAGAACTTGACAACATTTCTTCGTTAAAAGAAGAACAAAGAACAGCACTGGGTTGTTTTCTTTTCAAAAAGACAAAAGTTGTGTACGACTAATGTACGACTAATCTTATGACTAAGATTAAGGTCTGAACAGTATTGAATCGGTATTGTCTAAAATTATAAAGATAGATAAAAATATATGAAGACAGTATCACACCAGATGCTGTGCTGTTGCAGTACATATCTGCATGCTGTGACTCTGGCTGAATCACAGCAGTGCTGATATTCAGTGTAACTGCACTACCTTTCATGCAGTATTACTGAAATGACATATAAGTTTTAGTCATACTGGGTTTGCTTGAGGAAATGAAACCATAGCCATAGCCTGGATGGAGAAGAACCTTCACAGACATACTAAAAGTATGGAGCTAACAGTAAAATACTTGGTTGTGGATCACAGTCATTAGTACTGTTTGTTAAATCGTTTTTTTAGAATGAGGGTTAAGGCTCTAAAAGATACCAATCTGTGGCTCATACAGCACAAACAGGTAGGTTTTCTTCTCAAATACCGCACAGTTTAATTGTGTAAAGTTTATAAAAACACTGTAATACAAAAAGTAGAACTGCAACACACAGAGTGACATCACAGAAAGCGTTTTTTCTCCTCTTCATCAGCTGAGCTAGTTTTACTCCAAAGTTTCTTTCTCTGGTTTGGATTGCTTTTCTCACCTCTTTGTCATCACCATGGTATCATGGTAACCACGCTGAGAAGAGAGACTAAGGATAAGGCTCATTTCATCTCCTATGTTCCCTCTCAGACTGTTTCTGCTCTCTTAAACAGGCATTTAGCCACCAATTTGGACTGTTTTTGAATAAAAAGCCTGAGAGTGGGATCAAAAAGTGCTAAACGGGGAGGAAGAGAGGGTTAGAAGAGCTGAGTGCGGGTGCCAGGTGTTTTATTGATGTCTTTATTCAGTCACACAAACAAATGATGTGTGGTACGTCATTACCTCTTCAGCTCAAACACTTCAAATCTCAGCTAGCAAAGGCACGCACTTAAAAACACTTTGCATGTGTGAGTCAATGTTTGGTAAGGCAGAGGTGAATAACCTGCCCATTTGCTCAGGAGGCATTCTAAAGAGGGTTGATTATGTTTAACAAAAGGCACAGGTTATAGGTTAAAATCTGTTTCTGCTCCGAGAATTTAATGTCTAAACCACTCTTCACATGCTCACTCAGCTTATTTATAACACTTCTAGATTCATTGGAAAGTCTTTTGGCATGTTTTGATGTGTTCCTGTTCTCTCTTAGGCCAAGGGAGTGTATGAGAAGGTGGGAGAAGCCACAGAAACGGCTCTAACAACCTTGGTGGAGAAGATGAACGTCTTTAAGACTGACCTGTCTGGACTCAGCAAGGTGGAACGAGCCGGTACCTGCAACGGGGTAAGATACATGTTGATAGGAGAATTTTGCCATTGCCAAACTCATCAAACCATGTCTTTACAGTCCTTGTACACTGGGGCACATTCATGTTGGAATAGAAAAGAGCCTTCCCCAAATTGTTGCCACAAAGTTGGAAGCATAGCATTGTCAAAAATGTCATGGTATGCTGAAGCATAAAGATTGCTAATCTCTGGAGATAAGAGGTCTAGTTCAGACCCTGAAAAACAGCCCCACACCATTATCCCTCCTCCACCAAACTTGGACGTTAACCTGCGAAGAGGGTCTAAGGTCAGTGGTGGCAGCGTTGCTAACGTTAGCCACATAAAGAATATGCCAGATGGTGCATAATCCTCATAGATGAAAATGATTGAAGCCAAGTCTAAGTGGACAGGTAAATTGTCATTAATTCTTTCATCAGCAGCTTGAATGTTTTTTCTTCAGTAACTGATGAAGACTCGAAACATCCCAGCGTGAAGCTCTCTGACCATACTGAACTCTGCTTGGTTATGGGGCTGGGATAATAAAGTGCCTCGTTTTTGTCCCAGATAATGTTTAGTGTTTAAGTGTTGTTTGAACTGGTGAGAGGGGATGAGTAAACAGTTTAAGGTTCATCGTCTTGTTCCAGAACAAACTTGCTGACCGACACATGCAGCATGTTTGACATCAGGGTGTGAACCATCACACTATAATATTTGACATGTTGCTTAGTAAAGCAGTAAAGAAAACAACCCTGCTTTATGCTCCGTTTATGTTTAGTTGAATGACGTCAACTTTGTTGAAAGCTAAGGGCAGATTATCAAATTAAATGCTTAAGAAGATGTGCGTTCAACATGGAAAGAGGCTGAAGTGAGAGAATTCCTTGATGTCAGTGGATCAGAAATCTGCTGCTGGTGTTTTAGCGGCGAGGGAGCTGTCATCTGCTGTGTTAAAGCCAGTCACCCGTGGTTCAGAGACTTCTCACTCCTCTGTAGATAAAGGTCATTATCGTCCCCACGGGTCTCACTTTCAGGAGGAACAAAGCTCAGCTGTGGCAGACGCTTTAGGTGAGATTATCCTTGTAGTGACAGGCGTCTGATAAAAAAAAAAAAAAAAAGACTGACTCAATACCTTGTAGTTAAATTCACACCTCTGCTTGATAAACTAATGCATTAATTCCTAAAAATAACATGCATCTTTTGCAAACTTTGCTCACTATACACAGATAGAAAACAAAAGAAATGGCTGAAGAGTTTCCCCAGGAGAGCAGGCCCAGCCAAGACAAACTGTCCCAGTTTGACGAGGAGAAGTTTGTCACAATGACAGATTTCAGGACGTCCGTCAGATGTTTTCAGTCCCCTGACAGGGTGTGTGTACATCATCACCATCTGGCTGGACAGAGAGAAAGATCAATGATAAACTCTTGGGCTTTTTTTAATAGGAACTGAGATCAGCATAGAGCCTGAACTAGAGAGACACCTAGTGGTAGATTCAGAGTTTACAATAAAAAAAACATTGATTCCTGATTACATGATTTGATTTGCTCCCTGTCATTAGAAAAGGTAAATAATTCTCAAGAGATAATTCATCTATTTGTTTTATGAGATGGCAGAGTATTAATCTGCTTAGTCAAATGATCCTCAGTGCATCCACTTCTGACATCAGCACCTTCAGCATCCATAAGTTTTACATAAGTTTAACTTCAATGTACTTATTATTTTGAATTATTGTGTTTGTCTTTTGTGCTTATGTTTGTTCTCCTCTTTGTCTCTTTCTGGCAGCCTAGTGTACTGAAAGATTGGATGAGAGTGTGTGTATATATATAATTCTTCAGCATACCAATACTTTTTGTATAATGCTATGCTTCCAACTTTGTGGTAACAGTTTGGGGAAGGCCCTTTTCATTCCCTGTTGGTCTGATGGTCAGGTGGATGAATATTTTTGTCCATGTGGTGTAGGTTGATAACAAACAATTCTATGAGACCCTTGTCAAGCCACTTCCTCCTTGGTACTATTACTAGGTAAGACAGAATCTCTCATTGCCTGGCTCCTTGCCATTGGAAATGATTAAAAATGTCCCACAGTTTATTGGATTTTTTTTCTATATATTCACACTATTTTCAGAAATGTTTTATTACTTAGCTTTACAGATATAATGAAAATTCCAAATCCAAACCAGAACATAAGTGGGGAAAAAATCTCTTAATACTGATCACTATTTAGAACTTGACATCTGTTTATTTCTGATTTCTTTCAAAAATAAATGTAAGAGTCCACGCTAAACCAGGATAGATAGAATCAAACAACAGGGATGTTTTTCGGCAGACATCAGCATCACATGCCTTTTTATGAAGCAAATCTCCTACAAAGCTTCAGACAGACATTCAGACAGATACAATAGTTGAGTGCTAGGTCTAAAGTGTCATCTTTCAAATGTCAGTGACTCAGCCACTTCAGTTGTCTTCTGTCTGCATTTCCTGACAGCTGCCCATGAACACTGCTACTTAACTGAAGTTCTGACTCCTCATCCCTCTCGTCTTTGTCTTTTCTGTCCTTTCTTACTTTCCTCTTTGTTTCATCCATCAGGTCATCAGACAGCTGATGAAGAAAGAGTTCACCCTGGAGTTTTCTCGTGATCGCAAGTCCATGTCTGTTTACTGCACCCCTGTGAAGCCTGGATCTCAGAGCAAGATGTTCGTCAAGGTATGCATGAATTTAACAAACTCCTAGAAAGAGTCACCAGTGTCCCTTTGTCCTGAGGTAATGTTAGTCTTCCCCCTCAGGGCGCTCCAGAGAGTGTGATCGAGCGCTGTCAGTACCTGAGGGTGGGAACAAGGAAAGTGACACTCACACCTGCTCTGCGTGACCAGCTGATGTCTAAGATCAGAGACTGGGGGACAGGAAGGGACACACTGCGCTGTCTGGCTCTGGCCACACATGACAGTCCGCCACGTAAAGAGGACATGGACCTGGAGAACTCCAGCAAGTTTGCACAGTATGAGGTAAAGAAGAAGAGATCACTGATAACTTTGATCCACTTGTGCTCATGTTCATATAAACCACCACAGTTCTTCTTTGGTAGGTAGTTTGACAAAAATCTGTGCTTTAGGCCTTTTTGGGTAATTCTTGTAAATATGAACCTTGTAGCCGTATAGTTTAGCTTAGCTTAGCTTAGCATAAGTCATTTTCTTATATAAGAAATGGGGGTGGATTGTTGCGGTCAGGGTGTCCTTCCAAGGTAAGACATGCTAATAATGGAACAATGTGGAAGATGATGTAACAAAGTCCACCTTACCACTGTAATGAGAATATTTGCATTTATATTATTGCGAAGTGTAGTTCAGCAGGAAAGAGCAGAGAAGAATGTTGCAATGAACAGACAACATGATAAAGCTGTAGGGGTGTAAAGGTACATGTATTCGTACCATACCGATTCTGTAAGGGCCTCTTGGTACGGTACAGACGTGCACCAAATGGATAGATGTGGAACGAAGCTCATACAGGAATGGAAAACCAAAGAACAACTCACTGTCACACTCTCCTGGTAACCACACAACCACAGCAAACGCCAGCAACAGCCTGAAAATTCCCAGATAAAAGTTTAGGAACACTTTGTTTCCAGGTAAAATACAACACTGGACAAAGACAACAATGCTTACATTATTCAGCAGCTGTCATCCAGCGGATCAATCAAAGCATTTAAAGAGGGACCACTCAAACAAGAACGTCACTGTAATGAGGAGGAACAATAAAAAGTCTCACCAGCCAGTTATAAATTTCCCATAATTTTAGATCTTTTATTATAACAAGGGTGCTCTGGCTCTGTGAATCAAATTAATTTTACCTTCAACTGTCAGCATTGGAGGAGGGGGGAGAGGGGACTCCATCATGTCTGCAGCTGCGTCATAGGTAAAGTTATCCTCAGATTTCACACAGCTTTAACCTCTTTAAACGCCTAGATGTGCTGTGAAAATTCTCCCAAACTTTGTAGTAGGTCCCATTGGTTAAAAAACTAATCTAGTGCTGAAGTCGGTGTTGAAATCGGCAGGATAGATGCTAATTGGCATACTTAACAAGCTAACTTATGGTTGTGTGATAATGGATTCAAGTTGGCTGGGAAATTTTGGTGTTTAAAGAATGGTTATAAATATGCCAATATATCAACGAAAACAACCTAGTAATTCAAAAATGTATTTATTTATTAATATTTGTATTAATTGAAGACCTTTTGGAAGGAGGTTGCAGCATTATTAATAATTTAAATGCAGTTTATTCAGCCTATTTATTTTTAAACAATTTAATACACTTAAAATAAAATCTGTTATTTATTCACTTTACTAACTGTACTGAAAAGGTACCGAACCCTGACTTCAAAACCAAGGTACGTACCAAACTGGAATTTTTCTGTACCATTACACCCCTATAAAGCTGTATAACTGCACGGAGATCACGCTGGTCATGTGCAAGTAGTCTATGGTTGTGCACCTCTTTTTCTTTATCCCAGTAAAATTTCCTTATAATATCCTGTTAGGATCTCACATTAGGTCACTGGCCTGGCGGGAGAAAGTCCAGATATGCAACCTCCGACCCCCTAAAACTTCAGGAATTTTAGGAGGTTTTTTGCAAGTGCTAAAGCATGTAAGGAGGAAAAATTTTGCCAAGTTGTTTCCACAAGCTACAGAGTCAATAAATCAAAGCTAAAACAAAGGGCTAAATGCTGAAAAATCAATGCTCTCTCACTCTGCTTTACTCTTATCTGTCCTTTTTCATATCTAGCATGTCCCTGGTTTTAATTTGGTATCTTATCATAGTCACACAAACCCGCATCCTCTGCAGTCTTCAGTTGATAATTGCAGAAAATACTGCTGCTCCCTCCAGCTCCATTGATCCTGTTCCAGCTCTTTCATTGTAAATTTAGCTGTCTCCTCTTTGTTTAAGTCCTTTGTGTGACCAATGAATTTGGCTTCTCTGGGAAAGCCATGACCCATACTTGTCCAAGGGAATGTAAAAAAAGAATCCAATGCTCTATTTGCACTGAGTTAGTATTACCTAGTAAGACATCTGGTAATTTATAATAATCCTGTGGGGATCTACCATGTCTGTAATTTGCAAAGTTAGAATTCCAGGGAAAATTGGACACATTTCTGCCCACAGAGGTCCATGTGTAATATTTATCCCATGCGAACCAGCATCTCTGTAGTTAACGGTGGTGTTTTATAATTAAACTTAAGTGGTCAATGCAAGTTTTTCTTACAAAGAAAATAATAGAGGCTGTGCAAGACATTGTCAACAAAGTTTTGACACAAATAGGGCTTTAATGTGCTTTGCTTTCAGTTCATTTTAGCTTATGTTCACAAATGACTTAATATTGCTTAATTATTAATTTAAACTCTACAGACTTAACCTGCGTGTGCATCCCTGCCCTCTTAACTCCTACTGTGATTCTGCTCCTCTTCCTCCCACAACTTCTCTATACCTGTGCCTGACTGTATGTCAGTATTATTTAGCTGTAGATTTCATGTATAACAATTTATGTTTGGAAAAGTGTCGCTTAACATTGTGTGCCTGTTTTTGGAAACTGGTTAACAGTATTTGTAGGATATATGAAGGAAGTGTCACCTGCTAAAGACAATGTCCACGACAATGCTTTTTTGAACAGAATTTAGAAATAAAAATTCTTTGCTGCAGCCATGCAGCACCTCCATGTTTTCCTTCAGAAATGTCGGTAAATTCTGGTTTAAGCTTGTCACGTGTGAATTTAACACAATAAACACTGATTTGCTTTCCAGTTCCATCCTCTTCAGTCAGGAACACTCTCATTTTACCGTTTCATTGCACAATGTATACACAGTTTTACCTGGTGGAGAAGGCTCTGCTCTAAAGATGCTCCCTGGGTTGATCAAGCAGCATGCTTTGACTTTTCAGAGAGGGCATAGCTAGAAAACCCTACATGGATGGACACATTAATGACAATGTATACTGAATATGACAAAATCAATAAATACATAGAAGCATGAGTCTGAATGAGCTTTATGCTATAACAGAGGAGGCTGGGGTGGAGGTGGTTAAGCTTTGCCACCAGCAGCAGCATAGTGTATCAGCTTTTATGCAAGCAGGGATTAGTGGGAATACGTCACATTTAAAAGCACCACTGTGTTGAGAGAAAGAGCTGTGATTGGCCATGGGAGCTGGGAAGCGATAATTGGGATCAGCTGGCTGTCAGCTGATCATGGCTGGGTGTATGACTACCGTGTCCTGCATGAACTAACGCTGTGCTTCATTTCTTCAACTAACTTCTCAATTTGAATTGAGGAGTCTGATCAAATAAAAAAACATTCCATCATGTATTTTCTCAAAAGGTAGCCAGCGTTTTGGTTGCATGGATGAATTTTACATAATGAGAGTGAAAAGCCGTTAAAAGTAGCCCTCCTGGTTAACAGTATTAGCTTACAAAACACTCTCAGATCAGGTTAGAGTGTGCATACTGTGCATTTAGCTAACTTTAATTTTACTTTAGAAAAAACAGGCTGACTGTTTCCCCTTGTACCTAAGTCTTCATGCTAATGTGAGCTAACTGTCTTCTGACTTTTGAGCTTTGTTATCTACCATTATTGGTAATTTTTACCAATTGTCAGGTTGTGAGCTTTTCTTCTCTTTGTGTTTTCTTTGAGTCATTCCAGTGACAAAGTCTTTTTCCACCTAAAGCAGAGAGCGTTTACACGTTGTTTTCCTCTCTGGAACAGTCTCTTTGTTGAGTAGAAAGTGATCTATGTGATGCTTTCAGCAGCAGTACAAATAAATTCAGGTGAACTGTTCTCTCTGTGAAACCGAGGTGAGGTCTGTGTTCAGATATTGTCCTGTGCAGTCTGATTCTCTCTCTTTATTTCTGTTTTTCTTTCAGCTGGGTCTCACCTTTGTTGGCTGTGTGGGCATGCTCGACCCACCCAGGAAGGAGGTGATCGGTTCAGTGAAGCTGTGCAACGAGGCGGGAATACGAGTAATCATGATCACAGGAGACAACAAGGGCACAGCTGTGGCCATCTGCAGACGGATCGGCATCTTCTCCGAGGAAGAGGACGTGGCCGGAAAGGCTTACACGGGTCGGGAGTTTGATGATCTCCAGCCAGAGGCCCAGAGAGAGGCGGTGAAACGGGCGAGGTGCTTCGCCAGGGTGGAGCCGGCTCACAAGTCAAAGATTGTAGGATACCTGCAGTCGTTTGATGAGATCACAGCCATGGTGAGGAAGAGAGAGGATGGCATATGTTAATCTCGCTGATCTAAGAAAAATGCACACAAAAGAAAGTTATACAGCACATTATTTTACATTTTTGCTGAAATACAAAGAAATAAAACTTTAATATACTAACAAGTCCCAAAAATTTCAAGTTCTACTAAGTGTCAGCAGAAATGTGCATATCTTCTGATACGAGTTATCAACTCTAAGGCTGATAAACATGAAGAAGATTGACTTCTACATTTTAAATTACCCTCTGAGCTGTTTGGGAGTATAAGTGAAATGAGATGTTTGCAGGAAAGCTGGTGTCGTTATTTTCCATCACTGTTAGGTGGAAGAAGCTGCAGTAGCATCAAGCTCTACCCTGCCACAATCACTTTAACTACTTTGTGGCAAAAATGAAAAAAAAGCAGCCCTGGCAGCCCTGACAACTGCTTTGTTAATGCGGATGTAGCTGGCTGGCTTTAAAATGTTCTAGGCTGGAACAGTTGGGGGGGGGGGGGGGGGTTGGTTGAAAATGTTGGAATTAAAGAGGCAAGGAGACCTTTGAATACCTGTTCACCTCTTTATCATGGAGAAGTTAGTCACTTCTTTCTCTTTTTTTCTTTTTTTTTTTTTGTCATACTGACATGAGTGTGGATAGTTAAAGCAGTGGTTCCAAAATTGGGGGTTGGGACCCCCAGGGGGGTCATGAGATGGTAAAGGGAGGTCGCGGGATGCTTTCTGAAACACAAAGAGAAATTTCGTGTTATTTTAAATCATGAATTTTAATCTATTATTTTAAAAAATATTCAAATTGACCCTTAGAGCTCACACAGCACAGATCAGTGCCCAGGCACACCCTTGTAAATTGCTTGGTAACTTTTGAACCTTTGAAAGCTCTGTGCCTTTCTAATTATGTTCCCCATGCCTTTACAGAATGTTTTCTACTGAGCCTGGAACTTGGCTAACTTTCCAGGGTCTTTAAAGATTAAGTTTACACCAGTAACTCTGACATTGAACAACGTTTTATTTATTTTTAATCCATTTTTCCATCGTTCTTGCAGTTGGCCGGTTAGCCCACCGCCATATTGTCTGTTTATATCATAGGATTCGTTGCCACCAGGCAGTGACAACCAACTGGAAGCTGTTTCGTTGTCACATCATGCTTTGCAGAACAACACATGTGGACAGACTTTGAAACTGTCTGAATGAGTCATAATAGAGAGAAATAGACACAGGGAGGCTGTAATTTGTCTCTCAGAGTCACCGCACTTTAAATTATGGCTCAAATTCCCAAAAGAGCATATTTTGACATTTTTTGTCACAGAATGAATATTTTTTAATTCTTTAGTTCAATGCTGGGAGGACAAGTTTGTGAAAAAAAACTCGTATTCATTAATGTTTACTGTGTGTAATACATAAAAATCTTTGAGTTTTAATTTCCTATCAGTTTTTTCTTTTGTATATATAGCCCCATAACTTTTTTAAAATTCAAGTGACATTACTGCAGCACACATATTCTTAAAGCCCAGGTTGCCCTGAAAAAAAAAGATGTTCAGAGCCTGATTGTGCACCACAGCATTTATGTTTTACAAGCTTTTAAAGACAATAAGACACAATGGTGGGAAAAATAGCTGTGAGCTCTAAGGGTTAAAATCAAAACATAGTTTTAAGTGATATTTGTGCTTAAATGCAAGTAAAAGTTATCAAAAAACTATGTAAAATGCAAGTTTTGTACATGATGCTTTGTGTTTATATTGTGCGCTTTATACCCCTCAAGGGAAGATGGGTGTGCCTGATCGCTGACGCCGTTATTTTGGGGTTCACAGGCTGAAGAGTTTGGGAACCCCTGAGTTAATGTACTTCTCCATTTAACGTACTTCTTCATTTCAGTTCTTTGCACTGCAGCAATTTTTTACACATTGCAGCACTGAACTTATTTTAGAAATAATTAAATATTATAGGTATTTTGGACGGGTTTGGGACATCATTTGATTCCACAGTAGGGATAGGAAATGGTGGAACCGAGGGGAAGATGACATAAACAAAAGAGGAGAAAATCCCATCCATCCTCTCCTGTCTGTTGTTTTGTGTAGAGGTTTTTTCATTCCTATAGTAAGGAGAAAGTGCCTTTCCTCCTCTCCTCAGCTGTGGGTCATGTAAAGACTCGTGAAGAAAGTGTGTAGTGAGGTGTGACATGTTGCAGGTCTCTCTCTGACACCGCTATCAAGAGCTGTCATCTCCACCCGCTCGGCTGCTTCCTCTCTGACACATGTCTCAGAGCAGGCGTTGATCTGAGAGAAAGAAGGGAGGGAAAGAGAAGACAACAGTTTCACCATTTAGCTGTCAGGCTGACTGCACCATTCAGCCCAGACTAAAGCTGCTTTAGGCCCTGACATGACAGACTAATATATCTCTGTTGTTCAGCTTTAGTTTAATCCTGCCTGGATCTGGAGCGATAATGAGACTTAGTATAATGACTCAGCGGTTTGTTTTCAATCATCAGTATACTGATCTGTTTCAATAATAATCATCCCTAAATAAGTCATGTGGGCTCAATATTCTAGGGGTAAACAAGTGGAAAGTACACGAGTTGAAAACTTTCTGTTCAGTTTTTCTAAATTAAAATAAAAACTTTAATTCTTCAAAGCTTGGGTTCAGTTTTCTGCCAATATCTGTGTTTTTAGATTTATTATGAAGCCTCAGAAAAATAAGACATTTTGGGTCTTGATGTTTGAGTTCTTGTATAACTTGACAGTTTTAAGCATTAGGAAAACATGAGCAAACTTGTATCATTCATAAAGCATTAGTGACTAATATGTCATGTATAAATACAATTATAGATACTTTATTGGTCTATTAGTAAAGCATTAGTGGGGGGGTTAGAGTCAGGGTCACTTTTACTATACTAATGCTGAGCTTGAGCTCAGAGTGTGTAATTACTTTTAGGAGGCACAGAGTGTTTTATGAATTTTGATTTCCTTTAGCCATGTACCAAAAGACAAGCATATACTCAGAAAATGATAAAAAACCTCAAGCAATGGGAAATGTTATGCAGAATAAATAATTAACTGTAAGCAAAATCTAAAACATGTCCAGTGTCTCCCACATAATGAGACTATGCTAGCTGGGGTGGCAGAGTGGGTCACCCTAACCTCCTTTTGTAGGTTTATTTTTGTGTGTTTCTGATCTCTTGGCAGTATACATCAGCTGTACAATAATCCTCCTAAAGTACTGGAGCACAGGAGGATATTGGCAGCAACTAGCTGCTGAAATAATTTTAAAATGACAATGCATGAAGCTCTAAATCTTTAACATGGAACGTTGCATTGTGTGTAGCTCAGCAGCCAAGGTCAAGCTCAACAGCATTTCTTTTTCCAAGTCTTTTGCACCTCTGGTGATATGGCTAGAGCCTGCTGGGAGTTTTCTGGTCCTTCTGGACATCCACAGCACCCCCAGGGGCTTGTGGCAACCCTACCACCAACCTGGACGATACCAAAGGCTGTGCCTACTTGTCACAGCCACCTCTTAATCCACCCTAAAATGGGACTTTGTTGGAGAGATTAATTCCCATGACCCTGGTAATATGTAGGTCATCCAACATGGATTGTGTCAATCCTTGTTTCCACCCTGTGTGGCCCTAATGGCTTACTTGCCATTACATGCCTTACATTAGCCCCTATTTTTGGCTCAAACATGCCTAAAAGTTCTGCATGGCACTGTAAATAAAATGAAGAAGAAATGGTTGGCAAATATGCTTGGGTGGTAGTAAATATACACTATATTGCCAAAAGTATTCCCTCACCTGTCTTGACTTGCATATAAAATTAAGTGACATCCCATTCTTAATCTGTAGGCTTTAATATGACGTCGGTCCACCCTTTGCAGCTATAACAGCTTCAACTCTTCTGGGAAGGCTTTCCAAAAGGTTTAGGAGTGTGTTAAAGGGAACTTTTGACCATTCCTCCAGAAGGGCATTTGTGAGGTCACACGCTGATGTTGGATAAGAAGGCCTGGCTCTCAGTCTCCGCTCTAATTCCTCCCAAAGGTGCTCTGTCAGGTTGAGGTCAGGACTCTGTGCAGGCCAGTCAAATTCATCCACACCAAACTCTCTCTTCCATGTCTTTATGGACCTTGCTTTGTGCACTGGTGCACAGTCACGTTGGAACAGGAAGGGGCAATCCCCAAACTGTTCCCACAAAGTTGGGGGCATGGAATTTTCCAAAATCTCTTGGTATGCTGAAGCATTCAGAGTTCCTTTCACTGGAACTAAGGGGCCAAGCCCAACTCCTGAAAAACAACCCCACACCATAATCCTCCCTCCACCGAACTTTACTCTTGGCACGTTGCAGTCAGCCAAGAACTGTTCTCTTAGCAACCACCAAACCCAGACTCGTCCTTGAGATTGCCAGATGGAGAAGCATGATTCGTCACTCCAGAGAACGCTACTCCACTGCTCTAGAGTCCAGTGGCGGCGTGCTTTACACCTCTGCATCGGGCGCTTTGCATTGCACCTGGTGATGTATGGCTTGGTTGCAGCTGCTTGGCCATGGAAACCCATTCCATGAAGCTCTCAACGCACTGTTCTTGAGCTAATCTGAAGGCCACATGAAGTTTGGAGGTCTGTAGCAATTGACTGTAGCAATAGAAAGTTGGCGACCTCTGCACACTATGCACCTCAGCATCCACTGACCCCACTCGGTCATTTTAAGGCTGAGTTGCTGTTGTTACCAATTGCTTCCACTTTGTTATAATACCACTGACAGTTGACTGTGGAGTATTTAGGAGAGAGGAAATCTAACGACTGGACTTGTTGCACAGGTGGCGTCCTATCACAGTACCTCGCTGGAATTTACTGATCCCCTGAGAGCGACCCGTTCTTTAACAGATGCTTGTAGAAACAGTCTGCATGCATAGGTGCTTGATATTATACACCTGTGGCCATGGAAATAATTGGAACACCTGATTTCAATTATTTGGATGGGTGAGTGAATACTTTTGGCAATATAGTGTATCTGCGTGGCCCACCTGAGTATTATCTATGTGTTGGTAACACACAGACTTCCAAAAAGGAGTGGGAATAAATAAGAACTTATTAGATTCCAACCCATCTTTATTAATAATTGACCGTTTATTCAATTTCTGTATGTATATTAATATACATGTGCATATTTAACGTACGCAAGCAGTACTCTGCGAAATTCTTAGATCACCATTAGTTTTGACGTTTTTGCAGTATTTTATGAGCATGACCATGATCCCAAGCAGAATGCTCACACAGGGACACTTTTTGTTGAGATAAACATCTGATAAAACACAGGCGTAGAGTGACCTCCATTAAATAGATGGGGATAATGTAAAGATAGTTAACTAGAACTGAAGAAAACTTCAATACAGTATATGTGCTTAGTAGAAAGGGGGAGCGACACTAAATGCTGACTTTTGCCTGTAGAAGCCATTTAAGTCTCATTTTTTTCATTCTGTGTACAAATGTGCCATACTTTGCAGAACTTTTAGTCATATTTGGGCAAAAGTTGAGGCTGCATTAAGGCTTATACATGGCGAGTAAGCTGCCTAAGGCCACCCTCAGGCATGAAAAAGGATTGGCACAACCCCAGTAGTGCTCTGGATGTCCTACATATTACCAGGGTTATGGGAAAATAATTCTTTGAAAAAATAACAAACATCTTTAAGGCGGCGTACAGGGTGGATGTGGTGAGTAAGCATGGCCTAGGTTACTGTCCTACCATAATATGGTTGCCACAAGTCCCTGGTCGTGATGTGGATGTCACAGGGGCCCTAAAACCACTTCCAAGAGTATCACCAGGGGTGAAAAAGCCTGGACAAATTGCATCAAAGATAAAAATTCTGGTATTGTGGCAACACTAATGCATATACCAGTAATGTGTTAGGACTGTTCATGAAATTTAGCAAATGGGAAGCTATGAGTAAGGTTTTTGTTGTATTTATGACTAAATCAGTGGTATCTCACTCCAGACAGGAGACGGGGTGAATGATGCCCCGGCCCTGAAGAAAGCAGAGATTGGAATTGCCATGGGCTCTGGTACAGCAGTGGCAAAGTCGGCGTCAGAGATGGTTCTGTCTGATGATAACTTCTCCACCATTGTGGCTGCTGTGGAGGAGGGCAGAGCAATCTACAACAACATGAAGCAGTTCATCAGATACCTTATCTCCTCCAACGTGGGAGAGGTCGTCTGGTGAGGAATGGAAACACTGCAACACAGCCGCCATCTTTACTCCACATGCAGTCTGACGTTTTTAGTTTTTTCTCTTCGTCGTCTACAGCATCTTCCTGACCGCCATCCTGGGTCTCCCTGAGGCTTTGATTCCAGTCCAGCTGCTGTGGGTTAATCTGGTGACCGACGGCCTGCCAGCCACTGCTCTGGGCTTTAACCCCCCAGACCTGGACATCATGGACAAACCGCCCCGGAACCCCAAAGAGCCCCTCATCTCAGGCTGGCTGTTCTTCAGATACCTGGCCATTGGAGGTAGTATCAACTCTGACATGAATGCACCAAAAATAATCCATTTGTGATCAATTGATTGTCATGACAATGTTTAGGAGTTTAAATGAGAAAATGGCCTGGCATTGTTCTGTTTGACTTGAATCTGTCTGTGTGACTGTGTTTCCTGTAGGTTATGTGGGTCTTGGGACAGTGAGTGCTGCAACATGGTGGTACCTGTTTGATGAAGAAGGACCACAGGTGTCTTTCTATCAGCTGGTGAGTTTTGAGTTGCTCTTTTATTTTTTTTTATTTGACTATTTCCATCCTTAGATTTGAGGTGTAGGATGCAATTGTTTCCTTAATTATATCAATTTTGATACTAAGACTTGGTTTATTGATGAAACAGATTTCACCACAAATACAAAACCGCAAAAAATATGCATACTATTATATGAAAAACACTAAAATTTAGCTGTCTTTGACTAAGATTGCATTGTTAAAAAGAACTGCACTGTGGTTTTCTCTAACTGACATATTACACTTTACCTTAAAGCTGTAATTTAGGAGTGCATGGGGCTGATAAATACAAGTATTAAACTGTTTTATTGCTTGGCTCGTCAATGATAACCCAATAATGATAAATGTGTCAGACAGCTCTTAGCCAGATTATTATGCTTTTCACTGTATTTTACCAGGGATGCATTAATATATCAGTTCAGCATCTGTACTGGTTGCCCTTGAAAAATATTACCCTAATTATCCAATAAAGTGGTATACACCAATGCCAGAAGCTGATGTGTACCTTTTCGCATCATGTGGACAAATCCTACGGCCTATTTGCGGAAGCTGCCATCATGGCTGGCAGCTGTAACTGTGGTCTTAATCACAGAATCTACTGCTGCCTGCTGACTATGACAGCAGCTAAGGTGCTTGGAGGAGGAGGATCGTTATGTTCAGCAATCAGTCCAAATTCTGCCCACAGCAGTTGGATCATAGGGTCAAAGACTGAGATATGGAGAACACTCTTCTGATTGCTGCATCAATACAGTAACATCTTTTGGTGGAGGCAGTGTGATGTGTGGGGCAGTATTTTGCACTAGGCTGTTGTGGATGTGTATATTTCTTCCACAGGCAACTTTGTTAAATTGCAAACATGTCTTGGTTCTTCAGACCTCAATCATCCAATCCACCAATCAGGAGTCAATGGCAGAGTAAGCTGTTTGGCATTGGCAGAGAGGATTTGGCAAATTTTTCTTGGGTGCAACCCACATACTCAGCTCTGCTGCTCATCCCACAAATGCATGTTCCTTTCAAATGTGGCACCATTTTAAAGGGAAATGAACAGGCTTTCTAATGGTATAAGATTTATTGCCAAGAAACATTGGTACCACAAAGAAATAATCTACAAAACACAAATTTCCTTTTTTTGTGCAAAGTTTAGAAAGAGTTGAACACATATTGATACTCTTTTTATCCCTCGAGTCAAAATCATTACACAGATGCATTCACTGCTTTGCTCCCTTCAGATCAGCTGTAGCTTAAAATCTTTTACCTGAATGCCTTTCTCCCTCTAACTGCCTCAGTGGATGGTATGTGCAGAGGCAAAGACTTTATTTTTTATCAATTTTTGTGCCTGCTAATTATTGATATTGCACCAATATGTCCTTGAAAGTGACACCTCTGACTTAGCTCAGTCTTTTAATCACATGCTCACAGGCTCATGTTTTATCATTTTAGGTAGGAATATTACCAAAATAATATAAAATGATACATTAGTGTTGCATGTTTTTAAGTGATGTGAAACAGGCCTAAAGAAATGTCTGTTTATCCTGAATTTTTTCAATTTTTCTCTTCTGGTGAAGATTTAAACAAATGTCTGCTAAATTAAAGGTGCTTATCCTTAATTTCTACTCATAAACCCACATGAACACAGAAATATTTTGGTAAATCTTAACAGTGTCCACAAATCAAAAGAGGAATCAGACCCATGTGGTTTGATTGAACACAGGCTGGGAATGAGGCCGGGGTTCCGCAGCTGTTCCCCTATCAGACCTGAGCTCCATTACACCAGGTCACACAGGTCCAGCTCACTTTCGCTGACACACATACAAGCACACGTTAACCTCTGTCTGCCTGTCTGTTTCTGCAGAGACACTTCATGCAGTGTACGGAGGATAACCCCATGTTCAAGGGCATCGACTGTGAGATCTTTGAATCCCGCTACCCCACCACCATGGCGCTGTCTGTGCTGGTCACCATCGAAATGTTCAACGCTCTCAACAGGTCAGTCATCTCATCTCTGAGGGCGCTCTTTAAATGTCACAGTTTTTATTAAAAAGAAAACTGTCATCAAACGAGACGACTACACAGCTTAGAGAGGGATAAAAACACATCCGTCAGAAACATCTATTCCCTTCTTTTAACGTTATTTACTGTTAAGATTCTGTTTAAGTGAATGTGGAAAAGAAATCAGCTCAGTCACACCTCTGAAGAAATGGAATAATGCTTATTTAGGAGGCTGAATAAGGGGGAAAGTGCCTGTGTTTTTGCCAGGTTTGCTCATGGAGCAAGTCTGTCAGCAGCTTCTTATAGAAACAAACACTGCTGTGTCATTCAGGAAAGAATCTGAGGGAAATGTTTAAATAAAGAGACACAGGAGCAATGATGGAGCATTTTGGTGATTATTTATCATTATAAATTATTAAAGCAGCAGGTTAAGGTTTTAAAAAGCTGGATTTCACCTATTTTAGGAAGTCTGTGACTGTAAAGTAGTTTCAGTAATAAGCTCTGGTTTTCCTTGTTTCAACTAAGCATGTTTGATAAGCCTGTTCTGATGTCTGAAAACGTCTCCTCCCTGCAGTTTGTCTGAGAACCAGTCCCTGATCAGGATGCCTCCCTGGGTCAATATTTGGCTGCTGGGTGCCATCATCCTCTCTCTTTCCCTCCACTTCTTCATCCTCTATGTGGAGCCTCTGCCGGTGAGTTCACAGCAGCAACAAAACAAGGCTCTTACACATAGTACCATGCTCACTTTTAGTATTTCAAACGTACAATTACAGATCTGAAACAAAAAGGATTGAGCTTTAAGGCTGTAGCTCATAGATGTCCAGTCCAACCAGAAAAAGCATTTGCCCTTCATCTAGGGGTGCATAATAGGATGATCATGATCATTTCATGAAGAAATATAATGTATCGGTGATCTGCTAAAGCTGAAAAATGAGGAGAATCGCATTCTACTTGACGAGACTTATGTTCATTCACCCCATCCTGTTCTGCTTCGGTGGAGCGGGTATTCATGACTGAAAATGAGGGTTTGAAATAGTTTAAATATTTCAGACTGTCAGCCTGTCTTCACCTGATATACAGGTGCATCTCAGTGAATTAGAATATCATCAAAACATTGATTTATTTCTGTAATTCAACTCTGAAAGTGAAACATAGATTCATTACACACGGACTGATATATATCTAGTATTTGTCTTTTAATTTTGAGGATTATGGCTTACAGATAATGAAAACACAAAATTCAGTATCACAGAAAACTAGAATATTGTGAAAAATTTCAGTCTTGGACACATTTGGTGTCACATTTTAATCACTTAATTAACTTTAAACATCTGCAAAGGTTTCCTGAGCCTTTAAATGGTCTCTCATGGACTCTGCTGGTGTTGGTCCACTGTGTTTTATCAGGTCCAAGGTCAGTGCAGCCATCTACCAGGAAGTTTAGAGTACTTCATACTTCCCTCTGCTGACCATCCTAATGGAGATACTGATTTCATTTTCCAGCAGGACTTTGTATCTGTCCACACTAGCAAAAATACCACTACCTGGAGGTAGTGGTATGCGCTTGATTGGCAAACTCACCTGACCTAGACTCCATAAAGAATCTATGGGGTATTGTGAAGAGGAAGATGCATTACACAAGACCCAACAATGCACAGGAGTTGAAGACCATTATCAGATCAACCTGGGCCTTATAACACCTCAGCAGTGCCACAGACTGATCGCCTCCATAATCATTAAAATAAAAAAAATAAACGTTTGAAATATATTAGTCTGTGTGTAATTAATATATAGCCCTCTGCTCTGAATTACTGAAATAAATTGTTTGATGATATTCTCATTTATTGAGATGCACCTGTATTACTAGAAAGTTTCTGACTTCATGTCCTCTGTCCTTTAGCTGATCTTCCAGGTGACCCCTCTGCGTTGGTCCCAGTGGATTGTGGTCCTGAAGATTTCCATCCCAGTCATCCTCCTGGATGAAGCACTAAAATACATGTCCAGGAACCATATAGAAGGTATGTTCAGCCACTTCTCTCCATGATTAAACCTCCCTGATGTTTAACTCAGAATTATCCAGTGTTGACAAAAATCAGTGACTCTTCTTGTGATTTTACAGACATGTCTTATCTGCTCTTTTTTCTCTGCTGCTTTCTCTCTCAGCCTAAACTCTTTAATCTCACCTTCTGTGGAAAGGTACTTTTCCCAACCCCTTCATGCCTCCTTACATTTTTTTAGTGTAGCGCTCACTCTAGGCTTAGAAAAGGTGCTAACTAATGTTTTCTTTATCTTCTACAGGTGATGACGATAAGAAATACCGCAGGAGATGGCAGCTGAACTAAGACCTCTCCCTCAACACTCACACACTTAGACACAAACACCTTCTCTCCTCCTTTTAGAAACCTTTTCTCCCCCCATCCTCGTTCCCCACTCCTGCATGTCCGACAAACCAACCACCACTAGAAAACGAGCAGGGCTTGCATGTGAGCGAGCGTGTGCAAGAACGTAAGAGAGAGAGAGCATGCGTGTTTGTGCGAGCATGGCTTTGTGGGGGTGTGTGAGAGAGTGAAAAGTGTGTGAGTGTAAGTGTGTATGAAAAGGCAGATGCAGGCCTGTCTTTATAGATGCCAGAGCAAGAAACAACCACAGACAAAATCTAAGATTAAACCGCCCAGGGCTCTGCTTTTTAAAGATTTCTGCTCATCAGTTTTCCGACTGTACAGTACAAATATAGTGGTGCAGAAAATGGACTTTTCGGGGAGGGAAGGAGAGGGAGGACTGGGGAATAAAGGTTGATAATAATATCTGGGACAGGAAGGGAGGGTTTTTGAAATTGGCACAGAGACTGAAAGAGAGACTGAGAGGCCTGTCGTGGAGAAGAAACCGGCGAATGAGGAGGATCAGCAGGAATGTGGAGGGTGAAAACAGCCAGCTTTGGAGGTGGAATGAGAGCCATTGTACCTGCAGGAACATTACAAGGAGGCTCAGCCCACAATAATGGCAAAGCACTTCAGCCTGGCTCTGCAGGAGATCACGGCCTTATCAGCACAACACCATAGTATCTCTGGCCAGTTTGTCACAGCACCACTCTTCCTCTTCCTCTTTGTTTGTTTGCTCTCTCTGTCTCTCTTTTCTCGCTCTTTGTCTTGGAGGCAGCTGTGGGTGGGTGGGTGGGGTGTTGTGATGTTGTCGGGCTCTTGTGTCCGGGTGTTGAGGTGTCACTCTGTCTAAAATGGTGTGAATAGCTTTATGCTGCTTGGCCGCTTCCTTCGGCTCCTAATTGGAGGAGCTGAGGTCAGCTCACAGACAGAACTAAAAAAAAAACATTGAAATATATAAACAGATGATTTAAAACCAAACCAGCATATCAGTAGAGTAGTTTTCAGCCAGTGCCCCCAGCTGGTCCTATTACGCCTCACTCTAGTGTCTGTCTGCTGTGCTGCTGTCTGAGTTTTAGCCGTTAGATATCGACTTTAAAAGACAAGATGATGAAGCTCAAAGATGCTCAGTGCAGAATTCATCTTGTTGCATCATATTTTTTAATCTCCTTTTGCAATGCTTTGCATTCACACTGTAAAAACTCAAGTTTAACAAGGGCATTTGTCTGATTTTTAGTCAAAAAAATATCTCATCACACTAAGTTTAAGCCACATTCTCCTCCTTAATTAAAAATAAACTAATCAGACAGACATTTTTCCATTTCTATGACATGTGATACATCTATCTGTTTTTGGAAGGTTAGAACCTTTTAAAAAATCCTCACAGGGTGACTGGCTTAACGTTCCATCTGTCTCATTCATTATGGGCCAATCAGAGTGACAGCTCGCTTATGAACGATACATTCTGCCTTTCCTCCAAGGCTTTTCAGAAAAAAGCTATAAAAAAGGTTCCTTTTCTTAAGCAAAACTGTAATTTTTCATTGATCATCCAACCAAAAAAAAAAGCCAGAAGAAATCAAAGACATTTCTCTAAAAAGTTCAGTCTTTAAATAATTGTAAATTGGATGGTAAAACAGAAAATGAATCCTACTCTAAGCTTCCCCAGTTTTATTATTATTTTTAATGTTGAAATTAGATATTTATCTTAAATTTACTGGTTGATGTGGCTAATACGAATGTAATGTGATATCTTGACTAGAAGTTAGACCAACAAACCTGCTTAAATTTGAGATTTACTGTGCAGTTTTACCCCCTTGAACTTTTGGTGATTCTGTCATGCTACAACTGCAAATTTAAACAGTTTATTGGGGTTGAGGTAATAGAAGAACACAAAAACATCAAATATTAGATAGAGGTGAATCATCAAATAAAATTACGCCCAAAATTTGGGATTCTAAATGAGAATCGGTACAACTAACTGCCTTCAAGTGAACTTGTACATCCATCATGTCTGCTTTTTGGACTTTGTTTTTTATCAACGTAACATTAAAATGCCCATAAAGCGACATTTCTGTATTTTTGAGGTTTGGTTGTATAAGGTACTTTGTGGTGTATTATTCACCAGGGATGTCAGTATTTGTGGCCCCTGTAAGGGAAGAGTACTAAGGGTGGGAAAGCTAGCTAGGCTCAGTATTAATTCAGTTTCTAGTTTTTGTCTCCTGAAGCCTTTAGGCAGAAGAACACGCAGCCTATCTGTTGCATTGCAAAATAGTGCCAAACTCAGAGGCTTTGTGAAGGAAAAATAAAATGCCACATGTTTTGGATAGCTTGCATTAATTAATGGCTTGTTTTTACCTTAAACTGGCTAAATTTTGCAGAGTAGCTGTACCAACCTGAAGCGCTGTATAGCTTAGCTTACCTGCTATTGCCCTTACTGAGTCCCTTATACAGCCAAACTTGATTTAAAGCTCCTGCGAGGAATTTTTTAGTGGTTATGAAACAGAAAGAAGCTAATCTAAAAGACCTATCTATGATCTAGAAAAGCAAAGAAGGCTTTTAACGACTTTTTATATTTAATCCATGAGGTCATTGTAAGAGCTGCTTCATGGTAGGTGTCAGAAGTGGTTATTACAAAATCAGCCCTTATCTGTTTTATCCATTTTAAAGACATGAGGAGGAGATTGTCATCAGGAAGCACTACTTTTGCATGATCAGCTACTTTCGTCCAAAGGGGGAGCCAAATCACCCATTCCTCACAGGAGCTTTAAATCCAGGTTGTAAAATAGTACAAGTCTGAGGTGGTTGTATATTTATGAAAGGCACTGCAAACATCACTAACCCTGTACCAGCTCTTTTGTTTGTGTGTGTGTTTAGCCTTACTTTAATTAATTTAATTTGTTAAATTTGACTTGTCTAGCTTTTCAGTCCTTGAATCGCACAAATATTGTAGTTAAATTAAGTTAAGAAGACAGCATTGAAACAGCTTGACTGTCTCACTTGCTGATGAGTCATTTAAATATTAAGCACATGTATCATCCATGCCTTATAAAGCCCACTGCACCTCCACATGAAACATGTGGTCGAAATGAATGTGTTTCTGCTAGCCTTTAACAAAGCCATCCTCTCATACGTGCCCTACCAGTGAAGTTGACTCCCATCGCTGAGCTCTTACAGACTCTGAATGTCAGCTCAGTCTGAGGCGCGTTTGAAAGGAAACTTCTCCTTCTCCTGTTGTTGCTTCGTGTGCTGCTCCCTCAGCTCCTCCTGCTCTCTCAGTGCTTTAGCAACTCACCTGGGTATTGTTTTATAATGGCGAAATAGTAATGTATTTGACTGAATGAACCCACAGGGGTTGGATTGTGTCTTTTAAGTCTTAATAATGGGTTTTGTGAGACAGGCCTTGGCGCTCTGTGGACTGGGTCAGGGGTGGTTGGTCTCTTTTTGCTTCCACACATGACAGAGGAGAGTGCACATTCAGAGAAATACTTGGTAAAGACTCAAACAGAAACAGGAAGTTGGATCTGCACAGTTTCAGCTACTTAAAGTAATGTCAAAGAAAAATTGATAAGGTAGCATTTTGATCCTCTAGGGACTGATGGCTTATGAGGATCTCAAAGAGGCCATCTGCACCCTACATTAACATCCATCCTGAGTGATCAGACCTCACATGATGAGCCTTAACGCTAGCTGTGATCGCATACCAACATATCCTAAAGAAAGATGGAGATCTGACAGCTTTAGAGCAGGCTTGGACACATTATATACATGGCAGTGTAAATGCTCATGCATCCTGGGCAGCAGTAAGGACCACATATAAACTATGAGAACAATATCACCTCCCTCTGGGTGTAGACAGTGATGCATTTGGTCTTCTCATACCGGCAAGAATTTTGTTTGCTCATTTGGCAGAAATGCACTGCTGATGCAGAGTGGAAATGTCTGTATTGAAGTGATGTCAGCTTAAATCAGATCACCCAGGGGGTGGATGTTAGTTGCAAGGTGTAAACAGCCTTTTATTGACCTTTTTAGAATTAAATTAATCAGGCGTTACCGGCACACTGTGCAGATCTTTCTTTGCTTTTTCCAGATTTATTTATAAAATTTGCTCTTGTTTCAGCAATTTGTCACAGAGCATTACTCCTAGCTCAAGGGACAGTCCATCATTAAAAACCTCAAATTTTGTGCACAATCCTGATACAGCTGAAATTACTCCTTTAGCTATTTTCATTTTTTGTTATCTTGTATAATTTTTGACAAAATCAGCCACACTTGGATAGTAATCATGGTATTTTCAGGCCTGCCTTCTCCCTGGAGTCATTTACAAAAATCACACAAGAATATAACTCCATACCAAAAAAAGCAAACTGTGGAGCAAACACCGGATCCTAACTACACGCGACACAAGTGTTAGCAACAAAATCAGCTTGATCACATTGATTCCTAATGTAGAGCCCTGACTCTGGAGTCTTGTGAGTGATGTGGTGCAATACGGCAGGATGTTTTCCTCCCTGTCACTCACATTGATATGAGCGAGGAAGAAGAAAAGAGGGAGATGACAATGCATCAGGAGTGTTGGAAAGGAATATTTTCTTTCACTTTCCTCTCTCAACAGAGCTTGTCAGCTTGTTTTACAAAGTGTGGAGATAGTTTTGCTTTCATCTTCAGAACTATTCAGCTCAAAACTGTCAAAGGCTGTCAGTACACAGCCCTACACTTCTGTTTCTCAACATTCAAAACAAAAGCTCTTGATGGCGTACTATGTACAAGTGGAGCCTGAAATTCACAGGGAATAAAATTAGATTTTTAATTGATTCAACAATGCAGCATGATGTCTGTTGTTTGCATGCTGTTAGGACATGGTGCACAGTGAGTATGGAAGCCTCTGAGAGTCAAGAAAAAAATATCTTCTGATTCATTTTCTTTATCCGACACCTATATCCTCTGAGTTCAAAACTTAAAAGCAGGTTAAAAATGACATTTTGCGTACAGTTTCTTTATACATATAGATGCGCTGTTTTTGTTTTCTTCTTGAAGCCTGAAAACACAAAATATTGACTGTAGCTCATTAAAGACTATACGAACATTAACACTTTTATCCCCTGTAAACAAAAAAAAATCAGAACTTTAAAAATGCTCAATTTTTCACATCTTTATTTTCCCAATTTTACATGAAAAAAAACCTTGAAAATTAACCATTTTTCTTCCTCACAGTCTTTGATTATTGAAGTTACACTTTGAAAATTATTTACTTTTTTTCCATTTTGCCTCTCAGGCTACCATACCTACCCCCACAACATGAGAGATTTTAAAGTTGGATTGTTCCTTTCCATTTAAACAATATGCTGGATTTTTTTTGCACATAAACAGCTCCTACTTTGACATAATTCTAACCTTATATTTTTTTGATCATCCTTTGAATGTGGCCCCTCAGTCCAGACCAGCAGAGACCCCCCTCTGTCCCGCCCCAGGTCTCCACGGCTCTGTAACTTACTGGCACTCTGGCCTCTGGGCACTATAGGTCTGTATAGTCTTGTTATTTACTACTGATCCTCAACTCTGTACAGAAGACGAGAATATGAGCGCATGGAACCTTGTTACTGTAATAATAACCTATACAGTATATAATATTTAATTTTTTGATAACTTACATCAATGAAACCTACTTACCAACAACAGACAGACTTGCAAGAAATGTTTTTTAATTATTTTTCTTTGAGCACATGGTATATAAGGATTTGATTTCTTTAGTTTTGTAGAGTAGAGAGGTTGTTTCTTCATTGTTTGGTTTTTACAGTTTCTGGGGTTTTGTGTCTTTTACTGTAGGGAGAAGAATTTGTCGTTATCATGTTTAAGATAGACAAGTGTCATGCTTACGCTAATAAATGACGATGATGATCATTTCAGAGATGGTTATCCGATGGGAGAATGTTCAAGAGTTTGTGAATAAACTGTCTGGTTTACACTGAGTGATAAGCAGTGATGAATCCTGGGATATGAAGTTTTATGACTGTACATTGAAGGGCTTGGTGTGGATGCAGGCTCTAGAGACCTCTGACAATCCTTATGAGTCCAGCACGGTACTCAGTCATCAATACCTTATGTTACAATGAAAACCATCTTTAATAACAACAGTGCAAGAGTGATCAGGCTCAAACCAATAAAATCAGATCTTTAATCCCCTTTATTTTGTTTCTATTGTCTCTAGAGCCCGAGATCCGCCTCTGAGAAATTAAAGGATTCTCTGTATTGCCTTGTTAATATTAATTGTGGACACATAATTTTATAAATGACAAAGACGTGGAAATAAAGATAATTTATCTTGTTATTTATTCACAGCTTGTCTTCTTTCTGTTGCTCATTTGAAATATGGAAATTATTTCACTAATAGAAATTTACCTTAAAAAGGTGAGAAATTTTGTATATGCACAGTTTGTAAATTCCACCACCAGGGGGCACTAAATCAAAACTATAGCAAAAGATCACATGTGGAGACGAGCTGTTCAGCTCTATCCACCTCTGTTGTTTCTTCTTGTTTTGAATTCAATAATCTATTCCACAAAAACTGCACTCTATAAGGTAAAACTACACAGTAAACCAACGACAACCAACCTTAAGCCAACCAATATCTAAAGACCTGCAGGCCTCACCTGACTCAGTTAAGATCGGTGTTCATGATCCAACTATAAGAAAGATACCGGGCAAAAATGGCACCCGTGTGAGCGTTCCAAGGCCAAAACCGCTACTGATCAAAAGGAACATAGTCTTTAATATACTTTTGTAAAACACTGTATTTTCTTTCAAACCCTTATTCAGCTTACTTAAAACTGAAATAGAATATCTACTATCAAATTTAGTAGTTTTTTGAATATTATTACAACTCTTCATTCATTCATTTTTTTATTTCATATCTTTAATATTGATGTTAAACTATGATATTTGCACTAAACCATGAACAACTAGAAAAGCTCTTGGAGAGCGCAGACCTCCGCTATTAGCGCTATCTCCCAATAATACAGAATCCTATAAAAAATTCCTGGATCCAGACGGTGATAGGAGGGAGGGACATAAAGCAGTTTTTACTTTTCTGTTTCAGCACAATACCAAACAGTCAGTACAAACTGGATTAGCCAAATGTTACGGAGAGGTTAAGGGCTGCACGTAAAGGTAAAAAATAATGCTGGGCACGTTGAGATCAAAGTGGAAATGTTGAGAATATAGTTGAAATACAATCTTGAGAAAAAGGTCAAAATGTCGAGAAAAAAGTTGAAACTTACTATTACAAACAGCAGATCTGAGACGCTAATGTGAAACATAAGTACTGAAAATATCATCTGTACCTTCACAAACAGCTATCTAACACATAATCTAATGATCTCTGTCGCTATCAGTTAGCAGGAAACGTCAGTAGACACTGAAGACATGACTGGTCCCTGAATTCATCAATAGATTTTACTACACTGAAATTTCTTATGTCGTTCTTTTGCGCTGGTCGGCTAGCAAATCCTGGATATTGTTCCCTGTTGCATTTACTGTCGTACTAAGGGCTCCAACAACTAAGCATGTAAACATCTACCACTGTCATAGGGGAGTAATCAGAAATCCCTGCACAGCAAAAATAGGCTGAAAGTTTCTGGTAGTTGACAACCAGTTCTTAACCGTTTCAGCTCGACCTGAGGCAGCCAGTCCGAATCGGCACCTGGAACCAGATTTCTCTTCAGGAGGACTCTTGCATACCCGTGGTCAGCTTGAAAGATGCCGTAGGGGGGATAGGGCCTGGCGCAGGTCTGGACTTCAGCCACCAGGAGGCCAGAGCTGCACAGAGTCAAGGTTGACACTGGAAACTGCAGAATCAACTCCCACACCTGACCTGAATTCTTAATGAAATATTGGTTTTAAGGCAAGATTTAACAGATTTCTATTATCTTTTCACCACTCTGACAATCACGTGTTTTAAGTCTGTATCCTGGAGTATACATTTACCAAAAGGAGGAAGATCACTCACTGATGTACTTGTGTTTTTTAGGCCTTTGCTGTACAGATCTCAATATCATCAAGGTGTGAAATATTCATTTCTCTCTTTTACTCTTGACTGTGTATTATCGATTAATTCATCTCTGTGCAGAATATCAGTCTCTATGGCACAATAGCTGAGGTCTGTAGTTTTGCCACAAGATGGCCCTGTAAGGCTGATGCAGCATTGAGGAGACAGACCTCAGTCATGTTAGAAGAGTGGATGTTCCTAAAAACTTAGGACAGAAACTCTGTAAGCATCTGGGGACTAAAGACTCTTAATTGTTGAAGTACTGAAATTAGAGTGTTGGTATTTTGGCCTTGCCACTTACATGCAGAAATTATTCCAGATTTTCTGAACCTGCTGATGATTCTATGGACTGTAGGTGGTGAAACCTCCAAATTCCATTCAACTGCATAATGAAGAATGTTATTAATATAGTGTTGGACTATTTGGTGGCACATGCTTTCACATATCAGATAACCTGGCCCAATCATTGGTTGTGAATAACTAAGCTTTTAGAAGGGCTCCTTTTATACACACTCATGATACTATAACCTTTATTAAAGTAAACTACTTATATTTAGAATGTTCCAGGTGTTTATTTTTACATTTACAGGTAACTCTTTCCTTGCTGCTGTCCCAGCCTGTTACCGACATGTTACAGGTATCAAATGCAGAATGTGTGTGTTTCCAAAAACCAATAAAGTTTATCAATTTGAACATTAAATATCTTCATTGTGTTATTACGATCAATCGAAAAAGGCTGAAAAGGACATGCAGATCTCAGAATTCTCTTTTAAATCACAGGTCAAACCATGTCCCAACTTATTAGGAATTGGAGTTTTGCACACTTTCAGTCTTGAATAACTCTGTACACGATATATGTAAAAAAAAAAAAAAAAAAGGCTGATTATTTTTTTATTTATGTTTTTACAAAACTAGAAAGTGGAAAAAAATATATGGGCAATTTATTGTGGAAGATACAGACTTTAACTTAGAAATCAAATGTTATATTTGAAAAAAGACATTCCATCAATGTTATTGTAGCCTAGATACATCTTAGAAAGCAACTACTTAATTTTCTTAAAAACATGTATATATATGTTCACCCATTTAAGGGTTTAACAGTGGTTAGACTGGTTCAGTCTGTCTGTTAGTGGGGAGTGGGGAAGGTACAAAGGTGTGAAGTCAATCTGTGTGTAAATGTCAGTAACTTTTATACACTTTTTAAACTATTCTAACAGTCTAAACGTCAGTAAATGGTATTTTTAATAATGTGTAAATAATCCTCTGGCGCCGCCCTGTGGAATTTTTGAAAACAGCAAGAGAGTTATTTTTGAATACTCCATTGCATTTCCCATACTCATGTTAACCAACATTTATCCCAGATGAATTTAGTTCCTTCCATGTATTTGTCACCTCCTGGTTCACACTGAGTTTTTTTTTTTTTTTTTTTTTTTTGCAAACTCCAAGCAGGCTTTGATGTTTTTTGTACTGAGAAGGGGCTTCCCTCTAGTCACTATAGAGCCCAGATCAGTGGAGGGCTGCAGTGATGTTTGTCCTTGTGGATCTTTGTCCCATCTCCACACAGTCTCTGGAGCTCAGTCAGAGAGACCATCAGGTTCATGGTCATGTCTCTCACTAAGGTCATTCCCATGATTGCTCAGTTTGACAATCCTGTCTCTGATCTCTGCAGGAAGCTCCATTGACCTCATGGCTTGGTTTCTGCTCTGATATGCATTGCCAGAAAAAATGTATTTCATAAAAATGTTGGGCCCTAAGAGACTGGAAATGCACAAAACAATTATGCTGAAAAGCATAATCAATCATTACAGAAGGACACAAAGCCAAACAAATGATTTTATTTCATTTTCATGCAGCATGGATATTTGGTAATTTCTGGAGGAATTTGGGAAACCAGTGTCAGCCAAAGAAAAGGAGACAAATAGGTAGAAAGTATATAGAATTTCTGCCACTTTTTTTTCCTGGCAGACGTTAGCGACCCATGTTTGGGTCCTGTTCCGCTAGTTGAGAACCACTCTTTTATAGGGAAGAGTGTGCCTTCTCAAAGTCTGTCCAATCATTTTAATTTACCACAGGTGGAATTCAGTCAAGGTGTAGAAACATGTCAACAAAGACTGAGAGAATTGGGAGAAACCTGAGCTAAATTTCAAGTGTTTTTGCAAAGGGATTGATTATGTCAGTGTGAAACTTCAGTTTTATATTCAGTTTTTATATTTTTGCAAAGGATATTTGAGCAAGCAACTAAAGATCTGAGAGCAAGCAGACATTTAGAATACTAGTAGGGAATATCTAAGCACAAGGATGCAGTTTTGGGCTCAAAGTCAGGGTTTAATGTAAATTTAAAAGAAAAATCAGAGCCCAAAATTAATAAGTCATGCTTTCAAAAAGTTAAAACTGACTCTTGAGTTTTGCATCTATAATGACCCCATACTACTGGCTGTTAGACTGCTTCAGAGACCGACAGAGATAAAAGCGGAGTGGTTACATGGGGGCTGTGGTCTTAGAGAGCACTGCCCCTTTCCTGTCACAGCCGTGGGGGAAGTTCATTTGAAGTTCATGTCCTTTCTTGGCAACAGTTTCAGCCTCGCAGCACAACACAGTCTGACACTGTGGGATAAGAGGCCGAGCCTCACCCCCAGACTAAAGTATTTTTCTGTCTCAAGGTGCAGTTTCAGATGTGTGTCGTCACAGCGAGCAACCTCTGTTTATTCTCTCATGAGTCATTGTTAAATCAGACGCAGGCCAGCCGCCTGCATGCACACACACATCAGAGTGTGAGAGCACTGAGATGATCTTAATCCAGCATCTGTGACTGCTGCTGACCGGGTCATGACATATTTATTAATGCGTGGGACGACAAAAACAACCAAAATCTTTTCTCTTACAAAAGCAAATAGAGTCAAATCAATAGGAGCAGTGAGAGTTACATAAAAGCACAGATGAAAGTGAATCAAAGAGAGTAGAAACAGTATTTCAGTCCCCTTTCTGCAGATTCTTTAGCAGAGATTAGCCTCTGTGTGTGCTTTTTATAAGTTCATCATCATCAACATGTCAAATTGATTTCTCCTTTCTTTTATCTCATGATGAACACAGAAAAAATATGTGCCAGAAAGTCCATATTGTAGACATTTTTCATGTGTCTTTCTTTGCCATGCTTCTGTCCTAAAATGCTCTTACTGAGCGGGGCATGAATACGGCCAAAGAAGGCTTTGTTCCACAGCAGGTTAAATGCAATTTAAAAAGATTTAAAAGATTAAACAGAGTTGACTTCAGCCTTACTTTGGAGAAAGCACATTTTCTATTTTAACAGTCTTGTTACAATGTGACAAATCTATTATCTCATTGTCAGAGTTTTCAGTCAGACCTCCAGTGCTTGTTCCTATACTTCTGTTTTTGTATTGCTTTATAGACCTTATGTTTTGTAACATTGTGGTTTATGTATCTAACTGTATGTTTATAAATGAGATTTGGTCACTGAATTATGTATTTTTCACACATTTGGAGGCCCAGCTTGTGACATGAATTTGAAGTTGGCAAGACACCAGCTGTCTGTGCTGCACATCAGCTCCATGCTCTGTATATAAAGATAATTAACGTGGTTCATTATCCCCCATGAAAATGTTTCAATTCTATTTTAAAAAATCTTGAAACAAGTAATTTTTATATTTCATTATCATCTTAGTTCCATCCATCCGTCCATCCATTATGAAAGAACAAAAACGAACAGGTGTTACAAAAAATAATAGCAGACTAAAATAACAATATCAAATAAAGTAAAACCTTGAGAAAGGTTACACAAGGAGCAGAAAAAAATACACATAAAAATATATGTTATATAAATAATATGTATTAAAGTGTGTGTGTGTGGGGGGGATAATTAAATACAACTTGACAATGATACATAGGCAACTTAAATGTTGGGGGTTTTTTCTATAAAGAAGGAAGTGCCATAATATGATGGAACATATTTCTTTTTTAAGATTTTTAAACAAAATCTGGCAGTTACATTTATGAAATAACCATACTAACAACACTACAGACTGAAAATAGATTTCATAAATAAAACAGCCATCAGAGGTTTAATCTGGGATGATAATGTATAAACCTGGTTTATAAGTAGTCACATGAATGGTAGCTCCCTTTAGCTTTTTTAACTTTAGCTTAAGTTAACATAGCTGCGCAAGCTTTGTAATTAATGTTACTTTATAAGCCAATGTAGCTAAGTTAGCTTTAGCAACATGGGCATTAGCAAACTGTTTAACTTGGCTAAGCTTCAGCAATGTACATAGCTATGTCAGCTATGTTAACTCTGTACCCATGTAGCTATGTAAGACACATAGCTGTGTAAGCTACATAGCTATGTAAGATACATATAGCATTGTGAGCTATAGCACATATTGATATGCTTATGCAGCTGCTTTTTGAGCTTAAGCTCTATAGCTCTGTAGCTCCGTTAGCTTTGTGGCTATCAATAGCTAAGATAGCTATTGCAATGTGAGCTTAAGCGCGACTTGATAGCTATTGCTTTAGCTATCATAGCTAAAGCTAACTTAAGATGCAGATAATGTGGATGCATAGCTTATGTAGTTGCTGTGTGCGCTAAGCTTGAGCTCTGTTAGGTCTGTAGGTCCTTTAGCTATGTAGCTCAATACCTTACTGTAGTTTAATTAAGCATTATGAACTTTAGCACAATTGATATTTATGTTTTAGTAAACATAGCTACGGCTAAGTTAGCTACGCAGATAACGTAGCTGCTTTGTGAGCTTAGCTCTAGCTCAGTTAGCTATGTAGCTGTGTTACCAGTGTAGTTTACAAAGTCCAAAGAGCTACGTAAGCTATGCTTGCTGTGTCCTTTTTTTTTATGGAGGAGTCTTTTCCTGTTATCCGACTGTTTATTTGGCTTTATTTTACATTTTGTAATTAGGTTTATAGATCAGGTTTTTGACTTTAACTTTTGGTATCCTAACCATTATCTTAACCCTTACCCATAACCCTAAACAGAAGTTTAATCCAATTTTATTTTATAATTTTTAACGTGGATTTCCATTCTGAGATATGCTGGTCATGACGAAGGGTCTGAGAGAGTGGAGAAATAAGCCAGATTGTCTTGTGCTTTTTCCTCTTAAAAGGCTATTTTTAAAAAAATGAATGAGAACTGTCCTAAGGGCACAAAGTAGCAGGAAAGTGGCAAAAACAGGTTAAAAGGGGCAAAGGTGGGCTGAAAGTTGGGTTACCAGTGGCAAAAACAGAGTGAAAAAGTGTTGGAAAGTGTCATGACTAAACAGTTACAACTTCTGACCCAATAATAGCTTGGCACACTTTTCAGCTCCAAAATGAGGGAACTGTTAGACAGGATGCTAGCACCAATGCTACTGATCCAACACATGCACTGATATCATCAATAAATCACATCTTGGGAGGGCCATGGGCCCAGCCAAATCTGCAAATCGGCAGACCTGTTGCCAAGTACATCATACGACCCAATTTAAAGAATACCAAACTATTCCTTTAAGGGGCAGTGGTGGAATTACTTTACTTTACTGTGACTGCAGGGAGATGCTGCAGTGGCTTAAGAGTGGTGAAAGAGACAATAAAGCATGCCATTAAAAAATGTTTTGGACTGATGGATCTTAATTACATTACAGTTAATCACTAATGCGGACATCCCTAGTTCTTACGTTTGTTAATTTACAAAAGGACTCATCTTCTTTTGGATCCAGGCAAGGGGATTTATTATGGAAATGAAAAACAATTTCTTGTCTTGTTTAATGGTATAACCCAGGCCGAGGTTCCTATTCTGTATTACATAATCTTTTCTTATTTTGTCTTATTTTTTTGTCTTTACTAAAATCAAAATGTTAGTAATCTGAAGTTTTACCACCTGCTCCCTATTGTTTCGGGATTTTTTCAGTGAAGCCCCTCTCAGGCTCGACTCCACTCTGTGTGAATGGAGCTGAGCTCTCAGCTCCCTGTGTTGGAGTGTTTATGTTTCTTTGGGACGTTGCCCAGGTTGACCTTCTTCTTCCTGCGTCCCTGTGAGGTTTGAGGTGGAAATAACGGCCTAATACTAATGAGGTCCCCTTCTATTTTCCCAGCAACCCGTGGGACACCACCTTCAGAGAACTTCCTCCAGAGGGGCTCAGGGTCATTCCCCAGGTAAGCTGTGAGGAAGGACAAATATGGCTGTGTGCTAATTGGCAGTCACACAGGTGTACAGAGGGTAGGTCTGGTTGTGTTGAAGAAGAAGTAAAGAGATTATGTTTTTTCATGAAGAAAATGTAAGGATCTATGTGTGACTGCATTTGAGAAGGTAAAAAAACCCTTTGTTGACTTCAGAAGAAAAAGTACACATGAAACATCCATAACCTTAAACCCATAAGGTAAAAGTAGTGTAACAACCCCTCCTGCTGGTCTTAAAAAGTCATTACAGACACAGTGTAACATGTTTAATTGAGTTTTCAGTGACACCTTCTCTTTTTTCTATCCTGCAAATGCAAAGTGACCAGACATTAGTGCATCTGGCTCTTTTTTTAAGAAAAAA
This sequence comes from Cheilinus undulatus, assembly GCF_018320785.1. NCBI lineage: Eukaryota > Metazoa > Chordata > Actinopteri > Labriformes > Labridae > Cheilinus > Cheilinus undulatus. The sequence goes on along the minus strand of NC_054876.1, from coordinate 18,415,480 downwards.
TGGAGACTCTTCTATAATATTCTGCACATTGTTACTTGTTCAGATCTTTGACTAAGAAATGTTACAGTACAGGGATCTAGACTGTAGGTGCTCAGGACATTTTGCAGGCCTGGTTTGGATCGAGTTTGCTACTTACAGGGTAGAGTCACTCACTGTACACCAATCTAAGAGGCAACACAAGATATGATATTAAAGGGATATTTCTGTATTTTGTTAGTTGGGTTGAATATGGTATACTTTGGTAATAGTAGTTATTTAGCCACAAGAGACTTAATTGCCCCTTTGAGGAGAGACTGCTGAGGTAACAGGCAAAGAAGCTACCCAGATAGCAATGTGTGACTGGACCAGACATGGGCCACATGTAAAATTTTTGGTCCAAATTGGGGAACTGGGTTCAGCCCAGTGTCTTTTTGCACAATGGGCTGGCTTAATCTGATGTGGACTCACCTGATGAAACTGTAACAGATTATGACCAGAACAGGTCCAGATTAATGGAAACCAATGAATGAATGAATGCCCAAATCTTGTGCAAATACACGACTTTTGTTGTTGTTGTTTTTTTTAAGATTTATTTTTGGCCTTTATTTTGATAGGACAGTGGATAGAGTCGGAAACAGGGGAGAGAGCGGGGAGAGACATGCAAGAAATGGTGCCATGGGCCGGATTCGAACCCAGGTCGCCTGCGTATATGGCATGCACCTTAACCACTCAACTACTGGCACGCCTGACTTTTGTTATTTTTAAAAGGAAAACAACTCAGTGCTGTTCTTTGTTCTTTTAACGAAGAATGATGTCAAATTCTGATAAAACTGGCGCTTTAGCAGCATCCACTATGCGACCCATTGATCACTCATGACTCAGGTTTCTTTTTCAATGACGTTTGCTTTATGACTTCATAAACACCATAGAACTAAAAATACAAACAAATACATACAAACAGACAAAAAGTTTATTGTTAAATTAATACATTTTTCATAAAAGAAAACTTTCTTATTAAAACAAATGTTCATATAATCATATGCAAACAAAAGGCATTGGGCCAGATCTACTAAACAATCACGGAACAAAACGAGACGGAGATGTTTTAAAGCTAAATGCAAAGCTGGAACTACACTCCAGACATGGCTGCTGCACTGTGTCACTCCGCTCAGTGGTTTAGTCAAGAAATAGTTCCAAGTATTTGCTTCATGCGTAGTAATGTTACACAATTATATGTTATTATTTCATAGCGTGGTGAATGTGCAGGTCACAACTTGTCCACGAGAGTGTTTTGGATTTGTTGGATTGTGTATTTGATGAGTTTGATGAGGGAAAGCCAAAAATACCATCTGCTTACATTGAGTTGGCACAGCAGCTCCAAACTCGGCAGCACCGATCTAAAATTAGCTTGCACGGACAACTAAAGGTAACAAACCTATTACTAAGACTATAGGGATTATGGCAATGGACGAATTTGCCAAAATGTTGAAGTATCCCTTTAAGTTTAAACCAAGCATCAGAATGGGGATGAATGGGGATTTTGAATATGGCATGGTTGTTGGTGCCAGACAGGCTGGTCTGAGTATGTCAGAAACTGCTGATCCACTGGGATTTTCACACACAACCATCTCTAGGGTTTCCAGAAAATGGTCTGAAAAAGTGAAAATATTAGGTGATGAAAATACCTTGTTAAAGTCAGAGATCAGAGGAGACTGGCTGGACTGGTTTAAGATGATAGAAAGGCAACAGTAACTCAAATAACCACCCATGACAACTAAGGCATGCAGATTACCACCTCTGAATGCAAAACACTTGAAAACCTTGAAGCAGATGGGCTACAGCAGAAGACCACACTGGGTGCCACTCTTAAGTGCGAAGAACAGGAAACTGAGGCTAAAATTCACATGGGCCCACCAAAATTAGACAATAGTAGATTGGAAAAATGTTGTCTGGTCTGATGAGTCTTGATTTCAGCTGTGACACTCAGATGGCAGGGTCAGAATTTGGTGTAAACAACATGAAAGCACAACTCCATCCTGCCTTGTATCAACAGTTCAGGCTGGTAGTGATAGTGTAATGGTGTGGGGGATTTTTTAACATGGCACTCTTTGGGCCCCTCAGTACCAGCTGAGCATCATTTAAATGCCACAGCCCTCCTGAGTATTGTTGCTGACCATGCACATCCCTTTATGATCACCTGTCTTCTGATGGCTACTTGTAGCAGGATAATGCACCATGTAAAAATGCTCAAATCATCTCAAACTCGTTTCTTGAATGTGACAGTGAGTTCACTGTACTTCATTGTCCTCCACAGTCACCAGATCTCATTCCAATAGATCACCTTTGGGATGTGGTGGAATGGGAGATTTGCATCATGGATGTGTTTCTTCAATAGTAAGAGCCCAGCAAGAGTAGCTTGCTTTTGTGGATATGACTTCATTGAATCTGGCAATATTTTAATTTTAGCACGTCCAGTCGGCAAGGACCGCCCCATGTAAACTCATACCCTGCCAACACCCTACCAATCATTCTGCTAATCCCGCTTTGTTTGGTGCAATGGTGCTAAGCAGCTGTGATTGCTAGGCGAATCCAGCAAATTGTGACTGGATCCAGCTCAGAGTCAGCTGAATTCTGGGTAGGCTATATAGCACTACGGATAGGTGTTGAAGCTCTGCAAAAATTTGTGAATTTTAGGTCAAAATGCATCAAAGCTGTTGACTTAAATGTGCAGTAGCTTGAACAAAAAAAACTTATTGTTTTTGCTCCATAAAGCCTCTGTCTGGCACTGTTTTGCAATGCAACAAATAGGCTGCGAGTTCTTCCACCTCAGTTAATCGTTTTGAAGGTAAACATGTGGAGCCAACAGTGGCTTCTTTAATTGTCATCCATTAAGAGAATTAAGTGACAGCCATAACTTACTTCACTGACAAATTTCCAGTCTGTTCTCTTATGGGTTTTTCCAACTTATCTTCTGAAGGTTGAATAGGCGCCATAATACACTGGTGTCCAATGAAGCCACATGTGGCTTGTTTTCAGCATGATTATAGCACAGTCAAAGGGTTTCAGGGCACGTTTGCATTGGAAATCTTTTGTTTCATCTCGTGTGTCATTGTGAATGACAATCAAGAAATCGTCTGAGACATCCCAACAGAAAGTCTAGCATGTCAGATTTTTGTCCTGCTTTCTGTGATTTATTACATGATTTTAGGGATGTTGACCAATGAGAGCACAGAGCGCTCTGCATGTTCAGCAGACACAAATGTAAACAAACTAAAAGACAAAGCGAAGAGTGATGAGGCTGGTGCTGTGAGATGAAACTGTGAGACAGAGGAAAAGTTTGTCGAGCTCTAACAACATCCCTGCTTTTACAAAGCATTGCTGAGGAATGACCAGGACAGACTAAAAGAAGAGAAATTTTGGAAGGAACTAGTTGATGCACTCTAGCAAGCAAGTAAGTGCCATTAGCTTTAATATCAAGCAAGCAGAATGCTTGGAGAGACAAACAAATAGTTCAGTAAATACAGTGTGTTTATAGTCAGCTGTGCAGGTGTAGTCCAGTCTAACATCATAATTGTGGTTGTGAGGACTGGTCAGGTAGCACTGTTTCTGAAATCCCTGTCAGTGAAGTAAAAAAACAAGAATCTCTGGCTCTATCATCTCCAAAGTAACCATGGTAACAGACTTACAAACACCATACAAAAAAAAACAGATAAAAGAGAAAGTTAAAATGGATCAGAATAAACAAGAATAAAACATTTTCATAAAAAACGTGTCAATGTTAAACGTTCTCAGTTCACCATAAAAAAAAAAAAAAAAAAACATGCATGGGTGGACCTTAGCAGACTGTGTCTGTGTTAGCATCAAAGGTCAAGGAAATGTCAATGAAAGTGCCAAGAAACTTGTATTGATGTGAAACTTCCACAGCAAGCCTATGAATAAAAACAAGGAAAATTTAGGGGCTTTTTTCTTAAAACCAATGATCTTTTCTTACAGGGATATTTCAACATTTTGGCAAATTTGCCCATTGCCATAATTCCTATAGTCTTAGTAAAAGGTTCATTACCTTTGGTTGTCCGTGCAAGCTATTTTTAGATCAGCACTGCTGAGTTTGGAGCTGCTGTGCCAACTCAATGGAGACAGATGGTATTTTTGGCTTTCCCTCATCAAACTCATCAAATACACAATCCAACAACTCCAAAATGCTCTCGTGGACAAGTTGTGACCTGCACATTCACCACGCTATGAAATGATAACGTATAATTATGTAACATTATGACACATTAGGCAAATACTCTGAACTACTTTCCGAGTAAACCACTGGGCAGAGTGACACAGTGCAGCAGCCATGTCTGGAGTGTAGTTCCAGCTTAGCATTTAGCTTTAAAACATCTCCGTCTCATATCGTTCCATGATTATTTCATAGCGTGGTGAATGTGCAGGTCACAACTTGTCCACGAGAGTGTTTTGGAGTTGTTGGATTGTGTATTTGATGAGTTTGATGAGGGAAAGCCGGAATACCATCAACCTGAGTCATGAGTTGGCACAGCAGGTCCGAACTTGGCAGCGGTGATCTAAAAATAGCTTGCACGGACAACTAAAGGTAACGAACCTATTACTCAGACTATAGGGATTATGGCAATGGGCAAATTTGCCAAAATGTTGAAGTATCCCTTTAACTTTTGAGATGATGAACCCTCACACCAATTAATAAAACAATTCACCACATGGCCATGATCAGTGTCCTGGTCATTATGAAGTGATACAATCACGGCCACCCACAGAATTGGCTGGGCTGCTGAAACTCCCAGTGAACAGATCCTCCTTAGTTGTGATTTATCAATTATGTCAGTACATGTTTGTTGGACCAGTGGCATCGGGGCTAGCTTTCTTGCTAACAGTTACCTCATTTTGGAGCTGAAGAAAGTGTCAAGTGGTTATTTGGATCTAATATTGAAATGATTACACCAGGCCACTTTAAACCCCTTTTCACCACATTCCCCACTCATTTTTCCACTTTTAACCCATTTTTACCAGTTATTGCTGCTTTAAGTCTATTTTTGCAGCTTAAAGCCACTCTTAACCCATTTATACCACTTTATACCAAACTTAATCCATTTTTGCCGGTAATTTTTGCCACTGTTAACCCATTTTGCCACTTTTATACAATGTTTGCTACTATTAACCCCGTATTGTCACCTTATTGACACTTAACCAATATTTGCCTATTCCCATTTTTCTCACATTTTTGCCACCTTGTAAAAATGTTTACCTTTTTTTGCCACTTATTACCAGTTCTAACCATTCTTTGCCCAGTTTAAACCATTTTTGCCACTTTAACTAATTGACGCTCACTGCCACTTTTAATCAACTTTTGCCACTTTTTTTTTTTACCAATTTTTGCCAATTTAGACCAATTTTTGCCACTTTTTGTGCCATTTTAACATGTTTTGCCACTTTTAACCATTTCTGCTTCTTATTCACACTCTTAACCCATTAGTTCTTAACCCATTTTCACACCTATTTTGTCCATTTAAACCCAGTTTTGCATCTTTTGACCCATTATTTCTTCTCATTGCCATGTTTAACCAAGCTTTGCTGATCTTTTAGACAGTTTTGCCACTTTTGTCACCATTATCCCATTAGTGCTATTTTTTGTTGATTTTTGCATCATTTCACAATTATTCAATTACTCACTGAAGTTGTCTCACTTTCTTCTATTTCCTTTTCTGGCATCCTGAAATCTGATATTAATTTCTAATTGGTTTAGTTCTATGTGCACATCCACATTGTTAACATTACCCTAAAATGTAATTCTGTTTTACGAAAATGGGTTTGCACATTCAAACATATTGTTCTATGCAGTAAAACGTGACATTAACAATCACCAGCTCATCTGTGAACTTCATAATATCTGCCTTCATTTCGACTTTGGTACTCATTTGAGTCTAAAATAAATAACAGGGGTGAGAGGACACACCCCTGAGGGGAGCTGGTGGAAGATTAAAGCACCTTTGATAAAACACCATTACTCTTACCCTCTGAAGGTCTGTTTTCAGCTAGTCAGCATACCACACCCTGGCCCACATTATGATTGTTTTTGAGACGATCAGCTAAAATGTGAGGTTGTATTCAGTTAAAAGCAGAAGAAAGTCAACAAAAAGCAAGCGAGCAAAATTTTTCTTCCCTTTAAGATGGCCCAGTACCATAATGTGTTTATATTAATAAAACTACACCTATGGGTTTGTTTGAATCATTCTAGAAGTTTCACATAATTTATAATCATGTAAGAGATGTGGCTTGTAGTTTTGATGCTTTTCTGTTGAGCATTTGGATATTTCTCTGTCTTTGCTACCTGAAAAGGATGTTTCTAAATATTTTTTCACTCAAACTCCTAAGTTTTTACTTATTACCGCCCCTTCCTTCAGGATTTAAATTGGTTGTGAAGTCCAAAGCTGATGAGTTTGTTTCCTACATTTTGAGCAGAATTCAGACGCCTCAATAATGACGTTGTTACCCTCTGAAATCAGAGATGACTGCTCTGCTTGTCCTCCCTGATCACTCAGACATTCATTTGAGTTTTGTCGGTTGGAGAATAAATGAGGACTTGACCACTAGAGGCGCTATTTCCGCTTCTGCTGCATAAATACGGTGCCTGATAGTGTAAGATTCAATAGGGCAGCAGGGGAGGTAATTGGCATATGGCACCTGAGATGTTGAATGGCTAAAGGTGTTTTACATCATGTGCTGTGATGCAAACATAAATTATGACACTGTGGGAGCTTGCAGTGGGGTGATAATGGCACATAGTTGGTCACTCTGCAGAAACAAGGCGGATCTTAGGACCCGTGGCTCTGTGTCTCTTAGAATAATAAAAGTTGGTGTTAACCGTGTGCTTCGACGCCCCTCGAAGCGGACTTAAACTGTGAGAGAAGGCAGCTGTGTGCAGGGTGCTGCGGTGCAACAGCAACCAGCTGATCTGCTGCCTCTGTGCGCGTGGAGCCTCTGTATGTGCGCGCGCTCTGACGGGCTGGTGTGGGCTGGTCCGTCCGTGTTTTCCGGAAGAGAGGGTGTGAAACATGGGACACATCTGAGGTCAGCAGCTGATCCCGCTGCCTGCCACACAGAAAGCGTGTCTGTGTTGATGTCTTTCAGTGACTGTGGGACCAGAATCTGCGGTGATCGGAATCTAACAGGCTCCGTGCGTCCGAACGGGACGCCTCGGGATCACAGGGACGCTTAGAGGGGCTCAAACACACCCGGGCTGTCATTTGGGTGAGTGAAACTTTTACGATCATCTTATCTGTGCCGCAGTGATCTGTCGGTTTGTGCGCTGTGTTTAAGAGGAAGTAGTGCTGAATATGCTCCAGCGCTGCAGCTGGATTACCCTGCACGTGCTTTACTGTTGTTTACAGACCGATCGGAAGGATATTGACTCCTCTGCAGCTGCTGTGGATTTTAACCACTTTACGCACAATGCACCATGGAACTGGAAGCTGCACCAGAATGAAGCATGCTCGCCAGTAATGTGCTATTGATCCGTGTCATGCACCTGTCGTAAAATACTGGCGCCTCACCCCTATGGGACTTTTGTGAGGGATTTAATTTAAGTATTGTTAAAACTGAAGTACGAGGTCCCATCACGGACTCTCTGTGCGATCCAAGCGGTCCACAACTAAGGAAGGATTTAATTTCACTTTCCTTTTTAGGAGATGGTGCAGAACACCAAGGGATGTCTGATTTGATCACAGGATTCCCCTTCAGTCCATAAATATTGATATGTTATGGTACTGAGTGGTAAAATTAATAAATTTACCAGTCAATAAACATGGATGGAGTATTGATCTGCCATTCAAGCAATGTATTTCCTCATTACAGATTCACAAAGTGCAGATTTAAAGCATAATTATCACACTGTCTTTTAGTATAGAATAGAATAGAATAGCTTTAATGTCATCGCACGCTGTAGCTACGGTGAAATTTTCTTTGCTACACTTAAAATAAGGACAACATAGAAAAAAATAACAAACTCATGCATGGCTTAACATTCTTTTTTTTTTTAAACTACCGGCCACTGTGACCAGTAGTTTTCCAAAGTTACTAGCCACTCTGAATTTTCACTAGCCACAAATGTCTTGTTGGAAATAACATCATAAATGATTAAGGTTCACCATATCATACTTAAATTTTCTTGATCTAGATCTGCAATCTTTTGAATCATAAATGAACACTGCGCTTTCAACTTTAAAGTATTTTTTCCTCATCCACCTGAGAGAAAACACAAATTGACCAGCAAAGTTTGAAGTCAAATATAAATTGAATTAAATCTAGCGCTTTGAAATTATTTTGAAAAAGACTTGACCCCTTTATGTGCAAAACAGCCAATTGCAGTAAGCATGTACCACTGTAACAGTGATCACAAACACTGACAGAACAGCTGTGCCCAGTTAGAGTAAAGCACAGGATGTGTCAGCCATAAATTCAGCCTGGCACTGCACTACCTGCCAGAGCTGAAATCCACCTGCATCGGCTGGTTGGTGGATGTTAAAGTCCCCGTAAAGTGATCAAAAAAAATCTTTATTGTAGGTTGGTAGTATGACAGGTAGCTGAGTTATGACCCACCAGGCCAAATTTCAGTCACGAAAAACATCTAAGTTGATCAAATTAAGCTTCAAAATCATGAAAGATGAGGCAGTAAAATCTGCTCTAGAATTGCGTGGTTGTGTCAGTTGAATGAACTGAAGCCATGCCCACTTAGGAGAAATACGATCCTCTCAAATAAAAAACACTTCTGATCAGCTGCCTGGCTGTGCACCAGAACAGAGAGACAGAAGTTTGGGATTGAATTTACTGTTTTCTGGCACAAATAATACTTTTAATGACTCACAGGCTGACAGATTTTGGAAATTTACCTCACAATATATAAAAACACAGCATGGAACTGGCTATTAACTTTCAATGAAGGCAGTGACAGACTGTACTGGGATGAACTGCTTGGTGATTTTGTATTGCTGTAGTGTTGGGGGTGTGGGGTAATTCCCCATCAAGACTGGTGATGTCATGAGCCTCTATATCTGCCCTACTCATATTAAACCAAGCAAGGAACGACTTTCTAATAGTCGAAATCAAAAATTCAGTCAGGCATAGATCTCAGTGTTTTCATGTGGTAACAACAACCATATTCCAACAGACACAAAGTTTGGATTTTACTCTACATGGACTTTATGTCAAGCCCTGGTTACATGGTATGTTTAAAAGTTAAGACAGATGAAAAAATGGAGGTAGAAAGTTTCTGAAAGTCTTGTGCAATCTACAGTGTTACACACATTAAAACAAAAGGTTCAAGAAGAAAAGAAATGCACATAATTATTCAGTCATATTGCACCAACAGTATTGTACATATGAAAAATAATGGTATCACACCTCAAAAGTTTGCAACCATTGTGCACATGCATACAATGGTATTTCAAAGCAGAATAATCACTATGAGCTTAAAGTTGCTCATTAAATGAATGCACCATTGATGATGCACCTGCATAAATGTCAAGCACACATGCTCACAGTGCCACATGTGAGTCCGGTAAGGATCAGTGTTCACTGTTCTTGGGGGGTTGGCAGTGGCGTTTGTGGCACTGTTCCTGGAGTGTTCACCTTAGCGTTTAAATCCAATATGTCTGGACATACAGTCAAACAAAACAGTTGTTGGTTATCCTCCTATGTAAATTTCTTACATCCTCCCAAAAATTGGTTAAAGAAATAAAACTGCAGAAATGGCTCGCCACATATTTGTAAACAGAGTCCATGGTAGAAATGACAGTTAATGCTGAAAATTCAATACTCTGATGTGATAACCAGCAGGGATGTCTTACACTTTTAACTCCATCAAACTGAGGTGTTTCTTAATTGAGGAGTCTGGACAACAGCACTGGAAAACAGAAAAACAAAAGGGGTTAGAATCTTCACAGAAAACTACACACTAATCACAGAAATTTTCAAAGATAGAGCTAGAGTAGGAACTTTATACCAGGGGCAGCCTTCCTGAAATCATCTAGAAATTTCCAGGTCATGTGTAAAATGAGCTTCTGTATGCTCTAGTAAATCAAAACCTGTGATTTTTGGGTCCTATTTTTATGAAATGACCTCATTTAGCACGTTATCCATGTTTCCACAGCTCCTCTCTAGCCTACAGTGACTTGGTATCAAATTAACAAAAAGCCCTGGCTTCACTTCTGCCTCTAGTGGTTCTCATTCCCCTGGACTGACAGGTTGTTTAATCCGCCTTTCATGAGACGCGGGGCTGAATTGTTCTTTTGTTTTGCATGAAAGGTGACTTCAAATGAAATCATCCTATAGTGCTGCGCCTTGAAACAGTGAGGCTGTAAATGACGTTCTGTCTGCTCAAACAGAAAACCACTGTCAGCTGTGGTCGAGTAACTCTGACAGTTTGGTGATTTAAATATTCACTGGATAATATTTAAAACAGGCTCTGCTGAGCTGGTTGAAGGCTGAAATGCAAATGTGCTGATGTGTTTGTGTGTATTCTTGCTAAGCAGTTTAACTTCCCCCTTGTGAGGTTACACCATGTTTTAGGCAACTGTGCAACAACTGTGTGACAGGCTTGTTTCAGGACAATGAAGGATTTCCAGACCAGATGACCTTTAAGGATGTGTCTTGTATTGTGTCTTTCCTTCCTGTTCAGTCACTCTGTGTTGAAGCAACATTGTGGTTTAGCAAGATATTTTAAAGAAGAGACAATGTAAAGAATGTGCACAGAAAAGTTTTGATTATAACCAGGATCTCTTTTTTGTAGTCTTTCTGATCCAAATTCCAAAATTGTAAATGCCACTAATTAAACAATGAATGCATTAATGATGCAAAAACTGCAAAAGTGATGACAGGCAGTCTTCTATGCTACATGGTGCACATTCTCCAGTTGGCTGTCCAAGATTACGTTTCCTGACAGTGCAACATCTTGGATGTGGTTGCACTAGGACAAAAAAATAGCTGGACACCTTGAATATTCTCCCCTTGCCTACTCAGGCCTGCAGGTTGCAGGTGCATTCAAGCCAAAGGACGGCAGCAGGATGTCTCCACCTGGTGGAATAGTATGTTTTGCATGATGCTAAGCTCCTCAAAAAAACAAAACAAACAAACAAAAAAAACCCCCACACACACATGCTCGTGATCTATGCCTCTGATTATGATCTCCCTGCAACTTAAGTGGAGATTAGGGTTGGGTGTTGTTTGGGGTTTTCACCATATTAGTGCTAAATCAAAATGGTTCCAGGGTCCAAACGGTGCCTGAATACTTTTATATCAAAGACAACTTCTAAAGTAAACACAATAAAAAGCCCACAAGCAGAGCAGAGACATATTTCAGGCAACAAAATGAATTAAAGATGTTTAAAGGTGCCATTAAATTGAAAGAAATGAACATATTGCACTTTGTGTATGAGGTAGCACTGGCTGTCAACAGTAGGTGGCAGTATGACAAAGCAAGCTGTTAATATGTAGAAGTGACCAGACCAGCACTGATATTTTTTATCATGTAAAATTAAAAGGAGATTGGACATTTTATGTTAGAGATGTTACGGTTGTTATGGTGGGGGGCACAACAGCAAAACCGTGAAATTAATGTCTGAATGTGTAGAGGGGCAGAACTTGATCATACTTGTGAGATTTGAAGCAAATCGGATGTTTCATATTGGAGTTACTGGAAAAAGTAGGGTCAGCACTCAAAATGTCCTTTTTAAACGTTTATTTAGGCTAACAGGCCACAACGGACGCGTTTCGACACGTAGGTCTTCTTCAGCGTTGTAGACGAAGAGTGGAAGGGCACCTTAAATACAGAAAGTAACTAACAGTATAGATACACAACTTGATCATTTTGTGATGTATTTGTACTTGATTAATTTGTGTTCTTATGTACATTGATGTCTTTGTGTTAGGTTTCAATGAGCGGTTGCATCTCACCCAACTAAAACTAAGAGTCTTATTTTTAAGGATATACCTGTACTGTTAGAGTTACTTCCTGTATTTACGGTGCCCTTCCGCTCTTTGTCTACAACGCTGAAGAAGATCTACGTGTCGAAACGCGTCCGTTGTGGCCTGTTAGCCTGAATAAACGTTTAAAAAGGACATTTTGAGTGCTCACCTTCCTGTTTCCAGTTTAATCTTTGTGGTCGTGCACCTACCTTTCAGTTTAGTGTTGGGAGGGTGCTCCTTTTTTTGCTTTTTCATATTGGAGTTACACCAGCTTCCTGTGAAACTGGCGAGATGCCAAAATGCTTGCTGTCAGCAGTGAGGTGCCCTTCAATGAAACATGTCTGTGTTGTGGACAGATATTGAGGAGTACAGTTCAAAATCTGAGCTTGGTAGTTTCAGCACAGTAAGAGGAATAAACAAATAGCCCACTTGTGTCACTTCCTGTTGCCAGTATGTGGTGCTTTGATGAGATGTTTGCATGTAGACATGTTGAGTATCATACTTCTGTCTTGTCAGAAAACTTTGAGGATCAAAGAACAATATATCCAAGTGATATTATAGATTAAAATCATTTAATATCATGAAAAGACCTTATTTTGAAACTAAGGTGAAGCTGGTGGACTTCCTGTTGGGATTTTGGTATGGGTCCAAGATTGTAGGTTTCATAATGACCCATATGCAGACCGAAAATCAAACGCTTAGGTTGAGTGGTGTGTGGGGGCTGAATTTTTTAAGTGATGTAGGAAGAAGAAAATCATAATTCAAACAATGGGGACTGTGACCCTGCCCTATGGTGAAAAAACTCAAGTTTTTGATAACTTTAGATCTCTAACTTGTCTAGAATCAGCATAAAAATTCTGTTGTCCATCAGATGACATCCCTTGGACTAGTTCATCAAAATGTGCAACCTCAAAAATGTTGAAAAAACTGCCATATTTGAGCTTTTCCCTTTATGATCTCACTTCCTATACATATTTTAAGAAGAAAGTATATTAGTTTTTGTTTGTGAGTATTGGAGCATGTTGAGGCCTCCAAATAAGCAATGTATTTGTCCGAATAAATAAAAAAAAGAACTGCTTTAGTTTCAATAGGGCCTTCACTTCAAGGTTGGTGCTCGGGCCCCTAAAAGGACTTTTTAAAGACTAAAACTAGACTAAAAATGCAAAGTGTAGAAATGACTTAAGACATTTCAATCTAACGTCTAGACTAAATTTAGAATAGCTGCCAAATTAACCTTGCTTTATTCCAGTCACTAGATGGTATAAATGAGCATCGTCAGTATCACTTCTGTTTCCCTTAGACACTTTTTGTTGAATGTGCTGACGCATGTAACCCGCTCTACACTCCTTCACGTGGCTTTGCTAATCAAACCGGAGCTTCGACCCAGCTCCTGAAAAAGAGGACACGTCAACAGCTTCCAGCTCCTTCAGCCCCTCTGGGAAATCAGTTGAGAAAGGCGGAGGAGAGAAGGAGGCATTTTATGTGTGTGGATGTGTGTTTATTCTTGCATGAGCAGATTTGTGAGTTTATATTGTTATTACTATATGAATGTCTTTAATAAATCTAGTAAAACATTTTACAAGTTGGTCTGGACAGTGTTCATCTCCAGAACGTCAGGCTAAGCTAAACTGTAAATGAGAGAATAAACAGAGAGTCTTTGCTCTCTGGCTGCTCTGTTCTGCTTCTCTTATTGCTGCAATTTTCTGTGTTTCAATCATCATCCTGATTGATTGTGACACTGAATCACTGTCAAGCTGCGTTCAATTGTTCAAAGTGCTTTTCTTTGGCACACTTGAACCAAAAGACCCTTGTGCCTGCTGGATGTGTACTTGTATGATATATCCTGCACGTGGAGTGCTTTATGATGTGTATGTTGGCTTTAAGGATGTCTGTGTGATTATCATGAAGACATCTACAGGCACTTATAAAGGATGGAAATTACAGGTCATGTATGACCTTAACCTTGGCATTTCCAGATTCATGCATCCATTAAAGGCTAGTATAGTATAGTAAAGGCTTGTTTCTTGATTTGCAGAGTGTTTCTTTATACTGTAGTTTCCCTCTGAGATTTAAGACGTCTTGTAAGGTGTGACTGAATCGTGTCTCCCAGTTAGGAGTGTGAAGATTCTCTGCAGTGCTGGAGAATCTGCACTCAGAGGCTCTTTATTTGGTGTCTGACAGGTTTTTCAAACTACAGCTGTGAGAACAGAGTAGCAGCTGTACCTGCTGTAGAGTCACTGTCACACAGCTAGCACTGTTAGCACAGCATGCACCTCCTCCTCCATGAAATCAGCCCTCAGTTCCTGGAAGCTCTCAAGATGTTTATGGAGACGCAGTGTCAGGGAATCACTGCGGTGTATGCTTACAGCATCTTGAAAGGTTCATCACGCAGGGTTACCAGCAAAACAATGTTTTCTGCTGGGTTAAAATCCTGCTTTTTTTCCCACTCCAGCTCTGGACCGTACATTTTAAAAAGTTAACTGTTCTAGATGATTAACTGTCTTCATTTTTTGTGTTGTACTGAGGGACTATAAATGTTTTGTGTTTTCTGCAGTGTGTATATTATACTTGTGAGCAAAGTCCGCATTTACATGATCACAGTAATCAAATAACTAGGAATAACCTTGCATGCCACATAGACTATTTTATATTCTCATTGATCTAGAAAACCTCTCATAGAAAGTGTTTGGCAATGGTAGGACTTTTCAAAAAATTATCTGAAAGTGATTGGATGAATGTTCTGTCTGTCACATAACTTGCGGGCCAATCAGAGCAACAAGACAAAATGAGGCAGTACACTTACCAAGCTCTTTTACTAACCTAAGTGGTACAGACAAGCGCTGCCATAGTCCATGAAAATTGGAGCAAATTTGTGGCTAAAATTCATGTCTAGACCTATCTGGAGAAGCTCTAGTTGTATAGCTCTTTGTTCTTGTTATAATAAGAAATGCTGCCTAGATCTGATGAAGCTGCCGCTTCCCTACAGCTACATCTGAGCTAATTGCTACAGCGGTAGCAGTCATTGTAAACACTACTTTATAGTACAACTCGACTCCACCTGTAATGATCGCAAACTCATGCTGAAGCAAGTCAAGAGAAGAGTTAAAACACCATTTACGTCATGACAAGCTTACCATGTGGCTCTTTGCTCTTGTTTGTCAACTGCCGCTATGGGCTAATTGCGGTGGCAGCCATTGCTATCAGCTTCCAGTACAGTTAAACCCCATCCGTAGCTACCACCTCGTTCTCCTCAGATGACGCCCACTGGTCTGGAAGTTTTTTTGGGTCTGGCACAACATTGTAGAATGGAATTTTGCAAGATGGATTTGCCTGATGACAGACATGGAATCTAGCAAATCCATCTTTTTTGCAAGGTTAGGAATAACAAAGTAATGGTGAAGATCTGATTTGATGCATTTACATATTATATCTATTGCATGCAATATATTTCACATTCATCTTGGAAACCTCCCATAAAATGTGTTGGAAAGGCCAGGAATTAAAAAAAACATTCCTTAAAGGTGATTGGACAGATGTTTAGTCTGTCACATCCCTTTTGGGCCAAACAGAGCAACTAGACGAAAAGAAGTAGTGCTCATGCTCAGCTCTTGTACTAACCTGAGCCGTACAGGCTAGGCTTGTAGTCTATGCACATCTGTGCTTGTCTGTGGTTAAAATTCATGCTGAAACCTATTGGGAGATTTGCAACATCTTCTCTGCCAAGAGATGCTTTATGTGTGCTTCCTTACTCTTGTCTGAATAAGGAAATGTGGTACAGTTCTGATGCTACTCCTGCCTTTCTACAGCTACATACAGGCTAATTGCAATTGACACTGCTTTATAGTACCAGTTAACCCCACCTGTAGCACTCGCAGACTCATACCAAAGCAAGTAAAGGGAAGAGCGAAAACATCTTTTTTGTCATGACAAGCTTTCAGAGTGGCTCTGCGCTCTTGTTTTGATAAAGAAATTTGGCAAATTTATGATGAAACTGCAGCTATACTATGGCTACATGCAAGGAAATTGCTATAGCAGTGGCAACCATTGCTCTCAGCTTCCAGTACAACTAAACTCTATCTGTAGCTCTTGCTTCGTTCTCCTCAGATGACGCTGATTGTTCCAAACCGTTTGCAAGATGGAATTTGCCTGATGACAGACATGGAATCTGGCAAATCCATCTGCTTTGCAAAATTGGAAATAACCAAGCATTGTTAAAAATCTGATTCGATTTTCTTTTTGAATCATTTTTCTGTAAATACCTTGATGAAATGATTCAGTCAATAGTCAGATTTCTTACTATAAATATATCATGTAAAAGTCAGAATTCCTATTGATTTCAAAATTCAGTCGGTTGAGTTATTGTCCATAGACCTCAATTGCCAGGTGTGTTACAACACCAAGAAGTTTTTTTATTTTGAGAAGTTTTAAAACCATCCTGTATTGGTTTCAACATGGCATTGACGCTGGTCAGTTGCGTTGATGCTGTGCAATCAGCTATGCATCATGACAGGGGAGTTGTGGCAAGGCAAGGCTTAGCAGCACCAGCTGATTACTTTAACACTGCAGGAGAGAAGGAGTTCATTGATGTCAACTCAGATTCAACAATGCGGTTACAGTTGAAGTCCAAAGATGGTCTATAATTTGGATTGGAGTGTAAAAGGACAGCCTGCTGTTAGGCAGGCGAGCCCTGGCTCTAGTCCTCCAATTTGCAACTTCTACTTGTGTGAGAGTTTTTATTTTCAGGGAATTGTTTTTCTACAGAGAGTCAGATTTTTGAAACTCTGTTTAAGGCAATTATTTTAGTTAATTCTACACAATTTTGTTAATTAAAAAAATCAGGAATTTGTATGCAAAACTTGAGAGTAACAGAGTGTTTGTCATCCATTTACATATATTTACATGTTAATGTGCACGGTAAAAGGTAGTGGGGGACTGAATACCTTTTTATCTGCGATAAGGGGCCCTCAGACAGAGTTTGGCAACCACTGGCTTAGTGTAAAAGCACTTACTTGTTTCAATGCAGAGTTTAACACTTTTAAGAAATAAGCATGAGGTTATGTACAAAATGACTACTTAACATCTAATTAAATTCTCTTTCAGTGGGTGTCATTTCTGGAGCCCCCTGTAAACAAAGCAATAGGCGAATCTTGCTTCAGAGCTGAATTTGTGCCTTAAATGTGAAAGTAAGGTGTTTTTTACAATAGAAATAGTCTCCACCTTCATTTAAACAGTCAAATATAGTTAAAAGCTGTTTCTGCAACGTAGCTTACCAATCTCTCAGTCTCCCCCTGGCTAAATAGCTTTAAAGCTAGCTTTTGTATGCATTTCCAGATCAGAGAGAGACCTCATAGCAATATAAGTATGCTTCATATCCAGTTAGAAATCCACAATAGCTTTAATCCACTCAGCCAGTTAAAAAATGTACTGGTTGTCTAGTTTTGGCTCTTCAGGTGTTTCAGTGATCTGATAAAATAACCCCAAAATGTCAGTGTAATATCATCAGGGTTGGCTTTATCTTTAGAGCCTACGAATCTATGAGATATATGGAAAAACTTTAAGAGATATGGGAGTTGCTGAATAACCAAGTTTGACTGATTTAAAATCGACACTCAATTTGTTCAAACTTGGAAAGCTTAAACTTATGATGAATCTTAAATTCTCCCTCTGCTTGATCAATAGGTTTTATGGTCTGTATCACATATTTGTAATAAGAATATGTTTTTAAAGGATAATTACAGTGATAAAACAGACATTGAACTGTTGTAAAGACTGATGAGTTTGGTCAGTTTTGGCCTACTTTGACTTTTGCTGTACCTTCTTTAGCCATGCTAGCATAGTTCATCTAGGGATGGATTTGTTTTTCTGTGTGTCGACTGCCTTGAAATGACATATCTGAAAAACTATTGGGTGAATTTTTCCCTCGGGGGAACAGCTGCATTCAGGGAGAAAAATTCATGCTCCAGCCGCGGGGAGTTTTGACAATCTTTGTTTTTTTCCTTCAGTGAGGCTGAAGAGAAAACAGGGCGTACAGAGAGGAGAGGAAGAGTTAGCGGGACTGAGAGATTCAGGAGGTTCACAGAGTTCTTACTGCTTCACCAACCAGGCTCCATATTCAAACATGGACACTGATGATCGGTGCTGCTGCTTTTCCATTCTGCTGTGTCTGTTCTGTGTCTGCAGTGATGAATGATAAATGTCAGGAGGCCGACCTTATGGCATCATGACAGGAGCAGAGACAGCTCGTATCACATACATCATGCATCTCTCATCTATTGTGCTTTATTGTAGCGTGGACTTTTTAAAAATGTCAGCTACTGTATGTGTCTGCCTTCTGCTTACTGCACCACCATTAGTGAGGTTTGATGTCAGAGTAGGTGCAACAAAATCGTATCCATGGGCTAATGTTTAGTTGTTCTTGTTATTCTTACAGGTAAATCATAGATTTTACATTGGGTGGAGTATTCACTTTGACCTATTTCCAGCCAGTATCTCAACATGTACCACATATGTTGGGATAGAGTGTTATACAGAAATTCCTGGTTACTCAAAGATCAACTGTTGATATTTCTAAACCCTTGTATAGCTGAAAAAATGAAGGAGAAATATTCATCTGTGTGCTTGTGCTTGCAACAGAGATGAGGAGCTGACATGACACCAGGCTTTAATGAGGTAACAACAGCCTGGCAAAGCAGAGAGTGACAAAGGTCTCTGAGGTGTCATAATCTCATAACATTCAAAAGCTGAGGCAAATCTTTATAAAGAAGACGTTTGACTGGTTAAATCTGCCATTCCCTCTGTGGTAAAATGTTTGCCCCTGGTAGTAAAAGTTCTCACACTTTAGTGTTCCTACAACAAGTAAAAGTCCTTTATTCAGAGGGTGGCAGTATTGTCATCAGTATAATCTTAACCTCCTGAAACCTGAGCTTTTGTTTTGAATACGTTTTTAGTTCCTCCCATTAATTGGGATCAGTAGGATCTGATAAGTTTAAAAGCTCAGCCTTGTCTTTTAACAGGGAGGAGTCAAAAATGATGGCCACAAATCTCCTGTCCCCAAAGGTCCTGTTTCTGCAGAAAATACAACAGGATGAGTTTAAGATCATATGTTTTGGCTGTTTTAGCTTCAAAAAAACATCAAAGTCCAGCAATAAAAAGAAAAATGATCATGGATTTAAGAGGAAAAGATACAAAATAGTGGCAAATTAAAACTGAATACAAAGAAAATAAAAGAGGAAAGGAAATTGGATAAAATATAAAAACCCTGAATCAGTGGTTGAATAAAACAGTCATTTTAGAGAAGGAGTCACGGATATAAAACAATTTATGAGAAACTTTCCAATAGAAAGTTATTTTAAGTGATGTAAAAGCATTAACAAAGTTATTTCATTAATCATTTATTGATGATTGGAATGATTCTTTGGGCAGTGATTTGAGATGTTTGGCGGTGGTTTTGGGAAACTTAGGGACTCTGCCATAGCTCCCCTCTTTTTTTGGTGAAAAAGAGAAATAGAAGAAAGGGCTGGGAGGGAGGGTTGCCAAAGCGAGAATGAAAGTAGCAGGAGAAGTGCAGGTTTGAATTTATAGGAATGCAGGAAGAGGCGTGGTCCTGAGACTATTCTACAAAGCATCACTTCCACTTTAAACAGAGGTAAATGGAAAATGAACTTGAGCTTGTATAGCACTAGTCATCTGACCACTCAATCGCTTTTACACTGCAGGTCACCCCAATCCATTCACACCCATTCACTCCATTCACACACTGATGGCAGAATTTGCTATGGTAAATGGCAGTATTGGTTAATCCCATTAAATTCCATCCCAGTTACACACCACTTACTCCTCCTGAGGAAGAAGTGGGAGCAAACCGGGGTTTAGTGTCTTGCCCAACACGTGACTGCAGCAGCTGGTGTTTGAACCCAATGTTCTGATTCCAGGACAACTGACCATAACTACTGAGCCACAGCCACCCAGAGGCTGTAGTCCTCCATGGGAACCAGTCCCAGTCTTGGTGCATGTCTTTCCCCACTCACTCTCACCATATTTCCTGCCTCTTTTCAGCTGTTCTATCAAATAATGGCAAAAAATATATAATTTTAAAAAGTTCTGAATTTCTTGGAAATTTTTCTTTCCCAAATCCCCATAAACTCTCTAAAATGTCAAAGAATTTACCTAAAATTTGTGTGACAACTTTTGAACATATTCGCAAAGTATCCCAAAAAATGTAAAAAAATTCTTCAAATGTGTCAGGAATGTTTCAGTGAAACTTTATACCTTAAACATTTATTTAATACCTAAACATTCCATCACAGCACAGATGGCCTAGCGGCCAGGTCATGCCCCGAGTCCGAGTCACCTACGGCCTCTTTCCCGCATGTCTCTGCCCCACTCTCTCCTGTTTCCAACTCTATCCACTGTCCTGCACTACCAATGAAAGGCATAAAAAGCCCCAGAAATTTTTACAAAAACATTCCTTGAAATTTTCATGTCAATTCTCGAAAATTTCAAGAAAAAAATCTAAAAATAAAAAAAGAAGTATATCAAAATCCCCGAAATTTACTGATTAATTTCTTAGTATATACCTAAAAAATCAAAGCAAATTCTCCCCAGAAATTCAGATCCACTTACGAAAAATTGTACTGAAACATTCCAAATAAATTCCCCCCAAACATCAAAACAAAATTCCAATTAAAGAGCTAAAATATTCAGAGAAAATTTCCCCCAAACTTACTTTCTGGTTTTGCTGGACGCTGTCCCTGATGTGAATGTGCGCTGGAGGCAACGCACAGGCAAATCATGGAACCGCAGGAACCCGGGAGTGCTTTTTTTCAGTGCACTTCTCCCTAATTTGAAAAATCTATGAATGAAAACAAACCATTTTTAAAACTCCCTAGGGGCTCAGTCCTCAACTAGAATCAAGAAGTAAACAGTTAACTCGCTGGAAATGCAGAGGGGTGGGAATCCATGTTACAGATTAAGTGATTGAACTCACAGCCTATGGCAGCCTGTAAAATCTATAATATAGGAATGGTCACTTTTTAAATGAATATGTATTTCAGTGCAGACTTTCAACATACTGTTTAGATATTGTTTATGGTCTAAATAGTAATGATTTCTAATCTGAATGGCTCTGTCTTCCTAGCAGACAAGAGAGGGAAAGAAAATCCTCAACACCACTCACCACAGGAAAATCTGGTGAGATATTCCTAGTATATTATGATAATCTGGCTTTCGCCGACTTTGGTTGAAAGGGGGGACTCTGGCCCGGGATCTGCACTTTTTTCTCCTAGCATGTGTTTGGCTTTAGCAGTGATGTTAGCATTTAGCGCAGCAGACCACTGTGCACTTTAGTGAGCTGCTAGCATGTCTTCTTTAAATCCTGTCTGAACTGACTGACATAACGGATAAAAGCCAACGTCAGTGGAAAATAGAAAGTTAGCCTCCACACTAGCATTAGCATAACTCCCCAAATTAACTCAAATGTCAACATCAGCAAAGAAACATACTTATGCAACTAGAGTGAAACAGTTCAGTTACAAATTGTTTTGAGCTGTTTAGTAGCGTGCTGACATGAATACACTTACAGCTCCTCATTAGTTTCCTCTGTGCAGCGGGGCAGAAAACACATTTGCATTTTATTAGTGTTCATTATTCAAAGCACAACCTGTGAGGACTCTGGAGGTTCTTAGATCGTTAAGCTAACCTCATTCAAGTGTTATCCTGCTCTCCAAATGATCTACACATCTCTCCTCTTCTCATTAGTGTGAGTGAAAGACAGCAGCATGAATGAGACACCCGCTGGGAACCTACGACAGTTAGTGTCCTCTATCTTAACATGTTTTTGTGAAGAGCACGGCTGAGTTATTAGGAGATACAAGTAAATAACAAAGAAAGGATAGCTATTAGTGTGTCCCCTTTACTTTCTGAGCCCTTGACCTGGCTAGATTTGGATTTTTGTCTGTCAAATGTAATTTAATTGACTGTGCAGAGCTGTTTAGATTTTCAATGAGCTTAAAACTCTAGAGTGGTGCTATTATGTAGGTCAGCCTTAAGTTAGCTTTACTGAAGTTCCATCAGTCAAGGATCAAAACCAGCCGATGGGTTTTTGTATCATAACTAAAATTAAGCTCAGAAGAAGAAGAGAAAGTTTATGAAACTTGTACTTGTTTATCTACAACCCCAATTCCAAAAAAGTTGGGACACTGAGTAAAATGTAAATAAAATCAAAGTGCAATGGTCTGAATCTCATAAACTCATATTTTATTCACAATAGAACATAAACAACATATAAGATGTTGGACATGACACATTTTACCATTTCATGAAAAATACTAGCTTAATTTGAATTTTATGGCAAAAACATATCTCAAAAAAGTAGGGACGGGGCAATGAAAGGCTGGAAAAGTAAGTGGCACTAATTAAAATCAGCTGCAGGATCATTTTGCAACTAATGAGTTTAAATGCCAACAGGTCAGCATCATATTTGAGTATAAAATGAGCATTTTAGAGAGGTTTGAGTTTCCCAGAGTTAAAGATGGGCACAGGCTCCCCTGTCGATGAAAAACTGTGTCTATTCTCAACGTAAAAAATGCAAAAACTTTAAATCACCCACCATCTATTATGCATAATATCATAAAAAATTCAGAGAATCTGGAGAAATCTCTGTGCTCATCGGGACAAGGCTGATGCTCATGATCTTCATGCCCTGAGGCAGCACTGCATTAAAAACATGCATGATTCTGCAGTGGAAACCACTGCATGGTCTCAGGAACACTGCCAGTAATCATTGTCTGTCAATGCAGTTCACTGTCATACACAAATGTAAGTTTAAGCTGTAAATGTAAAGATAAAGCCATATGTGTACACGGGCCATCTTCTCTGGGCTAAAACTCAGTTAAAATGGACTGAGGCTAAATGGAAAACTGTTCTGTGGTTAGATGAATCAAATTTGAAATTCTTTCTGGAAACCACAGATGCTGTGTCCTTAGAGAGGGACCATCCAACTTGTTATCACAACACAGATCAGAAGCCATGCCTCTCTGATGGTATGGGGTTGCGTTAGTGCCTATGGCTGCTTATACATCTGGAAAGGCACTTTTAATGCTGAAAAGTAAACAGAGGTTTCTAGATAACCTCTCTCTCAGGAAAGGCCTGGCATATTTCATGAAGACAATGCTAAACCACATACCACATCCATCACAACAGCATTTCAATCAGGAGAGACTTAACATGAGTTTGACAATGAGTTATTTTACAAATTGAGTGAAAGAGAATTGTGCAAAGTCCTCGGCGATTAGACTCCACTGTGACGATATCATGTATTTGAAGGGGTGGTGAAGCAAACGGCAGGAATAGTATACCCCCCCATGGAGTCTAGACACTGGAGGTGGTGTTAAGAGATGCAGGATGAGGAGTAGACTTCTGAGAAGCTGCCCAGGAATGCAGGATAAGATGAACAGGAGACCTGTAAGGATCTGGACTAGATGCTGAATAACTGAATGGAGGTGGCAGGGGTGGAGGAGGGTTGCAGCATCTGCAGAGAACGACTGGCTGACTTTGAAAGAGAGAATGACAGATTTAAAATCTGACAGGTGCATGATGATTGGACAAACAGGGTTGAGGCAGGATCTGATTAGCTGAGAACTTAGCAGAATGAATGCCCATCATCAGCTGATTGTCAGAGCAGGAAGAGAGAAAGAAAGGACAAGGGAGAGATGTGATTGAGTGGGGACTGAAGAATGAGCAGAAACAGTCTTCCTGCTTGAACTTTCGCTGAGCTCCATTATTATTAGAAAAGTCCAGGAGCTGAACTGGCCTTCTTGCAGTCCAAACCCCTACAGACTGTGGTTAAAAGAAGAGAAATGCTTACAGTAGGAAACATGACCCAGTCCCTAGTTTTTTGAGACGTGCTGCTGCCATCAAGTTCAAAACGAGCAGATTTTTTTTCATGAACAAGTAAAAAGTTTCAGTATCTGATTTGTGGTTTATGTTCTATTGTGAATAAAATCTGGGTTTATTAGATTTGACAATTATTAGATTCTGTTTTTATTTACATTTTACACAGTGAAGGTTTCTCCTTCTACAACTTTGATGGTCATTTATTGCTGCAGTTACATTCAAAAAGAAAAAAAAAATGTGAAGAAATGCTACAGACTAAAAGCAAATTTACCCCATGATTCTTTTGACTGATGCTTTATATCTTGAAGAATAATCAGTCTGCAGTTTGCCAAAGTTCAGACTTGAAGGTACATTTTGCCAGTGAACAGAAATCAAGAGGAAAAAGTGAGGCCATCCTTTGTGGGGGAATAATAGTCTCATTGAATCTGACGATTAGGATTAAAATTGTAAGGAACCTTGAAACAGCAAGGACAGTCTTCATCAAGGCTCCTCAGGATCCTCACGTTGTTTTTTTTTTTTTTTTGACATGATTCGCCTCTTTTTACAATGAAATAGTCATTAAAATGAAGGTTTATTTTACAGTGGGTTCTGTGAATGATTTCCACTGATGATTAAAATGATAAACTTATAGGAAGTAAAGATTACAGTTGGTAAACTGACTTGACCTTCATCTTGAAAGGAAGTTTCATCGTAATAGAACTGTTTTTGACATAGTTCAGTTTGACCATTCTTTCTTTAAGACAATGCAAGTCTTGTAGCAAATGTGGGACTACAAATATTTTGTCTGTACTCTTCTCAGCCCAGTTTCCTGAAAAAATGGGAAATTGTGTTAAATTTGAATTGAAGTACAATGTAAGTTTGGAAAAAAAATTGCAACCTCCCTTTAAAATGAATAAAAGCACAGGGACAACTTACCAATGTTTTTTTTTTTTTTTTTTTTTTTTTTTTTTTGCAAAAAGTTAGGACAAGGTCATATTTAATCCTCTGTTGTTCCTCAGCTTAAAGTTGAGAAGATTTTGATTATTGGATGTTTTATTTCATGAAGTTATTATATAAAAGATCAGCATGCAACCATTTGAACTTAACTTTTTGATTCTTCTGTTTGCTCACCCTGCAGTGTTGCATTTTTATTTAAGCATAAAAGGGGCATTTTTCTGTGCTTTTTAGAAAAAAAATATGCAAACGTTCAGCGTACAAGTGCATGGCCTTCATTAATGTAAGAACACAGATGTGGATAATTTTACAGTTTAAGATCACAATCTGGGTAGGCTTTTGTAAGGAACTTCAGTCCAAGTTTAAAAAGAAGTTATTGGTGAAAGAGGATCAGTGTTTATTCTTAAGTGCTGCTGTATTGTGTGTCGGGTTGATGAGCTGACTGAAACAGTTGATGGCTGGTTGAGTTTATGTGTGTCCTCTAGAGAGGCTTGTCTCTATGCTGTCCAAAAATCATCCACACACCCGACACCATCATTCCCCCTGCGTCGACATGTCACTGCTATTCCTTTGGGTTTTACCTCTGACAGCCTCTGCCTCTCTGCCAGGTTAGCATCTGTCAGCACCACTTCACTTCACTCTGCAGGCCAGGAGGACATGCAGAAGGTATTGATTCTTGATTTCAATAATAAAGGCTAAATATAGTATTAAGTTTTCTCTCACTCTCCCACTAACAGAGGCTAACACAGCCCACACGTGTCAACTCTCTCATACATTCAGTAGTAATGAGATTTACATTAGCAGATGGTGTTTTCTGTGTTTTCTTACAATTCCAGTAAAACATGGGGGGTATAACTGCGTTAATTAGTTTAGTGTGATGTGTGTTGAACTTAACAGGAATGGTGTAGCTAACACTATCTCCTAAATAAAGAACTGGATCTGGTCCATGAAGCTGCAGGTGTCACATGTGTGGATTTTATATCTGCAAGGAGTTCCTAATTAATTTTAAGCTGCTAAATCCTTGTGAACCTGTGGTGTGATTTAGAAATAAATCATAGTTTGTTGTGTTAGCAGCCGTGATAGCAGCGTCTAATAAACACTTGGCCAACCACATAGCAAGTAACTGGAGTAATTATGGCAATATTGTCATAGTAACATGGTCAATGTCCTTCTGCAGAAAAAGGGTCAACACAAATTAGAGAGGAAAAGATAGCATCGAAGGCTTTGTGGGGAAGAAAAATCAATAAGAGCTCTTGTCCCTTAAGTAAGTGAATTTTCTCCCAGGGGTACATGTTAAAGCAATTGAAAACAAAGCCAGGTTAATTAAAAAGACGGTGCTTTGTTGGCGAGATATAAGAAGCTGCCGGTCTAAGATATGGGTTCAAAATATAGTGAGCTAATGTACTGGTTACTCAACATCAAGCTACACTGGAGCTCCCAGGCAAAGAAATGCAGTAACAACTAGAAAAGCACACGGAGAGCGCAGACCTCCGCCATTAGCCTTATCTCCCATTAGTGAAGAATCCTTTATAAAACATCTGGATCCATCCCCCTGTGCCCCCCAACACAACATTTGCCAATTACTTCCTCCCCGATGGGGTGGAAACACAGCAAGGCAAAGCATTGGCTTCACTACAGGTGGACTGTCATGGTGGAAGCATTGCCTGCTAGTGCCAACAGATGCACTGACAGTCTCACCCATGGTCTCACTGGCACTATTCCTCTACTCCTCCCAGCACTGTGAGTTTTCTCGCTACAGTTCAATGTCTTTCTCTTTGTTACGCTCCGACTCATCTCATCCACCAGGCGTGCGTCTTTCAAACTCTATAAACTCCAAAACTTTGAATAGAAACATACCTAAAATGCTGCTGGGATTGAAGTTACTCATGTCCACCATCTCCTGGTGTAAAGTGGTAACCATGTAGACCTTCGCCATTAGCCCTATCTCCCAATAGTACAGAATCCTTTAAAAAAATCCTGAATCCAGACAGTGATCGGGATCAATCTCAAAATCGAATCAGTTCTTCCTTATGCCATTTCTGACATTTTCTGAAAATTTCATGAAAACCTGTCCATAACTTTTTGAGTTATGTTGCTAACAAACTAACAAACTAACAAACTAACAAACTAACCCACCAGATCACATAACCTCCTTGGCGGAAGTAATAACGTGTTAGTTTTTTTTTTTTTTTTTTGCATACTTGTCACACTTAAATGTTTCAGATCATCAAACAAAATTTGATATTAGAGAAATGTAACCAAAGTAAATCCAAAAAGCAGCTTTTAAATGATACCTTGATTTTTAAGGGAAATAACCCATCCAAACCTACCTGACTATGGGAAAAAGTCATTGCCAACAACACATCATGCCACAGATGAAAAACAAAGTCACTGACATCTATTAGTCATGAAAGCATTACAAAGCCATTTCCAAGGCTTTTGGACTCCATCAAACCACAGTGAGAGCCATTACCCACAAATAGGGAAAACTTGGAAGAGTGGTGAACCTTCCCTGAACTGGCCAGTCTACCAAAATTACTCTAAGAGTGCATCAATGACTCATCCAGGATATCACAAAAGAATCCAGAACTATATCTTAAGTATTCATGATTCAACAAGAAGAAAGAGACAGGGCAAAAATGGCACCCATGAGAGAGTTCAAGGCCAAAACCTTTGCTGACCAAAAGAGCTCAAAGACTCATCTCACCAAAAAAGGATGATCCCCAGACAAGACTTTTGGGAAAACATTATGTGGACTGACCAGATAAAAGCCGAACTTTTTACATCTAACAAAGCATTTGGAGTACAACTAACAAAGCATTTCATAGAAAGAACATCATGATGATGGTGGTAGTGTGATGAGCTGGGGCTGCTTTTCTGCTTCAGGAACTGGATCAGCTGCCATAATTGATGGAACCATGAATTCTCTCTACAAGAAATCCTGAAGGAGAACGTCCAGCCATCAGTTCATGACCTCAAGCGCAAGCACACTGAGTTTATGCAGTAGGACAATGATAGAAACACATCAGCACTGCTAGTTGTCACAAATTTTTGCCAAAGGTGCAACCTAACAACCTGAACCTAACAACAAGTTATTAAGTTTAGGTGTTTGTTAGTTTTTCACACAGAGCGAGGCTTGGATGGCTTTGTCCCTTAATAAATGCAATTATCATCATCATCATCAACATCAAGTGTGACAAATATGCAAAAAAAAAAAAAAAAAAGAAAAAGAAAAAGAAAGAAAGAAATCAGGAGGGAGCCAAATACTTTTCACAGCACTGTATGTTTTGTAGGTGGATGATGTAGCTTGTTTGGACAATACTGCTAAGGTACTGAGATACAGTATGTAGGCAAGCTAGATCTGTAGCCAGCCAACTGGAGGGGAAGTGGACTTTTTGCAGTTCCTCCCATCATTTATTGACATTTAATATGAGCTTCAAAATAGATGGATAGCCTCATAAAGAGTGCATTGCAAATGTTGCAGGGCTGGAGTTTCACAGCTCAGACCAGCCAAATTTACAAACTTTTACTAGAGATACATCATTGTGGATTTAGCATATTTCTTACGCTACTGTTCTACCATTAATATGAATTAAAGGCATTAAAGGTCAATCTCAGGTGTTAATAGTTATGATATTTGAAATAACTGGATCATGTAGAATTGTTCACATAATGAGGTAACAGCTCACTGGACTGGGTACTTCACTGCTAATGACGCAAAATTTAAAAATGTTCTCATAGTCATGAATATGTCATAGTTATGCATGAAAGTCTGATCTCAGATGCACTAAAACACACACCTGAAACAGACTTACGGTATTAATGTTTCACGTAAACTTCTTGTGGTGAATAATTAGTGTTTGCTAAGAATTTAAGCATATTGTCTTCATTTGGCTATTTAACACCGCAATTAACTGAATTTATTCAGAAACTTGGATAGTGGTTTGCATTTTATATCCTGTGTTTTATTTTGCACATTTAGCACTGTTAACTTACCTGTGTCCCCTCCACCTTGGTTTTTACATCAAGCTGCAAGCTTGTTTTAGTTTGAAAAATCTATACCTGTTAAATTTGGCACATTTCAGCTTTTTGGTTCATTATCATCTTTGTATCCATCTGTTTTTATTCATGGGGTGAAGGGATTGACTGTTTTCAAGGAACCAATGTCATACTTGTGTTTCCAGTCAGATGGACACGGATGGACTTCTTGACCAAACGTATTGATTTGCTGTCAGTCGGACATTACTGTCGGTAGATGCAGAAAGAAAAGGAGGGAGGGAGCTGTAAAAAGAGAGGGGGGAGTTGTGAGGGAAACACCAGTCCAACAATGAGTGCTTGTGCCGTTCCTTCCAGAGGTACCCGATGATCTACCAACTGTCACTGTACACCAGTCTACAGAGGTTCTCCAGGTTAGCCACACTGGGTCTGGGTGCAGGTGTTTTTTTTATTGTTGCTGCAGATGCTCCTTAAAGTCACTGAACGTCCTGGATGGTTCTGGATAGTGAGTGTTTACAATGATGGAATAAAAATTGACCTGGAAAGGGAGGAACGTTTTTACTACACAGACACATTGCAAGACTAAGACAAAGATGGGCTAGGAAATTAGCTTTGCTGCAAAAAATGTGAATAAGCTCCGATTTTAAATTGGCATGATGGCACATAGGAGATGAGGGAAAACAATGATCTGCTTTTTTAAATACAGCAGTTCTCACTGCACATATTAGACAACTTCTGGCAGCAAAATGTGTCATATTTTTCTTCAGAGATATTCACTGAGCTGCAGCAGATGCCCCTGCCAGAGGAGGCCGGCTACAGCCTCCAGCTGGTCCTGAACAGGACCAGAGATATAGATAATTGATGGATGGATGTTTCTGGCTGGTTAAATTAATCTATTCCCTTCAGTGGCAGAACAAAAAACTTGAGTAGATGTTCTTTAATCAGATCATTAAACCCAGGAAATTACACCGCAGCAGAAGCCAAAGTTAGAGCCTCAACTCTTAAAGACTCTTGGGTGGAGGACGTCGGGTATAATGGAGCTTTGTAAGACTTTAACAATGCACCAGTTTTTCTCTGCTTCTGTTTGTGTTGACAACTTTTTTTAAAATCCTAAAATCTACTAAGTACCAAAGTTTTTTGTACCTTGTAGTGATTTCAATGCTAAAATATGCACAAAAAAGATTTTATAGTGCCTAAATTCTCCTTAAATTTACCTGATGTGACAAGAAACTACCTCTTAAGTACTTCTCGTGCGGTGCCAACATAAAATCCTTAATTAATAGGTTTCAAAAGCCCCCACCCCCCCCCCTCTGCTTCTATAATTATGTTTTTATGTTTGCTGTGGTGGTGGAGGAGGCCCTGGCACATTGTCTACTAGAGCTTAGCAGTGACAGCGATGCTGGGGGAGGAATGAGCTCTCATGGCTCTAAAGACAGGTTTGTGATTTCAGCGAGATGTGCCAGCCACAGAGAAGAGCTTAAACCTCAGCTAAGATCTATGCTGACAGCGCTCGTGTTCTCAGGACTGTGATTTACTATTTCTGCTCAGGTCTGCTTGCAGAAAGGCTGCTGGAGATATCCCTCGGTGTGCATGATGGAGCTGCATGAAAGAGCAGAGCCGGTCGTCCTTTTGATGAAATCCTGGAGGAGTAAGAAGCAGAATCTGACCCTGGGCCAGCTGACTCAAGCGCTCTCCTTTTGAGAAAGCAACCTATTTTCGTGAGCAAACCGGTCGTCTTCTGCACGATCGACCAACCTCGGCACTGCTCTCCTGGCTCCTGCATCAAAATTTCTCTTTGTAGCTGGCACCAGGGTGCAAAATAACAGACTCCTAGATGCTGCTAATAACATTATTGATGAAGGCAGAAAGAGGCTCACAGCTCAGAGGGCTTAAACTCTTCTGTCTTTCAAGAAAAATAGCACTTACACCGACGGAAGAAAAAAAATAGATGGAACATCATCAGGAAGAACTGTCAGCTAAAGTAAAACTGATATGTACAGCAAAAGCAGTCATTTAACTTCACAAAATGTGGGGTTCCTCAGTTCAGGTAGCCTTGTTCTTCTCTACTGTAGCTTGGTGGGTCCAAAATAACAACTCAGTAGCTGAGAAAAGTCTTGAGAAATCCTGCTCTGAGCTAAGAGGCTAGCTGTGCCCCTTTAACAGCTTTTCTTCTTGGTTTTGTCATAAACATGCCTTTGAAGCATTCGGCTGCCTGACCATTACACCAGCAGGGACTGTAATGACATTGTATTCAATTACCACAAGATTCCCAAGTGTTTCTGTGGGAATTTGTGCCCATTCAGTCTGTAGAGCATTTATGAGGTCTGGCACTGATGTTGGTTGAGAAGGCATGGCTCATAATCTTCAGTTCATCTCAAAAGTTCTCAGTGGTTTTGGGGTCAGGGCCAGTCAAGCTCTTCCACACTGACACATCAAACCATGTCTTTTTGGTCGTTGCTTTGTGCACTTGGGGCAGAGTCATGAAAAAGGCCTTCCCCAAACTGTTGCCACAAATTTGGAAGCATAATATTGTCCAAAATGTTTTGGTAGCTGAAGCATTAAGACTGGCCTTCACTGGAAAAAAGGGGTCTCTGAAAAACAGCCCCATGCCGTTATCCCTCCTCCAACAAACTTCAAAGTTGGCACAGTGCAGTCAGACAGGTAATGTTCTCCTGGCACCCAACAAACCAGACTCACCAGACAGAAAGCATGTTTCGTCACTCTGCAGAACATGTTTCTACTTCTGCACAATCCAGTGTTGGTGTGCTTCACACCACTCCATCCCGCTTGACATTTGTCTCTGCGACGCTTCATGGCTGAGTTTCTGTTGTTCTTAAATGCTTCCACTTTCTAATAATATCACTTACAGTTGACTGTGAAATATCCAGCAAGGATGAAATTTCCCCAAGTGTCTTATTGCAAAGGTGGCGTCCATCATAGTACTATGATTGAAGTCACTGATGGTTATATGACCCAGTCTATTTGGCGTGTATGGTTAACTATTTAAACGTGATAAATTTGATAAGGTCTCGTTCTAAATATACATCAGGTTCTTGATTGATGATTCTTTGACTTTTAAGCTTCATATTGAGCAACTTATAAAAATGTTAAAGTTGGAAGAAATAAGTTTTGTTTTTTCTTTACTGAAAAAGAAAGACTTGTTTCTGCCACTTCCATGATGATTGATTATGGTAAAGTTCTGTAAATGGATTCGTTTTATTTATTGAGATTTATTTAACCAGGAAAGCCTCATTGACGTTATAATCTCATCTTCTCAATGACTTAAATCTTATACTGTCCCATGAGGCATTGAGGTTTATAGCAAATCTAAATTCCTTAACTTATCATTGTATCCTGTATGATTATATTGGATGGCCATCTTTGGCCACACATAGACAAAAGCACTGGCATGTTCTTATTTTTAAGGCTATTCTTAATCAATTTGTTTTTGATTCGGAATTTAACTGGGAGCCTGGGAGGTGGATGAGGGTAGGGGTGATGTGCTGTGAGGGCCTGGAGGGGGTGAGGAACTTGGCAGTTTTGGACAGGAGTCTGTTACAGTAGTCGAGATGGGAGGTGATAAATGCATGTATGAGGGTTTCTGCCACTGAGTCTGCAAGTAATGATCTGTGTCTGGAGATGTTCCTGAGTCTGAAAAAGGCAGTGCTTTTAA
The DNA here is from genome assembly GCF_018320785.1 of Cheilinus undulatus. NCBI lineage: Eukaryota > Metazoa > Chordata > Actinopteri > Labriformes > Labridae > Cheilinus > Cheilinus undulatus. The sequence continues at coordinate 18,383,025 of NC_054876.1, read as the reverse complement.
TAGTTTTGATGTTCTATGTCTGCTAAATGTGCTGTGGCCTGTCTTGGCCAGGACACTCTTGTAAATGAGATTCTTGATCTCACCAAGGTTCTCCTGGTTGAATGAATTTCAATAAATAAGGGCATTTAAAAACAAAGAAACTTGTGAAGACTGGACTACAAAAGTAGTGTTCTTCCCACACTGACACCTTTCATGACAGAAAGAGATATGCTCTGCTGACCTGCTTCAGCATGACTTTACGATCATTGGGGGGTTGTAGTGTGAGTCTGTGGACCTGTAAGCTTAGGTTCTCCAAACACAAGCAATGATCTTAAAGCTTTTAAAAGCTTTCAATCCTTTGCAGCTGTCCACATGAAAACCTCTTTGTTTAGCTGTCATTAAAATGTAAAACTATGCTCATCAGACCAGACAAAGAGGCATTCATGACTACTCCTTGTTTTCAGAATCCCATCAGTTAAAACCAATAAAGACTACAGCATATTACACCATGATGTGCTTCTGTTACAGATAAGATGTTGCTCTGGATAATGCTGTTTTATGCTTTAAAAAATGAGCCATAGGCATCTAATACTGAAATTTTAAGCTTTCTGAAACTTTCCATGTAACAAATGTGCACTACACAGATTACAGCATGGCATATTTACTTAGGCCCATGACTTTGCTGGGGTTTAGGCCATCGATGAAAGCTCTCTAGTGTGTTCTGTCCTGAGCCTGAGTTATCGGTGGGTGGTAAACCAGTATCAATACCATCACTGGCCAAAATTTCTGCCTCCTAATGGATTTTTGCAACACTGTCAACTCTGTTTTAAATGCCTGCATTGTGCTGTGATGCACACGCGGGGCAGTAAAACAGGTGGCGGGGTTAGTGATTCATGATGGGCGGCTCAGGCTGAGTCCAGCAATTAACATGTTTAGCACTAGCATTACGGTAGTTAGATAACTAACTAAACATCACCCAACTAAGCACAGTCAACAGGCAAAACATGTGGTCTGTTCTCTCCATCTTCAATAGCTGTACCGCAACAAAGTCAATGTGCCTTCTCTGTCAGTCTGCCTGGGTCTTCAACACAAGCTGCCTGCTGATTGACTGGTCTCCGAATTCCTCTTAACCTTGCAAAGCAGATGGATATGCCCCTTTCTGTGTTTCTCACTGGTGAATCCATCTTGCAAAGCCCTCGTCTGAACCATCTGGGCAGGACCAATCAGCGTCAAGGGGTAGCACTTTTGGGCACGGCAGAGTTGTGATGCAAGCAAGCAGCAACAAGAGGGAGAGAGAATTTGACAACATTTCTTCATTAAAAGAAGAACAAAGAACAGCAGTGAATTGTTTTCTTGTCAAAAATGACAAAAGTCATGTACTGACATGTCTACAGTTGCCATGGTTCACGTTATGCAGTTCTCTATGGAGTTTACTCCTCGGTAGCGGCTACGTCACATGTTTTGTTGCTCTGATTGGCCCATAAAGATGTGACAGACAGATTGTTCATCCAATCGCCCTCCAAATTTTTTTTTCAAAGGCTCTGCCCTTTCCCAAACGCTGTCTATGAGTGCTTTACCAGATGGATATATGAAACAAATCTATCTGGTGCATCAGGTTACATTCCTCTTACAACAATATAACTTATGAGTTTCTTTTTTAAGTTGGGATGCTAAATGAGGTCAGAGAAACAGCTGTAATCTAGCTGCATAAATTTGCCAGTACGGCAGCCAAAGCTAAGCTAAATCAATGCCAAACACACTACTTCCTTCAAGCTCTTATTATATATATAATATTTTTCTGAAATGCTTTTAATTAGGAAAGGCTTCATCAGTAAATGTGCTCAAGTCATTTGCAGCTTAACAAATCTCAGCAGGGTAGAGATGAAACATAAAACTTGGAGCGCAGTTAGAAAGAAATGGACTATAGAAAGAAAAAAAAAAAGTCTGCTTAGCCATAAATTGAGTATGTCATCAAAGGTGTGTTTCAAGGGGGTTTGTAATAGCCTGCCCTAATTTGGATTTAAAAGCATTATTTCTTTATCATTTTTTAATACCGTGATATAACACTGTTACTGGCAAAGACAAGAAAAATACTATGATATGATATCCAGGCCATATCGCCCAGGCCTACCTCCAGCTGGCTCCAGGTGAGGCATGTCTTTCTGCTGTCAGCCTGGAGGTGTTGTCTAGTATTTAATTTGTGAATTTGTAAGTATTTCAGTGAGTGTCCTATATAAACAGGAGTTCCAAAACACCAATTCAATGCAAAAATTAAGGGACACAGTCTCCAATGGTAGCATAAAGGGGGGGGGGGGGTCACTTTGTTGCAACCTGATCACACCTCTGTGACATTTGTAGTGAAGGTGAAATGTCACCTGGGTGTAAATATCACACCTTTAACTGACAGTCTTAATAGGACATTTGACTTTAGTAACATTACACACTAAACAGAAATATGGTCAAGTTGAATAGAAGGCATATAAAAGGAGAGTTCTCAATGAAAGCATCTGTAAATGCTGTAAATAAAGATCCTCTATCCTCAGGGAGTATTATTTTTGGATGAGTTACCATAGTGCTGCAGGGCCAAACATTTGCTGCTGTGATAGCAGCAGCCTGTTACAGCCCAAGCCTCTGTCCTCCTCCATCTGTGACCTTTCCCCAAACACAAACTTCTGGCTCATTCTGTTCCCCAGAGACTTTTGTCAGTGTTTTTTTTTTTTTTTTTTTCAAATAAAACCTCCAAAAGCACATTGAGAAACCTGCTCCAAAGAGATAAGAGCTCCAAAAATTAACATTTTGTTTTTGATGTTTGAAACGCTGCGAGAGATGAGCTGGAGGAGAAAGAGCTCTTCATCCTCTCTTACAGTCACGATTTTCTGAAATACAGTTCAGGAGGAGCTCAGAGGAAAAACAACTCCTGATTGAATGGGACTTAAATCGAGGGTCTTGCATCTTACATCAAACAGGAAATGCTTTATCAAGTCTGCTGATTGCTGTGTTTGCTCATTTAAAATAGCCGTCTGTAACACAAGCTTGTAATTACATGACTAATTGTGTTCATTAGATCTTTATCCACAGTCAGAAGCTGTGAACATCATCGTGTTAGTCATGTTTCTGTTTTAGACTTACGCCCTATATACTCTGACATCACAGCATGATAATATACAGCAAGTTTACACTCATTAGACCATGAACACACCACGCATAAATACACAGCGAGGTAAAAACACTTGTGGCTTCGTGCTGACTGTGAGCTTTATGCTTGCTTGTTCCCTCAAAATAAGTCTGCACCATTTACATTTTATACTTGTAACACATACAGTGCATTCAGAGAGTATTCAGACCACCCTCACTCGTTTTCAGGTTTGTTATGTTGCAGCCTGATGCTACAGTAGTTTGAATGCATTTTTCCCTGATTAGTCTACGCTCAGTTCACCTTAAAAGATGATAACAGAATATTAGAAAATTTTGCAAATTTATGAAAAAGAAGACTACTGAAATATGACATTGACATAAGTATTTAGAACCCATACTCAGTACTTAGTTGAAGCACATTTTGCAGCAATTGCAGCCCTGAGTCTTTTTGGATATGAAACAAGCTTTGAACACCTGGATTGGGGGATTTTCTGCCATTCTTCTTTGCTTCTTTTCTTTGGTATGGTGTTGGGCAGATGATGAGCGGTGCTTGGTTTCCTCCAGACATAATGTTTAGAACTGAGGTCAAACAGTTCAGTTTTGGTTAGTCAGACCAGAGAACCTTGTTTCTCATGCTCACTCACAGATTACACGAATTCAAGCAGAGTTCAGCCTGACTGCATAGTCAGACGCCCTACAATCACGACTCCACAAGACTAGCATGTCAGAATTTTTCTTACGTCATCATCCAGTTTGACACCTTAACACAATGTTAACAACGTGAATCCTGAGGCCTAACAAGAGGAGAACATTTGATCCTTATCTTTGCGTCGTTATTCACAAGAGTCTCAATTTTTATCCCTCTGGAAAAGTAACATGTTCATTTTATTTTATTTCATTTATGTTATTTAATGCATACCTTAAGTTCTAGCTAAAGGAGAGCCAGTCTATGTTGTCCTCCTCTTGATACATTTATAACTGTTATTTCTTGTTAGTTGTTTTTTTCCTTTCATGGGCTGAAGACCACTACAATCACACAGATCACTTCTGTTGTAGAGTGATTGACACTCTTTGACCCTCCCCCCTGACGACCTGTGATCCCGCACTCAGTAGCGGAGACAGTGGTGACGTCAGTATATGAGTGGTGGGGATCATTCTTGTAGTGTGCCAGACTGTCAGCCAAGACGGGTCGAGATTTTTATTGCATAGTCTGACATGGTGATGCTGTGAACAACCAAAAAATTGTATAATCTGAGGCCTTCAGTGGGCTTCCATGTGTTTTGGACTGAGGAGAGGCTTCCATAGCCATTCTGCCATAAAGCCCAGATCAGTGGAGGGCTGCAGAGATTGTTGTCCTTCTGGAACTTTGCCTCATCTCCACACAGGATCTCTGGAACTCAGTCAGAGTGACTATCTGGTTCTTACCCCTAAAATACACCAGATACGTCTCCGCTCCAGCACGGCTGCGCTGCAGTTTGACTGCATGCCCCGCTGTCCGTCAACTCCCACTGACTCGATTGCAGTGCAGCACGGGGCAGCACTGGTGGACTGCCAGACTCGCGAGACTGAGGAGTTTCTTGGTAGTTATAGAATCCCACCTGGCCGCGTGAGTAGAAACTACTCAAGTGCCAGAAAAATAAACACACGTGAAGCTATTGTTCTGAACTGCAGGAGTGGGATGGACTTGCTTTGATTTGTCTCTGTTTTGTCCTTACACGTAGATTTTTGTGCTTCTACCATGGATCAGTAACGCTTTATAAATATATTTGCCTTTTTTTTTTTTTTTTTTTTGCTCCGCTGACCTGTTGACTACAGGCTCGGCTACACCCATTAAGACTTTTAATTGATGTGGTGACAGGAAATACGATCTGGCATAAGTCTGGCGTCAACACAGAGTATTTTATTCTGAAATTCAACCAGATATTTTAATTTGGTTTCGGTGACACTTCTTGCCCCGTTCGATCTTTGCTGAATTTGTGTGCAAGGCTCCGGAGAGCTGGTGGAGGCACTCTCATCGACTAAAACTAAAACTTATCTGCTCCGTTACCGTGCTGGAGTGGAGACGGACCGAACATATATACGGTGTATTTTAGGGGTTAGTCACCTCTCCTACTAAGGTCCTTCTCTCCTTCTATAGAGAGGTGTGTGTCTTTCCAAATCTCATCCAATCAGTTTAATCAACCACAGGCTGACTTTCGTCAAGGTGTAGAAACAGCTCAGCAAAGATCAAGAGAAATGGGAGGAACCTGAGCTAAATATCAAGTGTTTTGGCAAAGGGTGTGGATAATTGTCTTAAAACTTTTTGAATGCACTGTAAGTAATAATGTAAAAATGACTATGCATCTTAGTCGAGTAAGAGTGAGTACTGGGTTATTTACTTTTTATATTGTATAAGAGAACATTTATGTGTTTAAAAGCTGTAGGTGACTGTCTCAGCACATCTGAGAGCTCTTTGCTAAGAAGAAGAAGAAAGCATCAGTGTCCAGTTTTACAGTTGTAGTGTAACAGACTGTGGAGATGCTACGATGCTCATTTCTTAACTTGAAAGGTCAGTTTTACTCATCTCCCTTTCGTGAATGATCAGTTAAATTCAGCTGAAAAGACTTGCCCTTTCTTGTCTTTTTTTTTTTTTAAATACCGTGTGAATATAGGCTACAACATGTAGTGCACATCATGAAATGAAATGTCTTAATAGCTGCTGTTTACTTCAAATTAAAAGATTGAAGTGATTTTTCCTTTAATTACTTTAGAAAGAGTCAGAGAATTAAAGAGCCCATATACCCATAAAGAGGGAGGCTGATATGCTGTTGCCTTCAGAACAGGAGGAACAAAAGTTCACTTGAAACACATGAATCATCTGTTATGTATAATCTCTGATAGAAATCAGAAACAGCTTTATTGGCCAAGAATGCTTATGCAACAAGGAATTTAACTCTGCTAGCTTTGCATGCATTCAGATTTCAATATGTACAAGCTCTTGTTTGGTATTTTAACTGCAATATTCAAGTCTGTGTGCATTAAGTGTGATGGCAAGATGTGCAAATTTTGCAAGAATGTCAGATCTGCACAGTTATCTTAATCGTTTGAAATTTTAGACAGAGGTCCCTGTCTGTGCAAATTTGTGTTTATGAAAAATTAAACTTAGTGTTAACAGCAGCTCTGTACAACAGACATACACACTGACGGCTGCACAAACTTGACTAAAGTTATGGAGTTTTGGATTTCTTTCACTAGTTTAATTTGATTTCAGTTTCACTCCTTCCAATTTTAGTTAGTTTTTATTAGTTTTAAATATTGGTTTGTTAGTTAGTTTATATATTGTGAAAATACTCCATTTTGATTTAGTTTTTTTTGGCTGACTGCCAAAGGTCAGCCCTAAACGTGGGTCTGTTTGTGTCTTGCTGGCTGACTAAGTGAGCAAGTGACTCTACTTTCAGAGCCATACATTCAGAGTTGCACTATGGGCGGGGTTTAGTTTTACCGAAAGCCACCGGTAATGGCTGCCTCCAATGTTGACAATACCTTAGATCAAGGTTATAATAGTTTGGGATTTTTCAATAGTTTTTATTTTTATTTCGTTTTCATTTTCTTCTTTTAATTTTAGTTTAGTTTTAATTAGTTTTTACTGCTGGTTTGTTAGTTTAGTTTAGTTTTTATTTTGCAAAAATGCTTTGTGTCAGTTTCGTTTCATTAGTTTTAGTGTTAGTTTTAGTTTTCTCAGATACATGTCGGGGCTGAGGGAACGTCATACCTTTTTTAAAAACATATTTAAACAGGCTACTCTTCACTTTTCATTTTATTTGTTTAAAGATGATGTTTGAATACAACTCCAGACATAAAACCACCACTGTGTGAAGTCTTAACCAATTAATTCAGGCAATTTTTACACTCCCCAAACTCTGGTGTAGGTGCCAGTCAAAATGGTTGTATAAAAGACTAAATCTAAGGATATTTTGTCTCTATTTTTATTTTATTTTAGTTAGTTTTGTAAGCACACTATGCAGTTTTAGTTAGTTTTTGTTTTTTTCTGTAAAGCTTGGTTTTGATTCTAAACTAAAATGATTTTTAAATTTTAGTTTTAGTCATTTAGTTCGTTTGAGTTAACTATAATAACCTTGCCTTGGATATAGCTTTAGCATTATGGCCTGGACCATATTTCTGTATGAAATAAAGAATAAAAACAACACTAAAATCTTTTCATGTTGTGTAAGATGTTTTTGCTCTTCTGCCGACTCTGAATGTATACAGTGCCTGCTAGTGGAGTGATTAGCTCAGAATTAGCCACAGCGGCAACTTTGTCAGAACTGACATCTTTGTCATTTTTAAAACAACTCCAAAAGCTTACCATGACAGAAAAAAATGTATTCTCTCTTTTCTTGGTCTGCTTCAGCAGAGGCTGCCGATCATTATGGGTGGGGGCCTGTCAATGTATGCAGTGGTTGCTGCCGCAGTAGCCGTTAGCTCGGCTGTAGCTGTAGGAACGCGGCAGTTTAATCCAAACTGGACCAAATTTCTTTTCAAAACAAGAGCAAAGAGGCTTATCGAAAGCTTGACTTAACAGAGAAGAGGATTTTGCATTTCCCTGAGCTGCCTTGCATCAATTTTATTCAAGGACAAGCTGCACCATCAACAATCTAAGGCAGTGATAGCATGACAGCACAAGAGTAGCACATGCCCACTACATCATTTGTCGCTTGGATTGGCCCGTCATAAATGTGACATAGAGAACTTTCCTCCAATCACCTTCTGAAGATTTTCTGAAAGTTCTGCACTTCCCAAACACTTTCTATGGGAGCTTTCCCACATGAATGTCAAATATATTAATGCAATGGATATATGAAACAGTCTATCTGTCAGGTTAGCTGTTACTGCTGACAGGGTGTTATGTTGTGGTCAGACATATGCTAGGTTTTTACCTGGTCTTGTTTAATTCAACTGAAGACTTTAGATGACCAAATTATTGAAGTCTTGACAAATAAAATAAAGCTATCTTACATTACTCAAGCTTGGGCAGCTTGGGAAAGGGTTGGATGGCCCAACATATTTCCTTTAATGTTGGTGGTTAAATATACAATTATTGGATATTAGGGATGTATTTGTCTTCGTTCTGCATGGGTCACAGTTTGGTGCACATAATCGAATATGTCCCAACTATTTTAAGAAAAGGTCAATAGTGAAAGTATTTTCTCACCAATCTAAGGGGAAGTAATGCTTGTGTTTGCTAACCACTATCAAACAACTAATGAAGAAGAGGAAGAAGCACACACAATAAAACACATGAAGAAGAAAGCTGGCATCCATACCAAAGACCACTAAAGCAGCAAGACTTGCAGGCCTCTGTGTCCTCTCATCATCTCTGCAATGTTTTTAAAAAGCTTTCGGATTCGGGCAGAAAGAGTCTGAGACATTACAGATGCTAACACTTTTTACAGACTATGCACCAACCTGCAGAAGTAGAGAGCACAGGCTAAAAGTCTGTGTTTTTAAGTGCTCTGCTCTGGCTCAGTTACATCAACCCACCTTGTGTTCACATGAGCTAGTCTGTAGTCCTCACTGGCAAACAAGAGTCAGGATTTTGCATGATTAACCACTTTAAACAACTTTTTGACAGTGTCACAGCACACTTTGTGAATCATAAATGTGATGCATTGCTCTATAATACACCTATTTTAATGAGCATTTCACATTGTAAACCTGGGCCACCAGCACCCATCTATGCCCCATTATTAGCATTATTATTTATTAGCATTATTATTAAATAATAAGACATTCTGATTGGCTGAAACAGCCCGTAGTTGGGTAGCCATTCTGGCATTTAGCCAAACTCCAGATGGACATCCATCACTATGCAAAGGGACAAAGAGTTAGCAGTCTCATAATCACAGCCAGTACAACTGTAATGAGCAGTGGGTCAAGAGCTGGTATCAGTGTAATAACGCTTCAAGCATGGAAGGTTACATTTACAATATTGCGGTATGAAAAGCTAACAGTGCTGCATATATTATATCAATCCCATTCTTAAATCTGTTGATGCATTTTGTAATATTTACTTATATTTCAGGTGTGGCTCGTCCTCATGCATTTCTGTGAGTAATAAAAAGTTTAATCTGTTCTTGTTTTCTGGCTTTATGTGAAGCAGACAGCTAGACGAGTTTAAGCTGCTGCTGTATCCGGCCTCGCTGCGTCAGGACTGACCTGGCAGCCTGCCCGCTACTTTACCACAGGTTTCTAACAGTGACAAGCAGGGACAGAGATTGCTGGGATATTCTGGCTCTCTGGGGGATTTAGAGGGCACTGAGCACCACTCCCAATGGCAAAGATGGATGGCTTCTCATTTTCAGCAGAGCAGATAATCCTCTGTGGGCTCACATCATCACAGATTTCCAGCACGGCTGTATTGAAACCTCTGAATGGGATTATTTCAGGCTGGATGGAAGATGGATTTCTGTTTCTTTTATTTATTAACTTTTTTCTTGCTTCACCTTCCAGACTCAGCTCTAGTGCAACAAAGTCCTTCTATAAATAGATCAGCCGACACCGAACAGCCTTAGTCACAAGGGCAGGGTGGAGCAGGCATAATGCCTGCCCCACCTGAGCATTTTCAAGAGTCCTCTCTGACCCAAATGTGCAGCTGGGTTTTTATGAGTGTGCTGTGTGCAGGGTGGGCGGTCTTTCCTTGTTAGAGGCGACATTTTTGAGATTCCAGGCAGGTCAGCCATGCTGGAAGCTGCAGCAGACTTGTTGTCAGATTGAGTGGAGGAGAAATAATTGGCTCATCCAACTTGCCACTTTGCACTCTTATATCCCGTGTAATCCTGGGCTTATAATTGCCTGAGGCAGCCATCCTCAGAGAGGGTGGCCCTGGATTTAGTTGGGATTGTCCCTGAGAGTATTTCTGTCTAGTCAGATTGATCGCCACTCATGGACCGGTGGTATCCGGTGTCTGTCCTGAGGAGCAAAGCTGCCAGTTTTCTCATCATGTCCCATTGATCGGCTCCGAAAGAATGCCTTTAACAGGTTTACGGAAAGAGCTGGTTGTGTCTCGCACAGTTGCCTGTTAATCCTGTGGATTGAATTAAAGAGTTCCAGGGATTAGTCTGTGACAGGTGAAAACACAGTCAAGTGTTTTCTGAAGGAAAGTGCTGCAATTATAGTTTTAGTTCCTGTGTGTTTAAAGCTAGGGTGTGCGTAGGTGGTTCTGTTGACAGTTATGAACTCCTGTCAGCTGTAATTGTTTACCATCACATGATGGAGACTCAGTCTTTGTGAGAGACTGGGCTGTATTTACTGTGGGTATTAGCACTTTCAATTAGGCAGAAGTTGTTGGTTTTCACATGCTCAGGCAACAAAGACAGAGCAGACCTGCAGTGGACTCTCTCCAGTCTCTGTTCAACAGGTCTCGATAAAAGTACAGCCAAAGCCATGTTTACCATTGTGTATTATCCCCTCTTCTTTTTACAACCATCAGACATGCAGAACTTTGAATTGTGCGCTGGTAAAAAAACAAAACAAAACAAAACAAAAAAAAAAAACTGGATGGTCCCATTCGTCTTTAGTCCACAGGATACAGCATCTGTAATTCCCAAAATTAATTTCAAATTTTGATTCATGTGACCACAGAACAGTTTTCCATTTTCCCTCAGTCCATTTTAAATGAGCTTTGTCCTAGAGAAGTCAGCGGTGTTTCTGGATCATGTTAACATATGGCTTCTTTTTTGCATGCCACAGCTTTACCTTTCATAAGCAGATGGCACGGCCAACTGTGATGACAGTGATTTGTAGAAGTGTTCCTGAGCCCATGTAGTTATTCCCACTACAGAATCATGCCTGTTTTTATGCAGTGTTGCCTGAGGGCCCAGAGATCACGAACATTCAGTACTGACCTTCAGCCTTGTCCCTCGCACACAGGGATATCTCCAGATCAATCATCGTTTGTATAGTGCCAATTCATAACCAAAGTTATCTCTAGACACTTTACAAGGAGGGCAGGTCTGGACTGTACTCCAGGGGTGTCCAAACATTGTCCCCAGAGTTCCACATACAGAACTATATTAGCATGGTGGGGCTACTTTCATATTTCTGGCCATGATGATTTGAAAGTTAGTAAGACTAATTCAATGTATGTTGATGCATGCTTAACCATTGAGTATGCCCAAATGGCTAGTTAATGGCTGAAAAGTTAGTAGTGGTGCTGTTTGCTGCGATAATCCAACAGGATGTTATTAATCAAGATATTTTCTTGCCAAAATGTTTGTTTACAGATTTAACCCAGTAGCACTGCCTTGTGCTGAAAACAAGTACAGTATGATTAAGCACATGCTTTAAGATTTATTGTTGGCCATATTTCCTTGTACTCTCTGATGTGGCCTATTATAATAGACTAGCGTCAAGTGATGCTCTTTTTTTTCTTAGTTTCCCAGAGCTTTTTTTTTTTTTTTAACAAAATTTAAGAACATAATGTCATTTTTTACCCAAAGAAATAATATAAAATCTTTTTAAATGGAGCTATGTAACAGTCAGAGCATTTGACTTGCTCCTGTCTTTTATTTGAATAGTCTTAGAAAAGGGTAAAATGGAGCTCACTGTGGAGGATTTTCTTCAGTCAGTTCATGTTAAGTCTCAAAAAGCACTCAGGGGATGATGTGTTGTTTATAGTGAGAGGATCACCAATGTGCTGTGGGTGCTGTAGTCCACTCTCTGTAGGCAGTAGACTTTATTTCTGATACTGATGTGTGGTTCTGCATGTGCACTTCTCTGAGAGAAGGGGTTGTCTTTAACTTTAAAGATATTCATCTACAGATGTGCTGCCGAGGTTCCTTTTATCACACTTGATATTAATAATTTTCTTTAAGTTTCCACGCTTTCTGCTCCTTATGAGGCTCAGTCAGTCAGGGATGACTCGACAGAATTACCACTCACAGTTTACATCCACGACAGGAAGGAAATGTGGAAGCGCTTATTCTGGCGTGCACAGTCATGTAAATATGGGATGAAACGCCGACCTTAATCCCCTTTACAAAAAAACAAAATCAAGTGCTTGTGTATTTGAGTGGGCGTGTGCGTGTGTGCATGCAAATCCAAGCTGTTCCGCCAACTCGCTCTATCATCCGTCAGGATCAGCTAGTGGATGTTCCTGCTGGGTCTTCCGCCCTGCCCTCTCCTACGTTTAGTTTTTCCCAGCAGTCAGTCAGCGTGACCTATATCCTCTGTGAGAGGCAGATGAGATGTGACGGGGGAAGGCGACAAGAGAGAAAGCCTGATCAACCTGTGGGCTCAGGGAAGGAGGAGGAGCAGCTGGAAGGAAAATAGGCCTTCATATTAAGAAGACACATCTGTGCATGTTTTGGACTGATTGTGGGCTTTAATTTCAGCTACTGAATACTTAGAATGGTAAAAATAATCTCACATTAGAGGGTTTTGTTAGTCTCACTTCATTCTGAGGAAAATGAGTTTTATTGAGTATGGGAAACACAGTTGGAAAACAGCTTATTTTCCTGTTACTGTTGCAGTTTGATTTATCAAAAGCCTTTACATCTAATCCAAAATGTCTACAGGGTCCATCTACAACCTCTAGAGCAACTAGTAGCATCTTAGGGCACACTCATACTGGGCCATCCGTGCCATGCCGTTTAGCCCGTTTCAGGCTAAAGTCCGGTACATTTGGCCAGTGTTAGTGCAATCGTTCCGTGCGGAAGGACGAGGTGGGCCTAGGCACAGCACAGATGCAAATGAAGGAGCACAAGTGTTGGAATGTGACGTAATGTGAAGTAACAACAAAAGGACCCGCCTCAGCGCAGAGAGCACACCAGGCAGCAGCTGCATGCTAGAGACAGCAGGATTTTTTTCTAGAAAGATAGAGAGAACTAGAGATTTTGTCTCATTGTATTTCAACAAGTTACAAGGACTTTATAAGAGCTGAAGAATTTAACTTTCCACAGCTCCACTATGACCTCATTCTAATGGATCCCAGTCCAGTCCACATTCCTGAGCAGTTTCTAGCAAAGTAAGGCTTTAACGACTGTGAGAGTTTTGTTGGTTTGTGACATAAAGCTTCTTTCCTTGACTGAGCCACAAACAGCAGCTCACAGGACAACAAACACATTTCATCCTCTGTGCGTAAAGGAGAGTCTGCCAAATACGCGGACAAGTGTGTGCACGGGTAAATCTCACGGCTGATTTAACCTCTCTTGTTATAAAATTATAATACCATACAATCATCCACTGAATTAACTTACCTTTAATTCTATTTCATGTTATCGTGAAGTGAAATTGTGGTCTTGGCCACTGATGTTTGAACGGAACATTGTTTATTAATCCTGTGGTTAGTCAAAGTTTGTTTCCACAGTTTGCACCACTATCAGTCTCTGGCCCTTGATAGAAGCACCACTCCACTCTGCTCCACTTGAGATTTAGCCACATCTGTGAATCATAGAATTCAGGTGTTGAAATCAGGTCTGTTGTCACAGATGCTTTCAAGCACCTAGCTATGCATCTCCATTTGCAAAAATTTGGGATATAAAATGGGTCGTTCTGAAGAGCTCAGTGACTTCAAGCATGTTGCGATGATGGATGTCACCTTTGCAGTAAGACAGTTTGTGAAATTTTAGCTCTGATGGATGGATACTCCTCAGCCAACTATTAGGAATATTATTAGAAAGTGGAAGCATTTAGGAACAACAACAACTCAGCCACAAAGCAGAAGACCACAAAATTCATGGAGGGTCATCAACTGCTAAGGCACATGGTAGGTAAAAGTCAGAAATGCTCTGCTGATTCCATAGCTGAAAAGTTCTGAACTTCCACTTGCATTAATGTTGGCACAAAAACTGTGCAGCAGGAGCTTCATGGAATGGGTTTCTTTGGCCGAGCAGCTGCATGCAAGCCTCAAATCTCCAAGTCCAATGCCAAGTGTCTGGGGGAGATAGAGAGCAAGGCATTGTCCACCATCAGTGCCTGACCTCATAATGTTCTATAGAATGAATGAGCTCAAATTCCCATAGAAACACTCCAAAATCTTATGGAAAGCCTTTCAAGAAGTAGCCGACATGTATTTGAATACAATTTCATTACAGTCCCTGTTGGTGTAGTGGTCAGGCAGCTGAATACTTTTGTCCATTTAGTGTAGCAAAGTGTTTTTCCAATGGAGCTGCTGCAAATCAGCCTCAGATAGACAAAATAACATGCATGTCATTGTATGTCATTCTCTTTATTACCACCCGATCTTGTTAACTGGAGATCCAGCTGCCATGTGCAGCACCTCAGAGATGAACCCATTAGGCAAAGGTGAAGCACAACCCCGACACAGACATGTGTACACATCCTGAAGCATTGGATGTGCAAACAAATTGTGCATAACAGCGACACAACAGTCCCGGGGACACTCCTTTGGCTTATTTGCACACCAGTGTTTTTTTTTCTAACAGTTCTGCTTCATATAAGGTCTCTTCAGTGTCTAGACAACGTAAATGGAGAAGGCAGAAGCCCAGCCAATATTGGTCACTTCATGGAGAGTTACAAAACATTTCTTTCCACTTCCTAGTTGGCAGTTAGCATGCACATGCTAAAGTGGCATGAGTACTGCTGTTTTTTTAAGCTACAGGATACTAAATGATATCTCTGTAGTGCTCGTGTAAATAGGACTGGAAAATAACGGCCTAAAATGTGTATCACATTATTTTCTTTCCTTTTCAGTAACAGTATTATATTGCTGTATTGCTGAATTATAAGAGATGACAGATTAAAATGCATATCCAGGCATTACAACAAACAAACCTGCTTTCTTTCACTTGATCATGGAGTCTCCAACATGCCTTTTGGTGAACTCTAGTGCAGATTTATTTTTCTATAACAGTGACTTTCTCTTTGCCACTCTCCCATAAAGTTTTGACTGGTGAAGAACATGGGCAACAGTTGAGTTGGAGAAGCTTGTAAGGGGATGTTCAGTGCCTTGAAATTTTTTGGTACCCATCTTCTGACTTATACTTTTCAATAACCTTTTCTCTGAGTTGCTTGGTGTGTTCTTTTGTCTTCATGGTGTAATGGTAGCCAGGCACAGGTATCTTTACACTACAACCACTTGAGACACGTTCCACACACTCAGTTGAACAGGTGTACCTAATAAAGTGATCAGTGAAAGTGTTTTGATGCACATAAGACCATGAGTTACATGTGGATTTCAGTTCCAGGGGCTTTAAACAGTGAGTCAGTGATAGTGTTGTTGTAGTGTTAAAATCCCTGCAGTCAAACCGTTTTGTCTTTAATGAAGATGAACAAGACTCTCAGTGCCTGAAAGAAGCTCAGTATTTGAGCTTTAATTAGGCCTTGCTTCTGCAAAGAGCCTTGACTGTGGATGAGGAGCGCTGAATCCTTGTTATTTTCCTTTAACTCAGCATCAGCAATCATGAATTAAGACAAGATGTTTATTATGTCCATGACATTTAAGTTCTGATTAAAATAATCTATCAAACAACAGTAATCTGCCTCTACTATAGGCGTCATAAATGAAGTTAATTTGATAAGAGTGCCCTTTAATTAGACACATTTACTCCTGACATTTATCTTTTGCTGACATTTGAGTCCTTCTTTCTTTGTAATGCTGAGACAAGTAAAGATAAAATCATGCAAGTCTACCTTCATGGTCCTTCTGTCCCTGATTTAACTTTGATCTGATGTAAACGTTATCCTGCAGAGCCTGAGTGTTGGTCTGCTCAGCGATCCAGCAGAGTAATGTACATGCACACAGCCTCAGCAGGAGCACGTCTGTAAATGTTTCTGGGCCTCGGTAAAAGGCACAGGAGGGATCAAAGCTTAAAGATTCAGTTTATTTTTCAGCCCCGAAATAACATTTTCCCTTTGAATCAGCTGGCATTTACTTAATATTCTCGGCATACTCTACAGTCACTTCTTACAGGTGTGTGAGCGCTGTGCATGTCAGCAGTCTGGGCTGATCATGCATTTTTACAGAAAATTCAAACACATACAGGTCGATTCTACAGCCTAGTTTACTGCCTATAATGTGTAACCCTGCAGCCTGATAACACAATAACAGACGTGATGACCTTTACAGATCATCAATATGCTCATAATCTGACTATGAACTGGGCGGGGGCATACGGTGTTAGACATAGTCTTTTCAATAAACACAGGCTATTGAACTCAAGGTGCATCTCAAGTCTCTTAAATGATGTGTCTTAGGTCAAACCATTTTTGGTTTTTGACCCTCCATCCCAAAGCTCTTCAGCTTGCTCAGAGGATCGAGAAAGGAGGGCTGAGATCTGAGGCTTAATGAGCAAGGGCACACAAGAGCAGGTCTCTGGGAAATCTTTATACACAATGACACACCCCAGATAGGTTATTTGCAGTCTATGATCCCAGTGAATGTCAGATGTGGGGCAGGAAGTGAAGATTAGCCACTACAAACCAATGGGAATGGAGGAAATGTTACATAAAACCTCTAAATAGACCTGCACACTGCAATTGTCATCAGAAAATTTCTACATACATTTGGAATGATGCCTATACTTCACAGAGAGTGATTTTTCCCAAGGGTTAGCCAATTGGCCCATCATGGAGATGATAAATATCACATATGACTCAGTCCTGCAGACCTCCTACAGCATGTCTAGCCAGATGAAACTAGACAGAGCCTTAGGTCATTTTCACACCTGATAGTCTGGGGTACTCAGTACTCAGTTCAGTTTGTGGCGCTTTTGTCCCAAACAGAGTGGCAAAGAAAAAAAGGAGATGTAGAAGAAGACAAAACCGGAAATCCATCTTCTTCTGCCAGTCTTTTGTTCCCCACACAAACAATGAAACAACACCAAATATATGCTGTCTTGGGATTTCTGCTTTTGTTTTGGGGTGTTATGAGCAGACAGCAAAGCAGCAAGCTGTACAGTGTGTCGTTCCTACCATGAGACAAATAAATTGGTACCGAAGAAAAGGTGAGCCAACATGTGAGTGAGAGACTATGACGTGTTGCTATGGCTACACAGACGCCGAGCAAGGTACTGACATGTATTTGAGTGTATCAAATAACATGTATAAATCTATAAATCATTACGCTTTATACCACTTCCTGCCTTTGGTTCACAAGTTTTCTTTCAAACCTCAAACGAACCACAACAGGGTTGGTTTTGAACCAAACCAAGACCCCCCGTTTTTAAAAGGACCAGAGTCCACTTGTTTGGTCCGCACCAGAGTTTGTGTGAACTTTCACACCACTCTAAACAAGCCAGACTATCTGGGAAAACTGACCAGAATTTGTTTAAAGCGGACCAAACAGCTCTGGTGTGAATGCACCCTTAATGCGTCTTGTACTCAGCTAAGAGGCTAGGTGAACCACTTTAACAGCTTTTCTCCCTAATTTTGTCATAAACATTCTTTTAAAAGGAACGATGCTATACTGTTGACAAAAAGAAACCTTTTGGGGTAAGTAACATTGTAATAATGTGTTGTTCATGAACCAACCAGGTGTACGAAACTGCTCTTGAATTTGAACTAACAGAGCTGGCTTTGGTGATTATTTTATTGTAGATATAGATAAACATTTATGACAATGCATATTGACTGCTATAAAATTACTTCAGAAGTAATAAATCCATAGGAGCATGACTCTGAATATGAGGGTGCAAGCTTTATGCTATAAAGGAGGAGGCTGGGATGGAGGAGGTTGAGCTTTGCCAGCAGCAGTGTGGTGCATCAGCATTAATGCAAGCAGGGATTAGTGAGAATTACTTCATATTTAAATGCACAGCTGTGTCGAGAAAAAGAGCTGTGATTGGCTGTGGAAGCTGGGAGGCAATGATTGGAATCAGCTGGCTGTCAGCTGATCACAGCTCGGTATATGACTTTCACGTCCAGGATGAACTGAACTTAATTTCCTCAGCCATTATTTGACAAGTTAACCTGAGTTCTGTGATCACTGTTAGAACATCTAACATACAGACAGTTCTGCTGCTACAGTCAGACCCACAGTCTTCAGGCATTTATCATAAACATGTGCTCATTACACAGGACCGTCTTTATGACAGTAATCAAAGCAAAATCATAACTAAACTTAAAGCAAAAAGTAAGGCAATTTGTGTTTGGTACATTATTTCTTTATTGTAACAATGCTTCTTGGTAATAAATCTTATACCGTTGGAAAGCCTGTTTATTACCCTTTTAAATGATGCCACATTTGTAAGGATCATGTATTTGTGGGATGAGCAGCAGAGTATGTGGGTTGTGCCCATGAAAAATGTGCTAAATCTTCTCTGCCAATGCCAAACAGCTTATTTTGCTGTTGATATTGACTCTTGTTTTGAGCTTCTGGTACCCCCAGGCGATGCCAATCAGGTGCCTGATTTGCAGCACCTGTGAGCATGGGCGCTGCTACAGTGGTCAGTAGATGTCTGCTTCAAGAATCGACATGCCACATTTGACTGATCTGGATAGGGCCCGTTGGCTGGGCAACTTCAAGCTGGTGTTCCGCAAAACCAAGTTATGGCATTGTTTGGAGTGAACCCTAGTACCATCTCCAAACTGAAGGCCAAGTTCCATATAACGGGGAATGTCAGAGACATGCCGCGAAGTAGGCGTCCCAAGAAGACAACACCCCAAGAATGCTGTGTTTTCACCCTGTCAGCAAGAACTCTATCCTCCAAGATGACAACACTCGCCTGCCAGGAATGGCCTGCCAGCAGTCCTAACCTTAATCCCATTGAACACTTGTGGGATCAGCTTTGGTGTGCTGTTCGTGCCAGAGTGACCAACACAACCACATTGGCTGACTTGCGACAAATGCTGGTTGAAGAATGGGATGCCATCCCACAGCAGTGTGTGACCAGGCTGGTGACCAGCATGAGGAGTAGGAGCCAGGCTGCTGTGGCTGTGTATAGTTCTTCCACACACTATCGAGGCTCCTGTTTGTTAAATGAATAAATTGTTAAATTGTCAATATGTCTTGTTTCTTCAGACTTCAATGATCCAATCCACCAAACACCAAACAAGAGTCAATGGCAGAATCAGCTGTTTGGCATTGGCAGAGAAGATTTGGCACATTTTTCATGGGAGCAACCCACATATTCAGCTCTGCTGCTCATCCCACAAATGCTTGATCCTTACAAATGTGGCATCATTTAAAAGGGTAATAAACAGGCTTTCCAACAGTATAAGATTTATTACCAAGAAGCATTGTTACAACAAAGAAATAATGTACCAAACACAAATTGCCTTACTTTTTGTTTTAAGTTTATTTTTCAGTACCCTGGCATACGGTATTAACCTATTACTGCCCATTCCTACTGTACATCTCACCATCCTTATGTTAATCCATCTGTCGAGTTAATGTGAATGCAATATGTCAAGAAAACTTGCAGTGGAGAAATTTTCTTCAAACTTTGCACAGATGTCTGCTATGATTCAGCAATGAACTAATGAGATGTTGGAGGTCATAAGTCAAAGTCAGTGGGCCTTCATCCCTCACTCTGAAGATTTCGATGAATCACACCCACAGAAACCACCACAGTAGTCCTTCTTTACCCATCAGTGAAATTTCACTGCCTGGTTATGGTATATCTCATGGAGGAATATAACCAGTAGACTGTAGTCTCAATCATAAAGGTGTCTTAACAACATTTAGTATCAGTTGGTGCCACACAAATCGATATTGATTGAACTGATGCAGAGGAAGTATGTCAAAGATCCTGCACAAAAGTCATGCATCCAACAATGAAGGCAGCTGAGTGTGATTCTCCCTGGAGTGCGCTCTTTTTACCTTCAGATATTGAACCAAGCACAGTCAGTGTTGAGGTAAAAGTAAAGTCTCTGTAGACCTGGAGCTGAAGTATGCTGTCAGTTCCTCTGAGCTCTGTTCCACAGAAAGAGTTCACAGCCATCACATTACAAAATAAACCTGTGGTAAAACCACATATCAGAAAACCTGACAGGATGACACCCAAATTACATCTTTCCCTTTGTCTTCATCTATTATGCAAATACAAAGGAAAGCTTGGGTTTGATTTGAGATCATTACAGTGCAGATTGTCATTGCAATCAGTGAACAATCAGAGCTAATTGTCTTTTATTCTGGTGATCAAGGTGAATCACCTGGCTCTAACTTTTGTGTTTTACAGCTCATCACTGCTGGGAAAAGGACAGCAAAAATGGAACTCCACTACCTTTAAACCAGTGGTGGACAACTCATTGCCTGGGGGCCGATGCAGTCCCTAGTCAATTTCAGATACCAATAAATTATAAACTTTAAAAAACAGGACAAAATCTGCCTTTAAAGAATTAAAACAGAAACGTTTCTCTTATATTCTTTCACTACCTCGCATGGTTAGTTCTTTTATTTAGTGTTTTTATTTGATTAAAACAACTAGAGCCCTGTGCAGGACCATCTTCTAAATCCTGCCCCCCACTGGATTCTGACCATTACCACCTGGTCCTGCAGTGCATGCCATCCACTCAGGCCCTTACCTGCAACAGGTGTGTCAAATCCAGCCCACATCCCTCACAGATTCTGACAGTCCATGTTAAATATTCAGAAAAACAGACAGTGTGTTTAATCAAAGGCAATATTGTTATGTTGACTTCAACTTCGAACAACCACATCCTCGTCACGCATAAACGGTGTCACATGGGTAAAAGACCAGCTGGGACACAGATTGGTTTAACTCCTGGTTATGGCTTATTAATAGCAATGTAAGAGTAATATTTGCTGACCTTATTTACACATTCTTTATTTTAAAGTCATTCAGAGGTGAAATTTTTCCTGATATCTGGAAAGTTTGTGCATCTTGAAAACTGCAGTGCACTTTCATCAGCTCTCACAGACGGTAGGCCAATCTTTACTCTATTTACACCATGCTGCTACTGTCTACGTCATTAGATGCTTAATGCATTAATGCCAGTTTGCATGGAATCGGGTGTTTTTTCCCCCAAATAACTGTGTAATGGCTCAGTGTCTCTGCGTATGTGTGCTGATGGGCCACCAACCCAATAAGGAGATCATTAAAGCTGTGCTTTTAGAGTTATTTACACAGTTTTAGTGCATGCACTTTTCTGTGAAGCTTTAATAAAACATCACGTCCCACCTGCTGTGTGATGCTTGCTACGTGGAGACAGACCCATACTCCAACATATATATGCAGAACCAGCAACTACAGCTGGCAAAACCGCAATCAAACTGTGATTTCTTTGAGGATTATTTTAAGAGCAACGTGTGACACATTGCCCATATTATCTTGTGTAACATGAGCAGCGAAGTGCTTTAAAGAGAGCTTACACCGTTTCAACCGAGTCCAGTTTTTTTCCCAGCTCTGTCACTAATGCCACATTCCCTTCTCGTATATCGGAGCACGGAATGATACTGCACCAATTGCCCTGATGAAGGCCGGTATGGCTGAAACATGTTTGGCATGCTTTTATGATTCTGAGCCCCTTATGAAATGAAGGCTTTTTATCAACAATCCCTCTGAGTGCCTCAGATCTCCTCAAGACACACCTGAGTTGAATGCTTTATGGAACCCACCATTACAAGCTTGGGCAAATGGAACAAATCCAACTCTGGTGTGACATCATTCCCAGCTCTGACATTCCAACTTCTGAGTGAAATAGAACACAGCAGAAGTCCCTGAATGATGACTTGTCACAACATTTTAGAAGTTTCAATTCATTTTATTTTATATTATTTTTAAGAAGGTTTATATTGAAGATCTATACATTTTTCAGATTTTTTTTTTTCATGGTTCCAGTTTCAAACCAGTACGTCCAAGAAGTGTTCTGAGAGGTGTCAATGACAATTGGAGCAACAGTGTTGCATGCAAATAGAAACAGAAATACCGACAGACATATTATAGTAATTATAACAGTAAGATTTTAAACTTTTTTATATTTCTTTTTATTTTTCTAAGAACTTTTTTTCTGTTTTAATTTTATTTTTATGTATGCATTTAAATTTTCTTTTTGCTTTTATATTGATTTTAATTTTTTTGTTTGATAAAAGAAGAAATTCTTTTATTAACTTCTCAATTGTTTTTATTTTCATTTTTCTTTAATTTTAATTGTTTTCATTTAAATTCTTATTTTCCTTGATTAATTAACTCAATTTATTTTTTGAATGTCTTTGATATCGTTGATTTAGTCGTTGTCTTTTTAATTGGCTATAATTTCTTCTGTACACTTTTTTATATGCATAGATATTAGGTGTGGGACAAAAAATTGATACACTGAAATATCGCGATACTTCCTGGCACAATATTGTATCGATATTTTAGAATGCAGTATCTATATTTAATTAATTAGCCAATTATTCACTTTGTTGGTGCGGTAGTTTGTGGTGTAATTTCACCCCTGACTGCTAGTTGGCGGCAGGAATCGCCAGCTGGCAGTTGACACTTGCCTCTTCTCTCTTGAGACAACGAGATCACACGAGACTTCCGGTCTGCGTGAGCCGGTTGCTTGTACCTACCCAGCAGAGCGACTTCTGCCGCATTCATAGTGGATATGTAGACTTATTTTGGCTTCCAAAACATTAACGACAGCACAAACTTAGACAGGAGTTAGACAGTCGTTTGCAAGATATAATAAAAGAGTAAATAAAATAAAAAAATAAAAATAAAAGAGTAAAATACTGAGACAACACAACGAATCTACTAGTTAGGCATCATCGCGTTAGCACTACAGCTAACGGCTAACGTCAACAAACAAGCCTACTCATGCAACCATAATCACAGTCGTATTATTTGTAAGGACATGTCCCGTGTAGTGTCGTTAAGAATGACGGCTTCGGTAACACAAGAAAGAAATACTGGCCTGTCACGTGATGCCCTCCGCAAAACACAGTCCATCAGTCTTAAAGCTGGACGTGACGATCAGCTCATCTCCCATAATCTCCCTCCACAAACACATTATGTGATGCCATAAAAACTGATAAAATATGAAATATAAAGGATTGGAGTACATTCACTCTATAATAATTTATTCCCCTTTTCTTAAAAAAAAAAAAATCACGGTAGCATTTTAATTCAGTGCAACAAATGGGGAAAATCCTCATCTTCAGATTGAACAAAGATAGGTAAAATGCGAGATGATGCGGGACTATTTATTTTTTTAAATAGCTTAATTCTACATTGTTAAATTCGATATTAACTTAAAATTACATAAGTTATACATATATATACTACACACATATGTATAGACTTTATGCACTTCATATTCAGTATTTAGCTCAGTCTGTGTCAAATTCTGTGAAATTGATACTAAATTGTTGTGAATAACCTGAGAAATCCTGCACTTGACCATTTTACAACTATTTTGTATTCTCTAGTTAGACATATTTTGTGATGTATCGTTATACACATGTGATGTGTATTTTTCCTGATATAGTCTGTAGGCATCATTATCATTCATCTTTTTCACTGGTGTTTAAAAAGCTAACAAAAGATTGCAAAAATCGACAATATCGTAGAATCCCAATTTAAATCGAATCAGCACCTAAAAAATCAAAAAAAAAAATTTGAATCGGGAGAAAAGTGAATCGTCCCAGCCCTAATAGATACGCATTTGTTAAAAAATAACTATGCAAGTAAATATTCATCATGTAGTGTTAATTTTACAATAATGTATAAAAATATTTGTCAGCAGCCTTTTTTCCGTGAGAAAGACTAGACTAAAACTAGTCAAGATGATTAAAACTAGACTGAAATGTAATTTACGTTCATCAGACGTTCAAAATCCATGACGTTCTTTTCCACTGTGGGTAAATCTTTCAGAGCATCTGTATCTCTTCTGCCTCTCAGCTATAGAAAGCAGGGACCCCAGGTTTGGCAGAGTGTATAAAACACACTACTATGATTTGGTACCAGATTTAAGAAATAGAATAAATGTTTTGACTAAAAGCTATGACTAAAATGTAAAGATTTATATGGACTTAAACCAGACTGGAATGTTTTTGAGTTTTGTTTGACTAAAACTAGACTAAGGATAGAAATGACTAAAATGTGGCTAAAACTAAAAAACAATCTAAAGACTAAGACTGAGACTAAATTTAAGAATAGCTGTCAAAATTTACACTGCGACCATGTTCACTGCCATGAAATAGCTACTTGAAACTGATTTAAATCTGTGCTTATTTAGTTAAATTAACATTTCCATTTGCAGTACAGTTTAAAATAATAAATATTGGCATAATTAATGATCATGTGAGCAACTTCTACGTCCTCTGATTGGATAATTAGTAATCAGGGGTTAAATTGATAATATTCAACGATCTGTAATACTTTGGCCATTTAGAATTGACTATCAAGCTACCCTGCCCCCTTGGCAACCAAAGTTGTCCCTCCCTGCCTTATGTAGAGAAGTAGCAAACATAACCTTTAGGATTCAGCCGTCTGCTCTCAACATTTTGTTGTTACATCAATAGAGACTTTTTTTTAGAACACTTTTAACCCTCCCGTCTACAAGGTCAGCTCTCAGAAGAGTAAATACACGACCTTAAATTCAGAGGCTCTCAGAGGAAGAGGAAAAACATCAACAACATTATTAAAGACTACCTGTTGAAAAACTGTCTTTGTGTGCATTAGTGAATCTTTTTGGACTTTCTCTGCCTGTCTCCTGCTCAGGAAATGACAGATTTCATTTTAGTTTTGGCCTCGCTCGTCTCTGTTTGCTTTCTGCACTCACCAATATGGTGACGGAGACAAATAGCAGCCAGGTTAGGGGTGAAAGTGGTTTACTAATGGAGCCAGATGGATTCATTTGTTCACCCTCTCTGCCCACTCTGTCCTCCTCCTCCTCCTGTAATTGGCTGCTGGAGCTTCTTTCCAGCTGAACTATTGAAAGATGACAGCAATTTAAAAGACTTCATATTCAGGCTCTGGCTGGTCTCTGCTTTATTTTTCCTGCTTTGTTGATCTTATTATAGAAAGATGTGGTACAATTATTTTCATTCAAATATTGAAGCTTGCACATGAGCTTCTTGTTTTGTTGACACGAAGCATCAATCTTTTTAATTGCCTTCATTAGAACGCAATATGAGCATCTCCTAGATGAGCTTTATTTAATTTTCTTCCTCACTGTTCCCACTTTTTGACATGAATTATGAAGCATTAGATCACAGTTATCACTACATTCACATCAAGTGCTCAATCTTCACAGTAGTGGTGCAGTCATGAGATTCTGCACTTGGAAGCAGTGAAACAATCTATCACATTGTTATTTTCACTTTTTTTAAAATTAGTATATTACTTGAATTAAAGTGTTTCTCACATCTACGTTCAGAAGTTTGCATTCTTAAATCTTAGGGTTTTGTGTTGATAGCCAGCATTTTTAGCAGTGGAATATGTGGTTCTTCCATTATTATCGTAAGTTCCGCTCCCTTCTTCACTTTGAATGGGCCAGAGAGGGACAAGTGGCATTAACGACCACAGCATTGTTTGAAAAGTTCAACATTTTTCAAATGAGATTGTAAGTGTGGCAAAAAATAGATGACAGGGGTGCGCGCAGATGGTTGAGTGGTTTAAGGCATGACCCATGTACGCAGGCGGCACTGGTTCGAATCCGGCCTGTGGGCCTTAACATGTCTCTCCCCACTCTCTCGTCCCTGTTTCCAAGTCTATCCACTGTCCTTCTCTATCTAATAAAGGCATAAAAGGGCCAAAAATAAATCTTAAAAAAAAAAAAAATGATGACATAGAGAAATCTCTAGATCACTTTGGCTTTGTAATGAAAATGAGCATTGCCAGCGCTAAAATCACTGGCTGTTGGCATAAACCCTGAATTAACTGAGCATCGCATCGTTTCAGATTTCTCACTGTCATATGGAGAACGTAGGTCAGACTCAAATAGAGATCCAGATGGACACAGTCTCTGATCCTTGAGTCGGTTGACACCTTGCATTTCTCAACTTGGTGATGTAGAGGCTAGGGAAATTTATCCCAGGGTGATAAAGTTCCAAAAGTAATTGTTCATAGGATTCCACTTCTGACATAATATTGTTATGGAAATCCAAATTAGTTATGTCCACACCAAAGAGTTGTTTTTGTGAGTTTTAATGAAGCCCTTGCAAAGGGGTCAAGCAACACAGAGTACATCAGCATTCTGCAGAGTCTGACCTAGAACAAATTAAAGGTGCGTATTTATACAAAGCTAGATAAGCAAAACACTCCAAGGTCAATCATAAGGCACTCAATATGACACAACAGCAGACAGTCATACCTCTCAACATTCTAAGTGGGTTTGATCACACTTCCATAGTTCAATGTTGCATCTTAGATTACTATCACAGCTGTCCATGGAGTCAAGCACAGCCATATAATTGCGATTAGCTGACTGCTAGCTGGTCCACTTTTAAGTATGCTGATGGCTAATTGCACTCATGCTGCTTTATTTAAGCTGCTCTAGCTTGCCAGTTCTTTGCTGCTCCCTTTGCAAGCTGCTTTTTTGCAACACTCCTCCACCCCAGCTCCTCCTCTATTCTGCTTTTACTTAGTCAATGTCATTCCGTCATCATTGTTGCCTGCTTTGCTCTGGGTTTTTTGCTGCTTCTCCCCTGCCCCAGGCTATTCTTGCATGCACAGGAAGGGAAAGAACATGTGATGTTCCTACTTGATGTTTTGTAAGTAAGCTGGAAAAAGGGCAGGGGGATCCCCAAACAGCCACACCACCAAATATAAATAACTGCCTTAGGGGCAAAATTAATAACCGCTGATAAAGAGTAAAATCACAGCAAACTGTGTGTTTCTTGACTAAGCAGCCCTGACCAAATTATATTTCTGCTTTTGTTTCTATTTCTTACAACTGCAACAGCTTTAGTAGATGGCTGTTTAGCACGAGTCTGCTTCTGCTAAAGGTTTGGAAAAAGAGTTCCCTTGCCACTGTTACAGCAAAAATGGGTTAAGAAAGGCAAAAAGTAGCAGAAAATTTGTGAAAGCGGTTTAAAAAGTGGCCAAAACAGGTAAAGTGGCAAAAATATGCAAGGACAAAGTTTTTTCAAAAGAGACAAAAATGGGATTGTGGCAAATATGGGCTGAGCAAGGCAAAAATAAGTGGGTAAACTGGTGAAAAGCAGTTTAAAAGTGGAAGAGATGGCTTTGGAAGTTGCAAAAATAGGTAGATGTGGCAAAAATGGTGAAAAGTGGTTGAAAAGTGGTAAAAATTGGTTACAAGAGACAAAATATGCCAAAAGCTCCCAAACTGAGTTGAATTGAAAAAAGTGGCAAAAATGGGTGAAAATATTGATGAAAGGGGTCTAAAAGTTGCATGAACAAGTAAGTTGAACATCAGGGCCCTTTAATAACTTTACTCACTTGTTAGCTCCAAAATAAAGTAACTTATAGCCAGGGTGCTAGCGCCAAAGCTACTGATCCAACACACATATACTGATTTTATCAATAGATCACAACTTGTGAGGGCCATTTTATGGTTTTTGGTTTTTTGTTTTTTGTTTTTTTCTGGAGTCCAGCCAATTCTGTTTGCAGGCCTGCCTGTTGTGCTATGGATATCCTTGCATCGAATTAGGGGCATTGGAAAATTATCAGTTGAAAAAATGGCATAGTTCACACCTTTCAGGTGTGGTAGGGTTGAGTAAGTGTGGCCTACGGTTCCATCAGATGGGTAGTAGGTTTGCCATGATCCCTGATTGTGCTGTAGATGTCACCAAGAGCTTGAAAACTGCTAGTGGGGGAGCAGGTGGCCTAGTGGTTAAAGGCGCTCCCCATATGCACGGGCGGCCCAGGTTCGAATCCAGCCTGATGCCCTTTACCGCATATCTCTCTCCCACTCTTGACCCTGTTTCTGACTCTAGCCACTGTCCTTCTCTTTCTAATAAAGGCACCAAATACCCAGAAATAAATCTTTAAAACAAAAACCTGGACCGGACAAAAGAGATGCCATCGAGCTTGACCTTTGCTGCTGAGCGACACATGTTCATAAGAGAATCCGTAGAACAGAGAATGCAAAACTCAATGCAAAGGCGTCTTCAGTGTGAGAAACAGTTCAGAGTCTGGGAGCTGTAGAAATTAACGAACACACCTCTGCTGCTCCTCTGCCTCCCACCTATAGAAGGATAATGTTCACACATGCTGCTGAAGTGTAAAGAGATTGATGATTGCTGATTTAGATGAGAAATAAAAAAATATGTCGGTTCCTCCTTGTCTCTGCTGGAATGAATCAGGAGTCAAATAATACAGCACTCTCAGTCATGATGGTTAAAAGGTTTTCCTGCACTTCCAATTTACATGGATTGAATAACAGTCATGGAATATGCAAATTGAGGGCAAATGATGATAGGTGAGGTGTGAACATGCAGTCTGTCTTTGTGTGTTAGGAGTAATTGATTTCCTGCCTCATAACATGAAATTATCCCTGTATGGAAATCACATTCATGGGTAGATTTGTAATCCAGCAGTTATGGATGTCACCAGAACGCCAGCATATAAGGTTACCCTTTAATATTACTGTCAGTGTAATATTACCAGACTGTTCTTATAGCTCTATTAACCCTGTGATCCTTGACTGCGTTTGAAACAGATCATAACATTTATTTACAATGCCAGTTCCAAAAAGGTTGGGATGCTGTGTAAAATGTCAATAGAACAGAATTTGAAAACCTCATAAGCCCATATTTTATTCACAATAGAACATAGGCATTTTACACAATGCCCCAACTTTTTTGGAACTGAGGTTGTACACTAGCTCATAATCAACGGGCATGTCTTGAGATTTAAATAATCCATCTCAGCCAGTGCTGGGCCCCTTGTCTAATTGCACACATAGGCTGTAAGAAAGAGACGGGACTCCAGCGCTCTGAAATGTCGGAGTAAAATTTTCTGTTTGGCAAGAAGCTATTCAAATAAGAAAAAGACATATCACTTTATTCATTTAATAGGCTCCCAGACATTTCAGGCTTTCTTTAATCTCTTTTAAAGTCTCATTAACAGAAAGAAAAGAGCAGTTTATCTCCACTGTATACCAGCATATCACTGTCTGCTCCCTGCCTCTTATAATGATATTAATAATGATGTCTGAAAGTGAGTTATTACAGCCACTCTTTTCTGGCTGGCCTCCTCTTGTTTGGGTGCTGTGTCCAATTTCCTCATTACAAGAGGCTTTCTTTCCTGAAGACTGACCATGTTTTTCTAACCCAAATGTGAAGAATAGTGATATATAGTATATATATATAGTATATATATAGTAAGTTTTATATCACTAATGTATAAATAAAATATTCAAACATCAGTTGAAGTTTGGCTGTCCACAATAGTGCTCTTAACAGCAGTGGTGATTAGGTGGTCATTTCGATTTACACAGCTCTGAACTCGGTTTATCAACACTGAGCAGGCAATGCTTTTAAGCAAGTCACAGCTGACTTTAGCTAACAAGGCAGAGGGCAAAACGACTCTTATTAGGGATAATTAATGTCTATCAGGTGAAAAATTATTTTAAATGTTATGTTTATAGGTTTTTAAAAAGAGTTGATAGCCTAAAGATGCTCTATTGCAGTTATCATGAGCTGGCTGTCTGAGGACCACATCAGCCCCCCCATATCTTCCCACCCGGCCCCCAGAAATAAAATAATTCAGAAAAAAATAAATTCAGAAATATGCACAGGAAAAATAGATTGGTATAAATAAGGTACCTTTATTAAATTCCCTAAAGCTATAAAAAAAGAAAGGGAGAAAAAAACATTGGGACCAGATTTGTTAAATGTTTACATTTTACAGAAATCCACCTAGCAGCCATTATCAGCAAATATGATGCATGTTAACACATATTTTGAGTTCTTGTATAAAACTATGGTTTTCTATCGACCTCAAGCCTAAATATCAAAACTAAAGACCTTATTCTTGCACAGTTTTTCCTCCAATAACGACACACCATATTAGCATCAAACATAAAAGCCCTGATGTATTCAGCTAAAATATCTCGATCGCCCCCTTGTGGCTGGCTATGGTATAGGGACTGATCTTACTTATAGAGGCTAAAAAATAGCACACATTCAAAATAAAATAAAATAGTTTTAAGTATTTGAATTAGTCCAAAATGTCTCTTAATTCAAGTTTATTTGAAAGTTTGGCCCCCAAAGCATCCATCAAGAAAAATCTGGCCCTTGTACAAATGTAGTTGATTATCCCTGTTCTATAGTCACTTTAGTTATTCTGTACTACCCACCTTTAAGGCACTGGATGGAGGACAGGTGGGGTCTTTACAAACTTTAACTAAATTGTTTTGCTTGTGAAACTCACTCAAGTTTATTCAATCCATATCATATGCCACACAATTATATGTTTACAATGACATGAAGATTGTGGGGGCACTTCAATGATTTTTCAATGGCTGGGGGGGGGTGCCCCCCCCCCCGATATTCATGGTTTAATCAATTTAGGCAAGTGGTCCAGGTCCTAAAGCAGCCCAAGACCATCACACTACCACCACCATGTTTGACTCTTAGGATGATGTTATTTTGATGAAATGTATGTATATATATATGTATAGTTAGCTTAACTTTTGTCTCATCAGTTCACATAATACTGATAGACTAGAAAAGCACTCGGAGAGCGCAGACCTCCGCCATTAGCCCTATCTCCCAACAGTGAAGAATCCTTTAGAAAATTCTGGATCCAGATGGTGTCCGGATCTTTCCCAAAATCTAATCAGTTCTTCCTTATGCCAATTCTGACATTTCCTGAAAATTCCATCAAAATCCGTCCATAACTTTTTGAGCTATGTTGCTAACAAACAAACTAACTAACTAACAAATAAACCCTGCCGATTCTTGGTTCTTTCGTGACCTCCTGGATGAGTCCTTGATGCACTCTTAGAGTAATATTGGTAGGCAAAGAAAGACGTGGTCAGAAGGCCTTCATAGACATTGTCTCTAAAGGAGTGTCAGCATCTTAGCATACTCTGAGGTCTGTATGAACCCTGGCTGTCTAGTGCATGAATGATTCCGACCCACCTGTTAAAGTAGAACAGTGTGTTATTTCTGAATATGAATCTCTACCTTCCTGACACACATTTAAAATAGAATTACATGGCCCATTTACTGACCACCTGTTGTCCACCACCATCAGAGCTGACTTTGTGTTTGTCTCCATTATTTTCCTTTAGTCCATGTCTTTTGATGTGATACAAACAGACCAAGCTGGCTCCTCCAGGGAGAAAACATTCACTGCACTAATCTCTCCTGATTCCCATGGGTACCTGTTCCACTGACACTGTTTGAGGATGCAAGATTTAAGTGGCCTTTCCTCTAGACTGCTGTTCACAGGCTCTCTTTGCATTTCTCTGTTCTTTCATGTGCACAACAAAAGATGAGCCACATGTATCAGAAAGCTTTGATATTCTCGCTCAGTGGCAATCTGCCTCTGGCTTTATTTTCATTGTAGATAAAAGAGAAAAAGTTCTAAAAATCAATTCCACTAAATGTCTTCTACATATACTGTGCACACACAATACCTCCAGTCTTTCTTTGTGTGTTTTTCCTAGTGTCAGACCTCCTACATGGATTTGATGAGGATTCAGGGAGTCGTGGCCGAAGGCATAAAGCATAATTAACTCTGCAGCATTTGTGCTGGCTTTTATCAGAGGGACATTTATTTCAATTTATGAGCACATGTTTACTGTAGATAACTGACCAACCAGAATACAGAGAAACAGAGGGAGATGGCATTTCCACATAATGTGAAAGTGTAATTAGACTTCAGTCTCACAGGTGCTTTGGCAGTTTGATGCCACTATCCAGAGAATTGTAATTAAATACAAAGGTTAGGAGAAAATCGTTACTTTTTGCAATTTTAAAGGTCTTTTACCATATATGGTACATTTACATACACCGACCACTTCATTAGGTACACCTGTGCAACTGCTCATCAACATAAATATCTCAACAGCCAATCACATGTATAGATGGTCAAGGTGATCTGCTGAAGTTCAAACTGAGGCTCAGATTGGGGAATAATGATGATTGTTGATGGCCTTGCAGGCTTTTGTGTTATGCCAAATTCTGACCCTACCATTTGAATGTTGCAGCAGAAATCATGACTCTCTCAAACCAGGGAATCTTCTAATGTCCACTTTTGGTTTTCGTGGCCTCAGATGTTCTCTGCTGACATGAGTGGAGGTGTGATCTGCCTGGTGTTCAGCATGTTGACAGTTTGTGACCAAAAACAATGCTTTAAACCAGCGATGATCACTAAAGCTAACTTTCCTGATTTAAAATTTATTATGCAATAAAAGTTGACTCGATGTGAGTAATCACATGCTCCAAAAAATGGCTTTTTGTGATACATACATCGCTTTTTTCTTTTCCAGGTGGATATAGTGCCTTTTCATGTACATTGCTACAATTTTAACCTAAACATATATTCTTTTCTTTTTGTTTTTTTGAGTACTTTTCGGATTCCAGATGTCCAAATCTGATTCCTGTACTGCTCTGTGACAGAGGAGGGAAAGAGGGGAGAGAAAGGAATAGAACCAGAGCAAAACTTAAATGTCATCAAACACTTTAAACATGGTTCACAGGGTGATGAGCATGGAAGCCCATTTTGGACACTTATAAAAGAAAAATGTGAGAGTTAGGCATTCCCCCCCCCCCCCAAAAAAAAGAATCCTAAGTCATATTTATGAGATACAAGTTGGAATTCTGAGATAAAGGTCAAAATTATAAGAAAAAAGTCAAAATCATTAGATTCAAAGGTCAGAATTATGAGATAAAAGTTGAAATTGTTAGATAAAATGTCTTAATTATGAGATAAAAGTTGAAGTTATGGGATAAAACCTCATGTAAGATAAAAGGCAAAATTATAAGGTAAAAACGTGGAAATTCTGGGATAAAATACATAATTATGAGATAAAAAGTCAATATTGTGTGCTAAAAGGCTACATTTTGATAGAAAAAGTTGAACTTGTGAAGTCAAATGTCACAATCATTAGATAAAAAATCAAAATCATATGAAAAGGTGAAAATTATAAGTCATAATTATGAAATTAAAGTTGAAATTGTGAGATTAAAAAGTCATATATGGGATAAAAGGCAAAATTATGAGATAAAACGTCAGTTATGAGACAAAAAGGGGAAAATTCTGAGATAAAAGTCACAATTTTGAGATAAAAGTCTAAATGATGGGATAAAAAGTCAGAATTTTGAGCTAAACAGCCACATTTTGATATATAAATTCAAAATTATGATATTAAACGTCATAACTATGAGATTGAAAGAGAGATGATATGAAATTTTGAGATAAAAAGTAATCTCAGAATTATGATTTTTTTACTCCATAATTTTGACTTTGATTTAGGATTCTTCTTTCTTTTTTTAAGGAATTGCATAACTTTCACATTTTTCTTTTACAGTTGCGGAAATTTGCTCCTTGTGATTAACCCCTGCACCCATAGTTAAAAGGGTGTAAATGGACTGTGTGATGGGATGTAAACACAACTACCCACATACAGGACAAAGAATTGTATCAGCAGTATGACATCACCATGAAAACAGAATTTCTCTCCTTGACTTGGCAGTTTGTTAAACTTGCAAAGCAGATAGATTGGCCATATTCCATGTCTCCAAAATCAATTTTTTAAAGCTCCAATCTTAAACGATCATGGACCTGACTGATCTGCGTCATTAGAGGAAAATGAGTCAGTGGCTACAGGCTGGGTTTAGTTGGACTGGAAGCTGATAAAAATGGCTGCTGCGATTAGCTCAGATGTAGCTGTAGTGTAGTGGCTGTTTCATCAGAACTGAATCGTTATAAAAAGAAGAGCAAATAACAGCACTGAAAGCTGTTAATTATGTAAAAGATGTGTTTGCTCTTTCCAAACAGGCCTCAGCTTGAGTTTTCTTCAACAACAGGCTCAGCCTTTCATGGCCTATCACGGCACCTTTCTGCCAGATTCAGTTCACATCAGAGCTCACATGCCTACTACCTCATTTTCTCTTGTCTCTTTGATGAATAAGACAGAATCACCGTCTCATCCAATCACCATCTGAGAATTTTTCTAAAGTCCTTCCCTTCTCAGATACTTTTTATAAGAGGTTACCATGATGAATATGAAATATATCCTGTGTTATTATTATATGAAACAGTCTATATGGCATGCCAGGTTAGCTGTTTGTTAACAGTTTTCATAAATGCATGATGGAAATCATAAGAATATAGCCAGCAAGTGGTCTGTCATGACTCACCTTATGCCCAAAACACACCGACACCATCTGCTTCTTTTTTTCTCCTTGGTGGATTTGCAAACCAGCTATGCATAGAGCCACCTGCTGTATCAGAGTGACACACCTCAGCCCTTCCACTGTACTTTGACTTTCAAGCAGTTACTGTTGTTAGAACCACCAGGTAGTAGTTTTAGTTCCACCTGCTGTCTCGTCAACATCCATTGTGATTTATGTTCAGGGCTCATCATTAAGGTTAGCATGCTAACATGCCTAAAGAATCTAACTACAGGAAATATTTCAGTTTAGGGTGTTAAAACAGTACAACTGCATGTTTGCTTGGTGATACTAGCCTTAAGTAATCTGTAATATCCTCTCACAGCCTCTTTTTTTGTCTTCCAGCTCTGGTGGGACCCTGACCGAGGTGGCTCCAGGCTGGCCGGGGTCACGTTGATGCTGCTGGGCGCTGTCCAGTATTCTCCCCACCACCTGCTCCTGCTCCTCCCAGTTCCACACCGGCCATGGCTATGAGCGGAGACCCCGTCTGTGAGAGGCTGGCCCCGGACTCGGATGCACAGACCAGCAGTCTCACAGACAACCTGGCGGCCATGACGACCAAAGACTCAGATGGCTCAGCTGCAAACGGCATGAAGAATGGTGGGGGTCAGAGAGAGGCAATTCAGGGCAGGAGGACTCATTCGCTGCGGCCTCACATGGCTGGGAGGAAGCTGTCTCTTCAGGAAAAGGGCACCTACATGTCGGGCTCTGGAGGAGGGTACACTCACATCTCTCCTCGTGTGGCTCGACGGCCCACTGTGGAATCCAAACGAGTCTCTATTTCAGACTCTCAGGTGAGGCAGCAACTTTTAGCCTTTACTTCAAGCATTAAATTCCTGAAAAGGTCTTAAGTTAAATTTATATAGATATTTGAAGCTATCAACACAGATACTACTCACATGGACATGCACAGAAAGCAAGTTCAGTAAAAATGAGAAATTTTCTCCTAAAATGTTCATCTGGAGTCAAAATTAGGACATTTGGCTGATGAATCTCTGCAGTCGGGTGTGACAGGTGGTATCATAGCAGGGAGTGAAGAACAAACAGAGAGCAGCACCATTGTGTTCATTAAAGCAGTGGTCACTGTACATGGAGCTCAGTCACTCTTCTGTGAGAGGAGCAGAAGGCCGGCATGCGACATGAAAGTAAGGAGTGAGCACAAGCAGGTGTGTACACAAGTCTACTATCAGCACTGGTGGTGGAAACAGAGCACTGTGGATTAGCTGGTTTATGTAAATGCATCATCATCATCAGAGCTGTTGTCGCATATCTGCTGCCTATATAATTATGAATGTCTGCACTGTGGGTAGATTTGTGTTATAATGATGTATAAGAGCAGCTTTAGCTGTGATATTTACAAGATTATGTTTACACTGATTCATCACACAGACATAAAATGTATTCTGGGAAGCAGATAAATCATTTAAAAAAGAGAGACAGAAGGAGTTGAAATGATTAGCCATCATGTGGAACGTTTCTACTTGTTTTTCTGTGTATGCATCTGTTTGTATAAATCTGAAGTAGTGATT
The DNA here is from genome assembly GCF_018320785.1 of Cheilinus undulatus. Lineage (NCBI taxonomy): Eukaryota > Metazoa > Chordata > Actinopteri > Labriformes > Labridae > Cheilinus > Cheilinus undulatus. The sequence goes on along the minus strand of NC_054876.1, from coordinate 18,347,178 downwards.
AACAACATTTCAGTCAAGAAATATGAACCTCTCAAACCAAAAAAAATGCTTTGGATCAGAGTGCAACTGCCTAGCTCTGTGCCAGAGCAGAGACACAGAAGTTTGGGATTACATTTCATGTTTTCTGCTACAAATCTTTGATACTTTTCGTGACCCCAATGCCACCAGTCCGTGGCTTAAAGCTTGAGTATGTAACATTCAGTGAGAACCGTGTAGAATCAACCCTTGGCCCCCTCCCTTCTGTTGTTCTCCCTGTTTGAGCTCCGTAGCTCCGCCCCTCTTCTCACATACCTCCTCGCGAATGTGCACATCCGCTGAATTGAATACTGACGGTGGCAAAGCTCCCGTGGAGTAATTTTGCTCCATTTTTCCACTGAAAGGTGGCCGAATCACAGGCAAGAAAAACCTTTTGTCTCAGCATGAACAAATTCTACACAGGACCGAACGCCGCCGGTAACTCCGCCATTGTATCAACTTCCTCACTGAGCTGAGAGGTGGAAGCGCACCCACTACAGCAGCCAAAAGGAGTGCTCCCTCTGACCTGAGCTTTGATTTGCAGTGAGTACTAGCCCTCTCATTGGCTGGAGCATCGTCCCTAACTGGTTTTCCTCAGGTGAGAGTGCAGCGCGAGGAGGCGTTGCAGAAGTGTGTTTTTCTGCTGGATGGCTTTAATAACAAGACCCTGACGCGTTGTGTCGTTTTTGTGGGCATACGACACTAAATATAAATCGCTTAATACAGCTTTAAAGGTTTAGGAAATTTACCTTAAAATGAGTAGAAACATACCATGTAACTGGCTGCTAACTTTTAATAAAGGCAGTGACATCAGCTAACAACAGACTGTACTGAAAAGAACTGCTCCATGATCTTTCATCATTGTAGCATTAGAGGGGTGGGGTAATTTCCCATTGAGACCGATGATGTCAGGGGCTCCTATATTTGCCCTGCTCAAACCAAGCCAGGAAAGAGGTGAACAACTTTCGAATTGTCTATATCAAAAATTCAGTCACACATACACTATATTGCCAAAAGTATACACTCACCTGCCTTGACTGGCATATGAACAAAAGTGACATCCCATTCTTAATCCATAGGATTTAATATGATGTTGGAAACTCCTCTGAAAGTCTGTATCTGACATTTGGTTGTTATGTAGAGTAAATAAGATAGATAGTGGTAGCTGTTGCTACTGATGCTGTTGCTTAGCTGATGCTAATGATACGAGTTTAAGCTAAGCTAACAGGTCAAGTAGCTTTAGATTTAACATGAAGACAACAATGAGCCAAAATGCCAAAAAATGAGAGAACAGTGGAGATAGTTATACATAATTTATTGGCAATGCTGCAGCACCATGATTTATATAACATAGTGACTGCAGCTGAAAATATAAATCCTTGTGTTTGCTCTAAACCGTAAAAAGTAAAGAGTTTCCTGTTGTGACCCCTTATTGCTCCCTTTTTTTTTCTTTTTTTTTTTTTTTGACTTTTTGACTTTTTGACTTTTTTATTTTTAGACTCAACTTTAAAAATTCATGAGCTCTGCCAGGATGAGGAACCCCTGTGAATTTAACAGACTGCTGTCACAGACCGGCAGACCTGTCACTGTGTCCTTCCCGTCTGCAGCTCCTTCACTGAACCATAAAAAGGACTCATGTTGCTCCTATTTTTCTGCTCGACGGGATCTACGGCTACAGCATGACACAGCAGAGAGGCAGAGACGGAGACAGAGAGAGGATTCTGGCTGCACAAATGCCAGCTATGACTGACATTTTGTGTCGTTACTGTTACTGTATTTAGCATTGAATTCCAACATGGAAAATGTCCCCTTTCTCGTTATTGACACATGAAATTGACGAGTCCCACATTCAGCAACAGGAGGAAATACATCTACAGCGATTATTATCCTGAAGGACAGAAATGCCTCATATTTGGCTCAGTCATCACTGTGTGGTGCAGGAAAGTCTCTCATTCTCACACTTAGTCTTCACCATCAGTCTGTATACACAACTTTAGCAACATATCCATCTACTAAGATTAAGAAAATCCTGAGAAAGCCAACCCAAAATAAAGCTAGCTCCCTACCTCAGAACATAACAAACCTGATATTGTTGGAGTTACACAGGACAGAACCTGGTAAAATATCTGCCTATCTGGTCGTCAGTGGTCCAAACCAATCATGTGTTGTGTTTTGCCAAATTTTAGATTTAGGATTAACTCACAGCTGCAACACAAGTAGATTCTGTCTTTGGATATTTCAAAAGGAAATACAATTTTTTTGTGAAGACTGTTGGTTCATGGTTTCTTAATGTGAATTGTTAAACTCAGACCACATCCTTAACATGAGAGGTGTCTGGCTGCAGGTCTCAGATACCCCCTCTTACAGACCACTACTGTGAAAGGTCCCCTCTGTCAGAAAACAAGAGATTTGATTTGTCGGTACAACATTTCAGAAGCTTTTCTAAAAATCCAGCTTTAAAGGTTCTTTGCAGATGATGTAATTAAGCAGTGGAGAACACTTGTTGAAAGTAGTGATTCAGAATCAGAATCATTTATTGTCATTGTACAAGGTACAACAAAATTGTTGCATTTCCATTCTGTGCATGAGCAGTTCCATTTGGTGCAATTATCATTTATTACTGAAACTGCTCTTGGATATGTTCTGTTTTTCCGTCTGTTAGTTTTGGTTCTTATTGTCCTGAACCGTTTTCCTGAGGGTAGCAGTTGGAACAGGTGATGTGCTGGGTGGGATGTGTCCTTCAGGATGCCCAGGGCCTTCCTGTGGCAACAGGACGTGAACAGCTTCTCTAAGGAGAGGAGAGCACAGCCAGTGATTTTCTGTGCTGTGATGATGACCCTATGGAGAGCTGTCTTCTCCTGAGCAGCGCAGCTGGAAAACCACACTGGGATGCAGTATGCCAGTACACTTTCAATGGAGCATCTGTAAAAGGACACCATCAGCTCCTTGGCCAGGGTGTTGCTCTTCAGGACCCATTCCAAGATTCCAAGCGTTCAAGAGTGAAAATATGAATCTTCTTAATTCTTTAGCTCATTCTGTGTCCTGAAAGTAGTGAAATATTCAGGCCAAAAAATTGTTCTTAAAAATTAGGGTTGCTCTGGTTCCAATTCATCATCAGAAATATGTCTGATACTGCTTAATATGCAGGTACTGGTATGGCGAGTACACAAGTTTATGCACCAATCCAGTACTGTTTGGTTTAGCTTTATATTTTGCTCTTTTTTTTTTTTTCAATTCTTCTTCCCTTGGAAAGAAACCAGGGACAGGTCTCTTAAATTGGAGATTATCTCTGGAAGTCATGGATGTATGGTCACCTTATCTACAAAAGGGTGAGCTTCAGCAAACATAGCATAATCTAATGTAGGTACCACAGTGTCATTTGCCTTAGCTTTGTTAGTTATGTAGCTATGTTACCCTGTAGTTTACATCCCATATGTAGCTTTGTTAGCTTCAGATTAAGCTATGTAGATAAATTACCTACTTAGCTTATGTTGCTTAGGTAGCATTGTTAGCTTCAGATTAGGATATGTAGAGAAGTTAGCTACATAGCTTACATTGCTTTGGTATCTTTGTTAGCTTCAGATTAAGCTGTGTGGAAAAATTATGTACACAGCTAACATAGCTTATGTAGCTAATGTAGCTTTGTTAGTTTTAGATTAAGCTATGTGGTTGTTACCTATGTAGCTTACAGTAGCTAATGTTAGCTTTTGATTTGGCTACATTAGCTATGTTGCCACTGTTAGTTATGTAACTATGTTATCTACGTCACTAAGGTAAGCTACGTTAGCGTCAGCCTAATGTTTTCATGGTGGACAAGCTTTTTTCCTGTAAATAAACTCTTTAGTCAACTTTATTAAACATTTCTTAATTAGGTTTAGCAGGTCAGGTTTTTTACTTTTAACTTTTGGTATCCTTTCCCTTATTTTAACCCTCACCTCAATCCTTTGTACAATTGAATTTGAAGTTTTTAATGCGTATCTGCATTCTGACAGATCTGACATCTAAGAGCTGTGGACTGTAATCAGACTGTGTTATGCTTGACTTAAAGGGGACATATTTTACCCCTTTAAGACAAGTTTATATTGTTCTCAGAGGTGCCCAAAACATGCCTGTGAAGTTTATTGCTGAAAAACACTCCAGTATTAGATTTCTGTATGTCTAAAAACCCCTCTGTTTAGACTGGGATTTGAACCATCAAGCTCCCAGACCATAGACAGCAGGGTAACCCACTGAGCTATCCAGCATCTCAGGTGGTAGCTGAGACGATCAGTAGAGGAGGGTTGGGGAACTTTCCTCCGAGTGGGGGAGGGCCAACCAAACCTGGGGGCGGGTGTTTAGGCCCCTGGTGAGGTCACTAGATGTAAAATCTGGGAATGGCTTGTTTCAGCACACATTTTCTGAAAGGTGGAGAAAGAGAGGGAGAGAGAGAATGGATTTTTCTGGTACTTGAGGGGATTGTGGACAGGCCAGGGACACATATTTGTGTTAGAAAAGCCTGAAAAAGTGATTTTTTGCATTATATGTCCCCTTTAACCAGAGTGTTTTTATGGATTGATTTTTCTTTTCCTTTTTTTCAATTTACTGAAAATAATGACAGAAAAATAAAATCAAGAAAGCAGTTTTATGAAACAGCTGTAAGATTTAGAAAAAAATGTGGTGGGTCAGTGCCCCTGCTTTTCTCCCAGCTGTGCTGAGATGAAACTTAGGGGTGCTTCAGAATCTGTAAAAAAGTCTAAAATCACCAATGTGGACTGAGTTAAAGAGTATGGTCAGTTTGCAGTGCACGGAAAGGTGGAGACTGTAGCCAAGCTGAAACACCCTGCGGTTATTTTAGGATATATGTAACTTCAGATAGCAGTGGTTGCTGAAGAACAAGGCTGTGCCCAGAGGCACTGATAACCACATAAATACTGCAGGTGCTTTTACACTTTATACCTGATTGGAGGGAAAGCACTAAGGTCACTAAAATTAGTGGACTATCCCTTACAGATAAGACTCCAAACAGTGAGAGTTAATCCTCTAAGGGCAACAAAAGGACATGTTGTTAGGGAATGTTTCTTACTAGACTGTTTCCTCCAGTGTGTTCAGGATGGGTACTGAGAATGGGGGAATAAATATTAAAACTATGATTAATGCAGAGAAGAAACCAAATCAGAATACTTGGCAGGGTCATTTTGGAGAATAGATTTTTGCAGCTTTTCCCTGATGAGACCTCTTTCTGCTTGTTTCTGTACTCAAGGCCACTTTGTATTCAGAGCAGACAGCTTCAGTGCTTCATATACCCACTACACTGACGCTGTTAACTATGTGAACTGTGAATGCTCACTGTAGGAGTTCGATTTTATTTTTCTCTTCGGGAACTTTCTCATACAAAATATGTTTTAAGTTGTATCTTTCTGGCTTAACTATGGAGGATTTTAAACCTGGTTTAAGCCCAGATTTAACCCCCAAACAAACAGGGAGGTATGGCCAAATTTGAGACTCATGCACTTTGATCAATGATAATGTGCATTATCAAGGAATTAAGAGATTTTATCCCTTTACAGTAGATAATGATATAAAAAGATTCAGAGAATCTGGAGAAACCTTTGCACAAGGCCACACAGTGAACATCTGTAACCTTTGATCCCTCAGTCAGAATTGCATTAAAAATGATTGATATTACGATGTGGACTCCAGAACACCTCAGAAAGCCACTGTCAGTTATCACAGTATGTTGCTATGTCTACAAATGTAAGTTAAGACTCTACCATGCAAATGAAAGCCATGTTAACAACATTTAACCTGACACGACAGATGGATTTGTTTCACACATCCATCTGAGAAAGCATCAATAGGAAACATTTGAGAAAAGGCAGAGGCTTTGAAAAAAAACTTGGAGGTTGATTGGATGAACGTTCTGTCACATCTCTACGGGCCGATCAGAGCAACAAAACACGTGACGTAGCCGCTATCAAGCTGCACATGTGCAGCTACTGAGGAATAACGCAAAACATGGCAACTATAGACATGTAAGTACTCGACTTTTGTCGTTTTTGAAAAGAAAACAACTCACTGCTGTTCTTTGTTCTTCTTTTAACGAAGAAATGTTGTAAAGTTCTGATAAAACTGGCACTTTAGCAGCATCCACTCTAATCTCTTCCTCCATAGTTGCACCAGCTCTTGCTTCTGCTTGTTAACATCACGACTCTGCTGCGCCTGAAAGTACCACCCCTCGTTGCTGATTGGTCCTGTCACTTTCTAACTGGGCCCAAACAGTTTAGATGGGAGCTTTGCAAGATGGATTCACCAGTGAAAAACAAGGAAACGGGCGTATCCATCTGCTTTGCAAGGTTAAGCAACGTTCAGAAACCCTGCAAACTCTGGACCTGAGCTCATCTGAGATGAATAGACCTGACATGTGACAGTGTTCTGGGTCTGACAAGTCCACATTTCAAACTGTTTTGGAAATAATGGCCGTTGAGTCATCTGGTTTTCAGAAGAAAAGGATCATCCAGAAAATTTATCAACATAAAACTCGAAAGCCAGCATCTGTGATGGTGTGTGGGTGCATTAATGTCCATGGCATGGTAACTCGCACATCTGTGAATTCAGCATTAATACTGACTGACAATACTACATACAGGTTTTGAAGCAACGCTTGCATGGAGATCTACAAACAATTAGTTGTGTTTACTTAAAAATCCAGAATAGCCAGTCAGCTTTTTTTTTAAGCTGTTGGAACACAATTTTTGTTTCAAGTAAACTCAATCAGGTTTGATTTTTCTTCTTTTTATCATTGTATTCAAATTATCATCATAATCATCCTATAATGTGCAGAAATTTCTCAGAAATGCTTTTGGGCATTAGGCACTTTTGCACCATGAGTGAGGTTACCCACTCAATTAAAGAAGTCCCACCTGTGGGGAGCAACAGCAGTATTGATGATGTGCCGAATACAATGGAAGAGCACTTGGTCCAATAAGTACCTTTTTCACTCTTTGTCGGTGCATATGAACTGTAATATAAAACAACAGAAGCCTCACACTGTTGAGCAACTTTGGATCAAAAAGAAATGAGAATGCTTTAACATAAGTGTCTTCAGTCCCTTGACTCTTACAGTATTGTAGAAAGAAAAGCTGATGTAACACAGTAGTTGACATGCTCCTGTCCCAACTTTTGCCATGTGTTTGCAGTCATAAAATCCAGAATGTGTGTATAATTCCATATAAATGGTAAAATTGTTTGAACATCAAATATCTTGTCATTGTGCTATGTTAAATAGGGTGAAAATGATTTGCAAACCCCTGTATTCTGTTTTATTTGAATTTTACACAATGCCCCAACTTTTTTGGAATTGGGGTTTGTATATTAGAAAAAGCAGTTGAGAAAATTTGAAAGTAAGTAACTTTGGCAGCCCCTTGAGCACAGATTAACACAAGTGTCTTCTTTTTCACGGCGCATTAGTTTAATAAATGTGCTTTTCTCCATCTTTGGCACCAGTAGTTAGTACTGGTACTACACTGCTGAATCTGTGTTGGCTCATTTATTTTTGTCTTTTAGAATTAAAACAGGCCCTCCCTGTGTTATAAGCTAATCCTGCATAGCTCTATCATTGCCATCAGACGCATAGAGGAACAGAACAACATGGAAGCAATCTTATTCTGCAGGGATCTCATGTTTTTTACATTCATTTATCAACCTCCATTTAAAATGACTGGCTGAGGAAATGATTTTACATTTACAGGCTTCAAATACAATCATGCAGGCTTCCTGGCATGCTCATTACTTATGAAAATGAAATGCATGGCTATTGATTTTGAGTGGCACAGTGGCAGTGATCTATTAGTTATGCGCTTGTATTGATTAACTTTCTGAGTAATGGATGGAGAGTCGCTGCAGGCTGGAGGAGAGGACAATGTGAAGGGACGTAGATGAGGAGAGGCGAGTGTGTTGCATTCAGGGGGCTGCAGTGCAGATGTAAAACAACAGGCTAACATGCCAAAATGACCACAAGAGCCCTGTGAAGATTTACTGAACCCCACCGAAGCATTGTAGCGTGTGCGTGCATGTGCAAGAGTGGCAGATGTATTTAAGGCTTTCTGCATGGCCCCTCAGTATCCATTAGTCCTGACAGAGTATTAACTGCAGTGCAGCGCCCACTGAGCATGTGCAGGGGAAACTGTGGAAGTCCTCACACACAATCCCCTCTTTTCTTTTGATTCTCCTCATTTGACTTTCCCTTTATCCTTCGCCGTCCTATTTTCTCCTCGTTTCATCTTTCTACGTCCAATCAAAGAAATCCTTTTTTCTAATTCCTCAGCTTACTTCAACCACAAAAACTCCCATCCTTTATTCTTTCTCTTTCTCTTTGATACAATCCCTTCCCACAGTGCTTCACACCGTCAAACCCTGCAGAGCATCCTCCTCACATCTCCTGCAGCACCAAAAGCAGTGTTCAAACCAGCTACATAACCAGGAGGATTATGTAAGGGATATATTTCTAAAATATCCTGCCTGGTGCTGGATAGAGTCCTGCCCTGTACTGTGAGTTGGTGCAGCACTTTTTGTTTTGTTACATCTACTGCCTCCTCTCATCCTGCAAACAGCATCAAGCCTCAGGCTCTGGTCTGGCTTTTGCACAGGAGTTAACGCCATTTTCACGCTAATAAGAGACTCGCTTCAATATGTTTTTCCCTCCCATTTTACATTCGCACTTTCTGCTCATTGACTCTCCTGTACCTGCACCCCTTTTAAAGAAAAAAAAAACCTTCCCTACACCCATCTGCCCCCCCTTCTCTCCCCCTCTCTGTCCAGCTGTGGTTGCTTCTCCTCCACCATGGCCCTGGCTGACTCCGTGCTGTAGCAGGTGGTTGCTATGGAACTGCAAATCAGCCATTTAAGCAGTAGCACTCTAATGGATTTTCAGACAGTAAACAGAAACTACAGACTGCATCGTTACCTGCATCTCAGGAATAAATGACTTCAGACACGTGTACAAGCACTCAAAGCCAGGAGGATGTGTTCAAGAGATGCTTTAGAAAATATAAGCCTGCTTATATGTTCTCTAACAATGTAGCAAATTGAAATATTCTGTATGATAAACTGTACAACAATAAAGAGAGGTGGGTGATCCAAAGAGAGCTTAAACCATCGTAAAGATCTGCCAATTCATTATGGACACTTCAGTTACTTAAGATTAAAAATGTACAATTTGGGGCAAATGAAAATCATAGGAAGTTCCAGGTAGGCCGCTTTATTATGACGAAGAGATATTGACCCCTTCATGTACAGAACAGGAATATTAAATGGCATCTTAGAACAGAGATATATTTACTGTTTCACCTTGTGCTTGCCTATGCGTCTGGCTGCATGACTAGTGTTCTTGTAGAAATACAATGCCTATCAAAAAAAAAAAAGTCACACTAATATTTCATTGGACTGCTCTTAGCTTTGATTATAGAATGAATTCGCTGCGGTATCATTTCGCTTCTGCAGTGTCACAATATTTATTTCCGTCCAGAGTTGCGTTAACTTTTCACCAAGATCTTGTATTGAAGATAGGAGAGTCGGACTGCTGTGCAAAGCCCTCTCCAGCACCCTCCCAAACCTCCCAAAGATTCTCATGGGATTAAGGTCTGGACTCTGTGGTGGCACATCCATGTGACAAAATTATGTCTCATGCTCCTTGAACCACTTCTTCACAATTTGAGCCTGATAAATCCTGGCATCATCTTGCAATATGCCTGTGCCATTACTGAAGAAAAAATCCATTGATGGAATGACCTGGTCATTCAGTACATTCAGGTAGTCAGCTGACCTTGTTCTTTGTGCACGCAACATTGCTGAACCCAGATCTGACCAACAGTAGGCACTAGGCATGATGGGGGTATCATTTCACCCGCCTCTCTTCTGACCTTGATGCACCTATCACTCTGGAACAGGGTCAATCTGGACTCATCAGACCACATGACCTTCTTCCATTGCTCCGGAGTCCATCTTTATGCTCCCTAGCACATTGAATCCTTTTTTTCTGATTAGCCAAAGTGATAGGTGGTTTTCTGAAGGCTACACAGCTGTCTAGTCCCAATCTTTCGAGTTCCCTTTGCATTGTGGGTGTGGAAATGTTTTTACTTTCACTATCAAGCATAGTCATGAGTTCTACTGTTGTTTTTTTTACGATTTGATTCCACCAAATGTTTAAGTGATTGCCGATCACAATCATTCAAGATTTTTTTCCAACCACATTTCTTCCTCTAAGATAATGGTTACCCACTATCCTTCCAGTTTTTAATAATGCGTTGGGCAGTTTTTAACCCAATTTTTGTAGCTTCAGCATTCTCCTCAGATGTTTCCTTTGCTTGATGCAGGCCAATAATTTGACCCTTCTGAAACAGATTACATGTCCTCTGACATGTAAGGAGAAAGTCTTGTGCCTGTGTCACATACATTTTTGAGAACATGCAAGAAGACACGTCAAGCAGATATAGGTGATGCATGGCAATAATGCCTATGTGTACTTGTAGCAAGAATACCTACAGCTTTAAGTGTCATAGTTTGCAAAGCAGAGGGATTGGCCAGATTCCTTGTCTTTTGTGAGGCAGATCCATCTTGTGAAGCTCCAATCTGGAACGACTGTGAAGAGAACAAGGCGGTAGCTAATGACAGAGCTTAGTTGTTCTGGAAGCTGGTAGTAATGGCTGCTGCTAGTGTAGCAATTAGCTTGGATGTGCAGTAGTATAGTGGAAGTTTTATCAGAACTGGGCCACATTTCTTTATTAAAACAAGAGCAACGACTCACACTGAAAGCTTTACTTGACAGGAAAGCTGTTTTTTTTTGTTCTTCTCACAACCTGCTTTGAAATGACATTGCAGTAGTTGTGGGGAGTATTCAGTTGTATTGTGAGTCAACACAGTGACTTCTGCCGGTGAAGGTATCAGCTCAGATGAAGCTTTAGTTACAGTTGAGGAGGCAGGGTTTGGTTATATTGGAGGATGGTGATAATGGCTGCCGCCAGTGTAGGGATTAGCTCTGATGTAGCCTTAGCAGTATTTTTCAACCTTTTTTTGTTTAAGGTCCACCTAAGATCAAGCCAGAATCTCAAGGCATCAACATTCATACAAAACAGCTGCATTGAACATGCTACAGTAACTTGTGTTGTTGTATAGTTGTAATGATAATGTATGGTTGTGCAGTTTCCCAAGGCGCACCTAGACTTGCCTCAAAGCGCACTAGTGTACCTCGCCACAACATTTGAGAACCACTGAGCTACAGTATAGTAGCAGTTTATCAGATCTGGATAGAATTTCTTTATTTAACAAAGACCAACAGCAGGAAAAAATTTTAGCACCTCCTGACCAGCCTCGTTATGATTTTTATCCACCAACAAGTCCCACTATTCATAAAGTACGACAGCACCAACCTGCCGAGCTCACATTACTACTCTCATACCTACCTCTTTTTGTCGCATCGCTCTGATTGGCCCATAATGAATGTGACAGGCAGAACATTCGTCCAATCACTTTCCAAGAATTTTCGGAAACATTCTGTCCTTCCCAAATACTTTTGTATGGGAGGTTTCCTAGATTAATGTGAAATATATCCCAATCAACTGATACGTGAAACAGTCTATCTGGCATGTCAGGTGGAGTCATATTAAGACTATAGTCTCACAAGGAGCATGGCATGACTGAAGCATTCTCTGTGTTTGTGCTGAGCTGACGCTGATGGTTTATTTCTTTAAGTCCAAATTTCTTCTCTCCTTCTCTCACAGGATTGTATCCAGTTGAACCAGTATAAGCTGAAGAGTGAGATTGGAAAGGTGAGTGTATTTTCTGCTGATTGCTTCTGTTCAGTATTAAAAGAAATACAGCTGCAGGGAAGATTGACCCAATGGCCATTAAACTTTTAAGGGAAAATTGGACACCACAAGTATTTTCAGCATGTGCAAACAAACCATGGACCTTAATTCTATTAAAACCCTTTTTAGCAATTTTCAAGAACATTCTGACATTCACCAAAATTTTCTTATCTGTGATTTGATCTAAGATTATAAGAACTCTACGGAGCACTCTGGTGCACATTTGAATGCTTCAAGCTCCAAAACAAGGTTGGTTGAAGTTTCTACTTGACTATTGCTGTTGACAAAGCTGCTATCATTAGTCCCACCCTTTTTGATTTTGATTGGCCAGTGAGGAAGATGATTACAGCATCAATCTTAGAGTTCAACTGTTTTTTTAACAGAATGCTGTGAGTGCTCCAACAAAAAAAGCAACAACTGTGTGGCAGGAGCTTCATGGAATAGGTTTACATGGCTGAGCAGCGGTCAGATGGGCGAGTCTGGGTTTGGCGGATGCTGGGAAAACGTTACCTACCCAACTAAACGAATAGAAAGTGGTAGGGGGAAAAATTCAAAACGCTAAATATCTGAGTTGGAGAAAAGAATTATTCTGTTAAACTTCAGTATTTCCAAGCTGCACACTAGACACAGAAAGTAGCATCATGTCTCATTACTGATTCTGACAGCACACCAGATCCAATTCAGTTTTTGCATTTGAAAATGTGCCGCTTAGAGATAAACACTTTAGTGCAAACACGGGGGAATTCATTGTGCCTGCAACAAGGATGGAAATTGAAAAAGCTGTTAAATTAAAAAGAGTGAAGCACACATCATTTTATGCGAAAAGCACTGCCACACTCCAAAAGCATTTATCATTAGATTATTAACAGTCTAAAGAGAATTTAATATTAACGTGGAAAGGTAGATAAAGCCTACAAATGGATTTAGTCGGTCCATAAGTCGAGTGAAAAAGGACTGATAGAAAACACACATTCTAGACCAGCCTGTGTATGTGTGTTTAAGTGAGTGGGATGATCCATTTTTGCTGCCAAAGAATGAAAATGTTGTGTTTGAGTGGAAATTGTGCTGCCTTCAAAAACACTCTGTCAGTATGGTGCTGCCGTCTGTTCTCAAAGTGATGCTTTAGGAATTTAAACAAAGTCCCTCAGCACTTCTGCTGATGACCCAGTTTGTTTTAAAGTTGAGCTCAAGCACAAAAGTTACCTAAAGGGTTGAATTACGTTACATAACATGTTGCTCTGCATTCTGTCAATGTTTGGAGATAGAAAACTGTTGGGTAAATTCATACTGCCATCACTTTAAACAAGAAAAGAGCAGAAGTTTCTTTTTTGTTTTTGTAACAAAGATGAAGGAATTATAAAGTTAAAAAGGCAATTACCTAATTAAGAAATACTGTTTTCTTAACGCTCTGAGCATCGACCTCAGAGCGAGGACCCTGCTGAAACTGCAGCCGTTCTTAGAATTATTTTTTTGGCCCTTTGCGACTTGTTTTGGGGGACTTATGCCTGAAAAGTCCAAAAAAACCTTCCAGGTGGAAAATCTATCAGGTAAACTGTGCAAGTCAGTGCCCCGGGGGCCCCCACAGAGGTCCCAAACATGAGATAAGGATTGGGTAAAAGCTACATGCATGAAAATTGGTATACATACAGGTACATCTCAAAACATAGAACATTGTGAAAAAATTCAATATGTTTTGTCACTCATTTCAGAAAGTGAAGCCCATATATTATATAGACTCATTACACATAGAGTGAAATATTTCAAGCCTTTATTTCTTGAAATGTTGATGATTATGGCTTACAGATAATGAAAGCCCAAAATTCAGTGTCTCAGAAAATTAGAATATTGTGAAAAAGTTCAATATTGGAAAGTCATGGTGTCACACACTCATCAGCCAATTAACTCAAAACACCTGCAAAGGTTTCCTGAGCCTTTAAATGGTCTCTCAGTCTGGATCAGTAGGCTACACAATCATGGGGAAGACTGCCAAAAGTCTTTTGGGCCCATCCTTGAAAATGTAAAGGACATGCACTATGAAATATTGGTCAATTTTTGTTCAATTTAGGCGCTTTTTTTTTTTTTTTCGCTGATTCACAAGTTTCACATTTTTTCGTACTCCCCAAGGAATTTCATCTGATTAACCTCAGATTTTTTTGCTCATTCTAGTCAAGTTGGAGGGCAAAATTTATCAAAAGCTTGAGTTTTTGCTGTAGGGTGGGGCCACGACCAGGAGCCAAAGTGTGGAAACTGTTTTTCATCTGTTTTCACTGTGTTCCAGGTCATATAATTAGTTATACGTAACTCTGCAGTGCTTTCATCATTCATCATTAAACTTCACAGGGAGGCTCTCACATTGATCCTGAATACATTCAGGTATCAATATCATTACTTTATCACAGCGCCCCCTCCTGACAATTGGAAATTTCCTCCTTTCATCATTCCAACTTGGAAGAAAAGAGTTAAATTTTACACTGTATCTGAGTGTATTTGGTCCCAACTGGAACATTTTCAAATACATCTTCAAGACATACTGTATACACACGCTGCCCAAGGTCATGATGGGAAAACTCTGCCCACAGATTTAGAATGGCAGTGGGCGGAGCTTAGATCAACTGACTCTGTACAGCAGTGATTCCCAAACTTTTTTATTCTGGTTACCCCCATTTCACAAGGCAGACGCCATTTCGACCCATCAACTTAGCAGTTTTTTGTACGTTATTCTTCATCAGGCTGCCCTCTGCGCCATCCTTGACTGGTTGATTGAGCTGATGGCTGTTGCTAGCATTTATTACCTTTAATCTGGACTCAATATGGACCTGTTTCTTTCTGTTTCACAAGCCTGGAAGAAATCACTTCACCTCCATCACATAAGCTTTTTTTGCATGTTTCTTTTTTATTGGGCAAACATCAACAACTGACTTAATCACTTTTGCCATCCAGTGACTTGTAGAGCTTTTTTTTGTATGGTAAGGGGGGTTGAGTGTTACATGATGGAGCCACCCTTGTGGTTATAATGTGTACTGAAAACATAAATGTCACATTAAATACTGTAGCAAAGAAATTCTGAAAACTCATGTGGATACCCAGACTTTGGGTATGAGTGCTCAACCGTGTTGGATGGATCAAAACTGTGAAATAACTCCACACTGAGGGCCATTTAACTTAGAAAAGAGTTCAAATCAGCTGTGAAATATTTAACTATTAGATATAAACACTCTACATTTGCTAACCTTACACTACTGTTGGTTGAGTATTATTGAGCCAATCAGGAGTGCTCCTTTTTTTACACATACGTGGTACTATCACCTGTTACCAATCAATCTACTTACCT
This sequence comes from Cheilinus undulatus, assembly GCF_018320785.1. NCBI lineage: Eukaryota > Metazoa > Chordata > Actinopteri > Labriformes > Labridae > Cheilinus > Cheilinus undulatus. Next base: position 18,331,992 of record NC_054876.1, on the reverse strand, counting down.
GTGAAATGTACCAGGTGTTTTTTGCACATTGTACACATTTTCCCAGGCTTTTCTTGTCCATGTCCAAACTTTCCTTATTGTTTTAAAATGTGGGATGTTTTTACCATTTCTTTGCCTGTAGAGTTATTTGGCTGTCGCTGTGTTTGAAAGGTTTTGTTTAAATGAAGCTTTCTTACCTTGCTGTGAACAAATCTATGCGGATATAAAATGTAATCTCTTTGTTGTTGTTGTGTTGCAGGGCTCCTATGGTGTGGTCAAACTTGCCTACAACGAAGATGATGACAAACATTATGTAAGTCAGTGCAATCATTTTCATTTTCTCTCTGATTCCAAACTCAAATTGCAGTCACTGTGTCTCACAGCATCAGTCCTCTCAGCCTCTTTTGTCTCGACAGAAAAGCTCTCGACAGTGCTATTGATTTTTTTCTTTTTCAAGTTACAAGTTCCCCTCCCTCAAATTGCATCAGTCGCCTCGGGGAAGGAACTTGGAAATGAGAGTGACTTGTGATGCTGTTGAAAGTGCGTCCCCAGACTTTATTATCGGTCTTCAAAGCTGCTGCTGCTGATTGTACGTGCAGGGCTGCTTTGAGGTCAGTTCATGCGAAATTGTGGTTATGAGCTGGCAGGCCTCCCTGCAGAGCTGGCTGGGCCCCTGAAAAATCCAGTGGATGGGCCCTCCCCTGTTGTGATTACCTCCGCGTAGGAGGTTATGTGATCGGCAGGGTTTGTTAGTTTGTTAGTTAGTTTGTTAGCAACATAACTCAAAAAGTTATGGACAGGTTTTGATGAAATTTTCAGTAAATGTCGGAAATGGCATAAAGAACTGATTAGATTTTGGGAGTGATCTGGATCACCGTCTGGATCCAGGAATTTTTTTAAAGGATTCTGTGCTATTGGGAGATAGAGCTAATGGCAGAGGTCTGCACTCTCCAAGTCCTTTTCTAGTTTGATGATGATATCAATGCGATTTTGGATCAGTATAATTGGTGCAATCGTCCTGGCTAAAGGTTTCCACATTTTAGAGCTGAAAAGTGTGTCAAATTATTAATGGTTTCTTTTGGTCTTTTGATCACTGTTTCTGCCCATTTTGCCACATTTGTTTCCACATTGAATACATTTTTGCCAGTTTTTGTTCAAATCTGCTGTTTTTTTTATTTTTTTTTTATTACCCTTTTAACTAAACTAGCCACCCATTTCTTCCAGCCCATTTTTGACACTTTTTTAACAGCCCGCCTTGTTTTGCCAGGTTTTATGCCCCTTTTACCTTTTTTTCTTAACCCCTGTATCCAATTTTTGCCTCGTCTACTTTGCCACTTTGAAGCCATTTTTGCTACATTTAACTAATTTCACTATTTTTCTACCCATTTTTGCCCTTATTTCCTTTCCTAAGCAATATTTGCTGTTTAATCCTGTTTTGCCTCTTTTGGCCCTTTTTACCACTTTAAACCCATTTTGACACTTTGTAACAGCTTTTCACTCTTTTTTCTGTCCATCTTTGCCCATTTCCCTTTCTTAAACCATATTTGCTGCTTTATCCCATTTTTGTCTCCCTTTTATCACTATTTTTTTCTGCCTGTTTTTGCCCCTTTTTTCCTCTTTTAACCTATCTTTCACACTTTAAACCCATTTTTGACACTTTTTACTTGCTTTTCACCATTTTTTCATCCAATTTTTACTCCTTTTACCTTTCTTAAGCCATATTTGCTGTTTTTCCTATCTTTGCCCCTTTTGCCACTCTTGCCACTCTTGACTAATTTTAATCATTTTTTGGAAACTTTTTAACCGCTTTTCACTGCTTTTTCTGCCTTTTTTTTTTTCATTTTTTCCTTTCTCACCCCATTTTGCTGCTTTATCCCATTTTTGCCTCTTTTAACAATTTTTTTCCAACTTTTAATCCATTTTTACTACTCTTTACCATTTCTCATTACTCATTCCTTCCCATTTTTGCCACTTTAAACTTGTTTTTACCCATTTTACCTTTATCTTTAAGTTAGATGATTATTTTTGCTAAAGAAATATTTGTTCCTTCTACTTATCACACTAGTATCCTGGCGTTTGTGAATATCATGGCTTAGCTATGAAGGCTAACATTACTTTCCTAATTGTTAAGTCAGTGTGCCCATCCACACTGTAAACATTACCAATTAAAAGGTTAATCTGTTTTAAGAGGGGCTTTATTATTCTTAGGCATAAATAAATACAATTCATTTGTGTTTCTTTGATGAGTGGTTATTATTCAGGTTAGATATGAAATGTAGTCATTACTGTTTAACTCTACACTGGACTATGACCTCAAATTGGCTGGACTCCAGAAAGCTTCCCCTATCCCCTCTTATGGACAGCCTTGTGAGTCGGTTCAGTTACCATATAAGTGATTTCACCGTGTAGCAGCTCTGTTAACTCAACCCATCTAAATGTAAGCTGTTTGAAGGTTTGAACACAACCAAGCTGCTCCGTACAGTAACAATAATGAGGGTGTTTGGATGAATCATGCTAACATAAGCTGCCAACCCTGCATAGCTTAAAGATCTACTTTTGTACTGGGGCCAGCAGGAGCTCAACACAATGCAGTATCATTAAAACAGGCTGATTCAGAGTGATAAACAAGAGGAGTTAATGTGAGGACACAGACGAGACCTTTACCATGAGGAAACCATTGTTACAAGGTAGTGCTTGTATTTATAAATGTGTCCTCTGGAGTGGACTAATGACATGCAGCTTTAAATAATAATGTGTACCTGCAGGGCTGCTCAGACACTGCACAGCTCTGACTCCTAGAAACACAGTCAACATACAAGGAAATAGTCTCTGAGATTGTGGGTTTTTTTTATCAGTTTCTTCCTTTCTTGCTCTATAAGAACTGTCTTTGTTTAGCCAGCTGTGTCTTGGTTAATAGTAGAGATAGATGAAGGTTGTAGGCTACATAAACCCCCTTATATTCAGACTCCCTTAACTTTTTTCAGTGTTATGTTACAACCTGATGCTATGGTCATAAATTTTCATCATTTATCTACACTAGGTACCCCACAATGACAAAATTACAACAGAATTTTACATTTTTTGCAAATTTATAAAAAAGGAAAAGTGACCTTCTGAGGTCCTAAGTGCTGCGGAACCAGTTTTCATGGAGGATATCTGTATTTTGCTCCATTCAGCTTTCCCTTAACCCTGCTTCTTAAAACCACCCCCACAGTATGATGCTGCCACTATCATGCTTCTCTGCTGGGATAGTGTTGTACATTTGATGGGCAGTGACTGGTTTTCTTCAGACATGTTTAGAATTGAGGCCAAACTGTTAAATCTTGTTTCTCACAGTTTGAGAGTCCTTCAGGTGCTTTTCTGCAAAATCCAAACAGGGTTTCATGTGTTTTATACTGAGGAGAGTCTTTCATCCAGCCACTCTGCCATAGAGCCCAGATCAGTGAAGGTCTGCAGTGATGGTAGTCCTTCCAAAACTTTGCTTCATCTCCATTGAGGATCTCTGGAGCTCAGTCAGAGGGACCATAAGGATCTTGATCACCTCTCTTACTGAGGCCCTTCTTCCCTTAGTTTGAAGGGGCACCCATCCCTTGGAAGAGTCCTGGTTTTGCCAAATGTCTTTTTGTCCATTTGATAATTATGGAGGCCACCTTCAGTGCAGGTCGTTCCTTTGATCTCATGGCTTTGATATGTGTGAGGCCTTCTACAGAGAGGTGTGTGTCTGATTTACTACAGGTGAAGAGACATCTCTACAATGATCAAAATAAATGGGAGCCACCTGAGCTAAATTTCAAGTGTTAATAATTTTAAGTGTCAATGTAATATTTCCGTTTTATTATTTTGGCCTGTCTCAGGCAGAGAATCTAACCTCTATTTGCAACCACAATAAGCTAACAAATTCAATAATAATACAGCATTCAAGATAACCTAACTACAGATACAGATGCTGCAGCTGTTGCTAAGGCAGCACAATGACATCTACGATGATACTAAAGAACAGTTTCTTAATTGGCTGTGAGCAAAACTGCAAACATAGTAGTTCAGTACGTACTTGCTCTCCAGTGAGTGGTGTTGCAGTCTTAGATATTCCACATGCAAACGCACTTTGAAAGATTTTCTTCCTGTCAGAATCTTTAAATCTAAAACCACAGAATCCCAAACATGAAATTCATGGATCAGAAGAAACTAATTTTTTCATCCTCTTCTATCTTTTTGATCATTGTGAGTGCAAAAGTATGCAAGGATTTCATGTTTTCTCTGCCTGTGCCATCATTCTTTTCCACTGTTTTTTTTTAATTTATTTTTGTCTTTTTCCTGATTTTTGACGATGATGTAAAATGTAACCTTCCTGGACAGACTTTTGGGTCAGTGCAGGTCGACTGAATGACGTTTAGTTCTGAAAAAAGACTGACAGGAATCGGAGGTGTAGATGAGTAATGAAGGCATGGACGACTGATTCTATTTCCTGGCAATCTCAGTTGGTTTCAGACAAAATGGATTGGATTCTGGTGTTTGGAGCAGCTGCAGCGAGAGCCCACGTACAGTATGTACAAATATCATGGCACAAGCACAGGAAGGAAAATATGTGAATAAGAGGCTTTGGGGACATTCCAGTTATAGACATGACTATATGCTTCTCTTACGAGGGATATCATGAAAGTCTTAAAAAAGATCCTGCCTCTTTAGGACATTTGATTTTGGTAGTTGAGATCTTTGAATCCTGCATGTATGTGTTTTCTGGCAACTTCCATAGATTAAATGCTCATAACGTTGCTAGAAGGCAGCACTCAGGAGGGTAACTTGACTTTATTCTTGCAGCATAACTCAATCATTAAGAACAGGTGGAGGAACAAAATGAAAGGGCAGATAAAAGGAGCAAAGTCAGGGTTTTCCTCCATTTTGCTGCATTCATTTTGCCCTCTACCTTTACAAGCCTTCCAGGGCTAGCTGCTGAGAAGCATCCCCACAGCATGATGCTGCCACCACCATGCTTCACTGGGGATGGTGTTAATTTTGACAGCTATTTTTAATTTTAGTCTCAGTCTTAGTCTTTAGATTAAACACCTTTTAGTTTTAGTCACATTTTAGTTATTTCTGTCCTTTATAGTTTAGTCGACGAAAACTCAAAAACATTTTAGTCTAGTTTAAGTCCATAAAAAGTCCTCACATTTTAGTCTTTACTTTGAATCCAAACATTAATTCTCCTGCCTGAATCTGGCACCAAATCATGGTAGTGCGCTCTATACAAGCTGCAAAACCTGGGGTCCTTGCTTTCTACAGCTGAGAGGCAGAATAGCTACAGATGCATTGTATTTTGACAGATTTACCCACATTGGAGATAAATCATGGATTTTGAATGTCCAACGAAAACTACATTACATTTTAGTCTTGTTTTAGTCATCTTAGCAAAAATTGAACTTACTTTAGTCAGTTTTAGTCATCAAAGATCTTTTTTTGGCTAGTCTTAATCTTGTCTTTCTCATGGAAAAAAGGCTGTCGATAAAAATGTTGTCATAGTTTTAGTAAATGACATTAACACTGGTTTGTCTGATGGCCTAAGAACTTTCTTCCACTTGACCCTGGAGTCTCCCACATGCCTTTTGGTGAAATGTAGTCCAGATTTAATCTCAGTTTTCTTCAACACTGGCTTTCTCTTTGCCACTCTCCCATAAAGCTTTGTCTGGTGAAGACAGGGCAGGCAACAGTTGATGCAGAGTCTCTCCCATCTCAGCTGCTGAAGTTTGTAACTCCTTCAGAGTAGTCGTAGGTGTCTTGGTGGACTATCCTCCTTCTTGCACGGCCTCCCATTTTGTTAGGATAGTCTGATCTAGGCAGATTTACACATGTGCCATATTCATTCCATTTCTTGATGATGGATTTAACTGAATTCTGGGGGATGTTCAGTGCCTTGGATTTTTTTCTATCCACCCCTTGATTCATATTTTTTAATAACCTTTTATCTGAGTTGCCTTAAGTGTTCTTTTGTCTTTGTGGTGTAATGGTAGCAAGGAATATTGATTTACCAGTGACTGGACCTTCCAGACACAGGTGTTTTTTATACTTCAGTCACTTGAGACACATTCGCTGCACTCAGGTGATCCCCATTTCTAAATATTTCTCTGTCCCATGTCCCTGTAAGCCCCCCCCCCCCCCACCTATAACTTAAATTTATTTTGAATCAATCATCTAGGACCAGTTTTATATGAGACACCAGGAATCGGTATCGACTTTCTTTAATAAAAACACATTTTTAGGAGACTCTTCCTCCTCAGTCTTTGTGTACTTGAATAACAGCAGTCTAGATGACTAAGAAGAGTCGCTCCCTAAAGGCCTTATCTTATTTCTCCCCATAGAAGGTTAATCCAGCTTTGTGTCAACACTCACAAAAGGTCAGCTCAGCTTTTTCTCTTCACCAAAACATTTGTCTCTTCATCTCTTAGACAACTTCAGCCACAGTTCAGGGTCTTGTTTACCTGCAAAAACTAATTGATCTGCAAACTGGGGAGCCAAAAGATACACAATGGCAGTCTGAAGGAACAATATATGAATCAAACTCTACTTAGACCTCTTTATTCTACTCTTTTTATGAATTACAGAAGCTGTATTTGACTGCATTTAATCAATGTAAAACATAAACACAGTAGCTCTTTCACATCATCTTTGATTCTATCTTTAAAACCTGTTATATCAGTGAAATTATAAAAGCATAAAGTAGTCATCCTGAGATCAGTTTAATAACTCAGACTGTCGCCCATCAGTCTCAGATTGTGTAATGAACTCTGATTGATCAAGAATAATAGAGCTGTCTGAGTGCTTGTGCGGTTACGTGATCTAAACTACCAAAAAACTGCAGTAATCCTGAAAATTGCTTGATAATTTTAACTGTTTGATGACTCTGAGGCTGAGTCACCCTCCCACACACACGCACACTTAAACACCACAGCATGAGGAGAACTGAGGAAAGAGGAGGATCCGTTCCATGCCAAACCTGGTTCCTGCACAGTCAGAACCACAATGACCGGACTTTTAGCATAAGTGTCTGTAAGAGCTGCAGATCACTACATCTGATACAGGGTTGTTGAAGGAAAATGTTTCACCTAACCTTGAGTTAGAGACCTTAAAAATCACACTGACATTCTGACAGCAGGTTTTTGAGACTCATCAGACATGCATTTAAAGTTTTCTCCTCTCTTTGTATAACCAGCTACATCTCCTAAAACATCATTACAACTTTTACTTTACTCACTCACATGTAGTCTGAGCATAAACCCAAACTTATCTCAAAAATCTGACTCACATGTGCACACATGTTCTCATATGTGTGACTCTGGTTTGAACAAGATTTTAGTCCCCTTAGGGGCTCTGTGTAGAGCATTGAAAATTCAGTTTGATTGGCTGTATGATTGTCCCTTTTGCATGTACATTTACAATGGACTTTAGGGAAAATGTTTGGTAAGAAAAGGTGTACAAGTAACAGAGATGAGTTCAGCCTTCAGAGGATTGTCAAATAAAGCAGATTCAAGAACTTAAGGAAGCTTCACAAGGAGTGGACTGAGGCTAGAGTCAGTGGATCAAGAGCCACCACTCACTGAAGGGCCCAGGAAATGGACTACAGATGTTCTGTTCATAGTGTTGAGCCAATCCTGAACCACAGATGCCATCAGTATCTCACCAGGGCTAAGGAGAAAAAGACCTGGGCCAGTACTCAGTGGTCCGAAGTCCTGTTTTCAAATGAAAGTTAATTTTAAATTTCATTTGGACGTCAAGGTCCCAGAGTCAGGAGGAAGATCAGAGAGGCACAGAATCCAAGGAGCTTGGTCCAGTGTTTTTAGTTTCCACAGTCAGTGATGGTTTGAGGTGCCATGTCATCTGCTGCTGTTAGTCCACTGTGACTGACTTTATGGAGTCCAGAGTCAACACTGTCAGCTGTCTGCCAGGAGATTTTAGCAAGATGATCTAGCTGCAGAGCTCTATGGTGAGGCGTTTTGGGCTCATCTGTTGCAGACCTCTATAATGGGGCAACCTCGGCTGTGAGGTGGGATGTGACGTACATTACCCGAGCCAGAACCAGAATGACGTATTGAATGACGTATATTTTCTGCTCGCTGTCAAAGGTTACAGTCAGTGGCTACTTCTCCCATCAGCAGAATTGTATGAATATAAAGCGAAGGGTTAGGGTTAGGAACCTGAACCTTAAAGGTTAGGGTTAAAAATAACACACCACAAATTACAGAAAAACTCAACAAAGGTTAGTACCCCAAGGTCACCTTGTTGTAGAGGTCTGCAACAGATGAGCCCAAAACACCCCACCATTGAGGTCTGGAGCCGGATGTCTCTTCATTTTAGAGCACTTCATACTTCAACCTGCTGAGACGCTTCATGGAGATACTGATTTACTTTTCCAGCAGGACTTGGCACCTGCCCACAGTGAAGCCAAAACTAGCAGAAACTGGTTTGCTGACCATGGTGTTACTGTGTTTGACTGGCCTGACCTGAACCCCATAGAGAATCTTTTGGGAAATGTCAAGAAGAAGATGAGAGACACCAGACTCAACAATTCAGATGAGCTGAGGGCTGCTGGCAGACCAGAATTTTCCAGAAGATCAACACTTCTGTCTTATAAATTCTTTTTTTGGACTGGTGTTTTGTGATATTCTAATATTTTGGGATAGATCACTGTAAATTTTCATAAGCTGTAAGCTGCAATGATCAATATTAAAACAAAGATGGTCTTGAGATATTTCACTTTGTATGAGATAAATCTAGAATGGAAGTTTCTCTTGACTTAAATCACAAGGAAATTGACCTTTTTCATGATATTCCCATTTTACATATATATCTGTAATTAAAGTTTATAAACTTCACTTAACTGATGCTGCTTTTGTTCTCTTTATTTAAAGTGTTTTATTTCTTTTTCAGGCCATGAAGGTGGTGTCCAAGAAGAAGTTAATGAAGCAGTGTGGTTTTCCACGTAAGTCCAACTCCATCTTTACTGACAATGAGTGATTCAGTTCAAATCAACTTTATTTATATAGCACATTTAAAACAACCACGGGTGACCAAAGTGTTTCACAGTATAAAAGCAAATCGTGAAACAGGACTACATTACTATTAAATAGTAAAATGAATAAGAATAGAACATTATACAGTAATAGTAAAAGTAACAGTAAAATCTAAAATCTGATGATAGTAGATGAAGAAGATTTACCGTAGAGAAGTAATCCTTAAGCTGAGGTCAGGCTACATGATTTTTTTGTCCCTTACAATGGTCACTATGTCAGGTTAGGCAGGCACACTACCACAAAGTCACGCCAGGCTACACAGCGATATGTTCACTGCCCCGCCACCAGATGTTCAGAGGAAAGGCGTGAGAGATGGAAATAAGTTTTAAAATTCCTCCTTATGCTTGAGATAGAACTTTGTGTTCCAAGACTGTATCAAGACTGTGGTGGTTTGATTTAATACTTGCACATAACAAGCGTGTTCGCTTTGTGTGGTGGTCTCAAGGTCGTCCACCTCCAAGAGGACCCAAAGCAGTGCAAGGAGAGCAGCCAAAGATTCTCGGACCCCTGGAGAGGGTCTACCAAGAGATCGCCATCCTTAAAAAACTGGACCACATCAACATAGTCAAGCTGGTGGAGGTGAGATTATATTTATCTTTAGTAAATAGCATCAGTTAATGCGTTCTGTTACTGAAATAGGAATCTGTCTTTGTGATTCCTGTACAGAGATGTAGAATCTGTACACAGGGATTTTGAGTTTCAGCATGTTCAGTCTTCTGGTTTCTGTTTGGAGCACATTTGTAGTTCTTGCAATATTGACCAGTTATGTATCTAGAGGATTTGGTGTACACAGGTAAAACAGTCCATGTTGAGAAACAAAGTCTATGCTGACAAACCAGCTCACCTCAATGTCATTCTTTGTCTCTAAAAACAGATACTTTATTTGTTTTAAGGGGAAATTCAAGATCTGACAAAGCTGATGACATTTGACATAAAAGAAATCTGCGGTGATGTTAATTTTCTTGTAAACTTCATTCACCTTAACTGTGATAAAACAAGATTAAAATACATGTCTTTCCTGGGCATATTCTGCACAAATGAGTGCAAGTAGAGCCATTGAAATGTGAATACAGTCTACAGAAGAACTAAGACTCTTCAGATGAACAGCGCTACTCCAGAGAAAATAAAAATGACAGCTTTTACAATGTAGATGTAAATGCCACATTGAAAGGGAACACTTCAAGTCATTCAACACTAACCGCTGGCTTCACCAGAACTAAAGAAAAAGCCACTTTTATTCCCAGAGGTACAAAGCGTCTGTCAGATAATGATAACAGGTACTGCTGGATAGGTTTCAAGGTTGCTGATAAATCAGCATTATTCTGTATTTTAATTGCTCCAATAAGGCATGGAAGTTTTTTTTATCAGTTTTCTGGATTATTAGAAAACAGTTCATGCTACTCAGCTGTGGTATGACGATACAACAAGCAGCTTGTTGCATCACACAGCTCACACCGATTATTTACAAATAAGCCCTGCCTTAACTAAGACAAATAGCCAGTCTAAATTAAGTATTTTGGGCTAAGGGTGATTTTATGTGGTCTCTGCTTGGTGGCTTAGTTGCTGTTGTTCCTAAACGTTTCCACTTTCTAATACAGTTATAACACTTACATTTGACTGTTGAATATCCAGCGGGGATGAAATCATGTGAAACAGGGTATTGCAAAGGTGGCATCCATCACAGTACCACATCACTGAGAGGACTTATTATGTATCAGAAATGTTTGTAAATGGAGGCTGCATGGCTATGTGCTTGATTTTATACACCTGTTGGAACATGTCTGATTGAAACACCTAAATTTAATCGTTAACAAATGTGTCATATACTTTTGTCCACATAGTGCATGTGCCATTTAGTCTACTGCATTCTTACATGAAGCTCAGAGTCATTATAAAAACTACTCTCTTTGCCCGTGTTCCCACACTAGTTCCCTAACATTTTGCCACATTAGTGATAATTACTTAACACTATTCACAGAGGTGGTAATGATATTTCAGGCTAATAGCACACCTAGTTAACAAGCACAAAAAGCAAACATGCTGCACCCCCTTAGAGACCTGGTCAATTAAACACCAATTAATTTTAATCTTAACAAACAACGTCAGTATTTATCTTTTAAAACCACAACTACAAAGTAAATATGCTATGATGACATGAATACAACTATGACTTTGTGTAGAACAGAAACGGTGGGTGATAAATGACGTGTTCTGTGCCTATTAGGAAACATTAGCACTGGCATTATAATACACTGGAGCTGTTTAAAAATTGCAGAAGGATGTATTTTAGAGGTTTACAGTGACAATAAAAGTATTCACCCTTTGATTGATTTTATAAATCAGTCACGGTCAAAATAATTTTGCCTTTTGAAAAAAATTAAAACAATAAAACCTCTTTAATGGCAAAGTGAAAACAGATTTCTAGAATTAACGTCAATTAAATAAAAAAATGTGATGTAAAATAAGTGACTGCATAAATTTTCACCCCCTTCACGTCAATATGTAGAAGATGCACCTTTGTCTGCAATCACAGCACTGAGTCTATGTGGATAGGTTTTAATCAGGCTTGTACATCTGGGCTATGCAATTTTACTCTATTCTTCTTTGCAAAACTGCTCAAGCTCTGTCAAGTTGTACGGGGATCAGGCATGAACAGCCCTTCAAGTCTAGCCACACATTCTCCACTGGACTGAGGTCTTCTGTGTAGCTTTCACTGTATGCCTCAGGTCATTGTCTTGCTGTAAAATAAATCTTCTCCCAAGCAAAATTTCTCTATCAGATTGAATAAGATTTTCCTCCAGGATCTTTATATATTTTGCCAGCATTCATTTAACCCTCTACCTTTACAAGCCTTCCAGGGCTGGCTGCTGAGAGGCATCCCCACAGCATGATGCTGTCACCACCATGCTTCACAGTAGGGATGGTGTGTTTGTGGGCATGGGATAAAGATAAAAAGATAAAAAACCTTTAATGATTCCCTATATGAGGAAATATCGTTCAGTTGTTGGTGTCCCCCAAACATAGCATCTTGTCTGAGGCCCAAAAGCACCATTTTGGTCTCATCAGACCAAAGAACATCCTTCCACTTGACCTTGGAGTCTCCCACATGCATTTTTGTGAGCTCTTATCCAGATTTTATCAGTTTTCTTCAACAGTCTCTTTTCTTTGCCACTCTCCCGTAATGCTTTAACTAAGTTATACTTCTCATTAACCTTTTCTCTTAGTTGCTTGAAGTGTTCTTTTGTCTTCGTGGTGTAATGGTAGCCGGGAATACTGATAAAGCAGTGACTGGACCTTCCAGACAGATGTCTTTATATGACTGTTAATTCCATCAGTGTAGTCATAGGTGTCTTGGTGGCCTTTCTGCTCTCCTTCTTTCACAGTCATGCAGTTTGTGAGGACGTCCTGATCCAGGCAGATTTACACATGTGCCATATTCCTTTCATTTCTTGATGATGGATTTAACTGAATTCTGGGGGATGTTCTTCTACTTTTAAGTAACCTTTTCTCTGAGTTGCTTGAAGTGTTCTTTTGTCTTCACGGTGTAATGGTAGCCAGGAATAGTGGTGACTAGACCTTCCAAAGGGTTTTTTTCTATATAACCTTTTTCTACTTTGACATCAAATAGGTTGTTTTTGTATATATACTGTATATTGACTATGACTGATTTATAAAATATGAATAAAAGGATGAAACATCCAAGGGGATGAATACTTTTTTATAGGCACTGTGTCAGAACTTGTTTGTGGCTCTCTGTCTCAGAGAAACTTGATAGTTCATAGGAAGGAGGAATGAGGAAAGTTTAGAAGCAGAATTAGAGAGAGGGGGCTGAAGGATGAAGGAAGTCTATCCAAAGAGAGCATTTGTTTCAGTCTGAAAATCATGTCTGACAGTGTCGTAGAAAGCCTTCCTGGCCCAGGCTTTGAACCTTTGTCATTTTATCGTGTTTCATTCTGACAAAAAAGGAGAAATAAAATCTGTGCTGTCAGGAATCAGGCAGGAGACATAAGATAGGTTTGACCTCTGAAACATCCATTACACTTCCTGTCACTGGATATTTACAGTGTTATATTCTCTGGAAAAATGAAGCTTCCTCTGAATGGATTCTTATTCACAGCAGACGGCGCTCTCAAACTGACTTTGGGAAGTTTAAAGATGGATAGACTTTCACTTTCTGCAGAGGCGGTTGTTTGTGAAAAATGATAGGCCATTTGAAGACGTGACTCGAGATGCCCGCTGCTCCCTTTCGATGTTATCTGTGTTTCAATCTCGGCCAGATGGCGGGGGTGCCGACGTCGTGGTCAGGAGTTAAGCTCAGGGAAGCAGTCAGAAGGAAAGCTGTCTGGCTCACTCGGGCATCAAATGTGCCAGAAATATGAAACCGTTTTTAAAGGAAAAGCTCTGTATTTTCTGAGGAATCTCTTTGGCATCTTTGTCTGCCATCAAGCCCCCTCTCATAATGGGGATATGTGGGTGATGGGAGAGCCCGTTTCTCTCCTCTCTGTCCTTCTCCGCTCATCCATTTTAACAGCCTGTGCCTTATTACAGCCTCCCGACTGATTCCTATGAGACTGCAGCCCAGTCCATCTAATTATGAATGGGTTTTTTTTTCTCTTCATTTGAAACATTAAAGCGGACGCAGAGTGGAGAAGATTAAAACCGATGAGTGATGTGGTCATTTGTCACAGATGGTGGGGAGAGACTGTAAAACTAGGTCTGTATTAGTCCAGGCATGAAGCTGATATGAGAGAGGACACTTAAACACACCAGGCTCAATTAATGTCACTTCAACATAAGTTCAGACTCCTTTTTAATACATCTTAGTCACTGCAGCTGCAGAGAAATTACCTGAATATTAATGCTTTCCTTTTCCAGCCAATTTACCGCTCATATTTTTCTGATTTCACACCAAAAACAAGCCTAAAAACAGTGTTTATTTGAAGAAAACAACAAACATTCACTTATTTACTGTGTCCTGTGTAAATCATCTTCCTCTTACTTTAGAGGACACTTCCTGCCCTTGTTTTTCCAGTTCAGTGTGTACTGTGTGATGTTTACCTTCCCTGTCGTCATTTAAATTCAGCAGCATGTTGTGTTTTAAAGCCCGGCTCCAGATGGACTCCATGTTTGTGTCTGAGCCATTTTCTAGCAGAACATGGACCTCGTATTCCAGAGAGAACGGCTGTTTTTATTACCTGGCCAAGACTGGATTATTGACTGCACGTAACAGGCAGCTAACCTGCAGTCCAGAGTCCCAGGGGGCTTCAAACAGACAAGAACACTCATGTTCACTTCTTTACAGCTAAACTCAAGACATCTATTTAGTTGGAACATGTATGTGCTTTTAGAGTTTTAAAAGTATGAGAGAGTAGATATAGATCTTTCACTTAAGCACCAAATTTCAAAATCAAACAAAGAGTATGAAGACTAAAGAGTAGAAGCACTGCTTTGGCTTTGTAGTTTCACACACAGGTGATCTTTGGAAACTTTGGCCCTTAAGATTTTTCAAAAAAATGTTTTTAAGGAAAAATGATGTCAGATTGGATGCATATTCTTAAACTGTTAAATTATTCTCACATATGGTCATAAAGTGATAAATGGCTTGTGCATGTAAGCTGAAAGCTTGTGCATGTTGTTCCCAAATGCATCTTTTATGCCCATATAAGGGCATGAGACTGCAGGGCTGTGAATAAACAAAGGAAAGGGGAGTAGTAAGAGGTCAGGAATATACGTTTCAGAATAAATCAATTTAAAAAGTATAAGAAACACTCAAGTACAGTGCTGTGATAAAGTAAAGCTCCCTCATTAAATCACACCCAGGCCTGATTACTTAATTAAGAAATCACTCAAATAGAAAACTATCTGACAAAGTGAAGTAGGCTACAAGATCTCAAAAAGTAACACATCATGGCGCCATCTAAATAAATTCAAGAAGTCATTGACACCTACCAGTCTGGTATGGATTACAAAGCCATTTCTAAAGCCTTTGGATTCCAGCACAGCATGGTGAGAGCCTTTATCCACAAATGGAGAAAACTTGGAACAGTGGTGAACCTCCCCAGGAGTGGCTAGCCTACCAAAATGACTCAAAGAGCGCATTGTTGACTCATCCAGGAGGTCACAGAGGAACCTAGAATAACATCTAAAGACCTGCAGGCCTCACTTGACTCAGTTAAGGTCAGGGTTCACGATTCAACTATAAGAAAGAGACTTGGCAAAAATGGCATCAATGGGAGAGTTCCAAGACCAAAACCACTGCTGACCAAAAAGAACACAAAGGCTTGTCTGGAGTAAGACCAACATACTGTATCATTTCATAGAAAGAACATCATACCAACAGTCAAACATGGTGTTGGCAGTGTGATGGTCTGGGCCATCAGCTCTTGACCTGAGGTTCAAGCGCACTTGGGTTATGCAGCTGGACAGTGATCCAAAACACACCAGCAAGTCCGCCTATGGATGTCTTAAAAAACCAAAATGAAGGTTTTGGAGTGGCCTATTCAAAGTCCAGACTTAAATCTGATTGAGATGCTGTGGCATTACTTTTAAAGGGGACATATTTTACCCTTTTAAGACAAGTTTATATTGGTCTCAGAGTTCCCCAAAACATGCCTGTGAAGTTTGCTGCTGAAAAGTAACTCTAGTGTGTGATTTTTACATGTCTAAAGACCACTCTGGTTCAGCCCTTCTCAGAATGAGCTGTTTCTGTGTCTGTGGCTTTAAATGTTAATGAACTTTCTGATTCCGCCCCTGACCACACCCCTCTCAGGAGATGGATGTGGCACTCCTGATGTTACAATGTTATAGACACTTTTATCCAAAGTTAAGGACCTGACTGGGATTTGAACCATCAATCTCCCAGATCAAAGTCAGCAGGGTTACACACTGAGCTATCCAGCATCTCCTCCTCTGAGAGAAAGATCAGGAGAGGACTTGAGGAACTTTCTTCCATGCAGGGAGGGCCAACCAAGTCTGGGGGCGGGGGCTTACTCCCCATGTGAGGTCATGAGGGTAAAATCTGAGAATGGCTTGTTTCAGCACATATTTTCTGAAGGGTGGAGAAAGGGTGTGGGGGGTTATGGTACTTGAGGGGATTGTGGACAGACATATTTTTGTTAGAAAAGCCTGAAAAAGAGATTTTTGCATAATATGCCCCCTTTAACAGACTGTTCATGCTTCAATGTGGCTGAATTAAACAATTCTACGAAGAAGATTGGGACAAAATTCCTCCACACTGATGTGAAAGACTCACTGTCATTCATCACAAATGTTTGTTCACAGTTATTGCTGCCAAACATGGCACAGTCAGTTATTCATTTGAGGAGCAAATTAGTTTTTTCACATAGGACCAGGTAGGTTTGGATGCTTTTTCCCTTAATAAACAAAATCATCATTTAAAAAAATCATATTTTGTATTTACTCAGGTTATTTTTGTGTAATATAATATTTTTTTTGGTGATATGAAACATTGAATTGTGACAAATATGCAAAAATAAGAAATCATAAAGGGGCAAATACTTTTCCACAGCACTGTAAACTAAAGTGGGTGTATTGATGCTCCAAATGAAGCTGGAAAAGCATGATTCAGTTTGTTTAGTTTCACATTTAGTGCCAGAAGAGGATATTAAAAATGCAGCACAGACGGATAAATTGGACAATATCTCTGATTCAGACAGCAGTAACATCAGGAACAACATGCATCACACTGTGATGACAATAGAATGCCTCGTTCCAGATAAAATATATAAGCTGCATTTATTCTAAAAACTGAATGAGTAAAATGTTCTGAGTTTTAACCTGTAATCTAACCATTTTACAGTTGAGATCAAACATTGCATGGTTACATTAAAGTGTACCATACTGAAGAGATGTATTTGTTCATATTATTTAATGATATAAAAGAGCTCAATTTATTTTTTAAAAATGCAGTAAAATATAATATAAAATGATGTCATAGTATCTTTTTCTTTACTCTGGCATATCTGAGTGCTGATAAGTGTCAATTTAATAACTTTATTCTGGGGGTCTAGATTTGTGGTGTTGGAAGCGTTTTCTTCTAAAGTTGCAGTCTGTTTACCCGGGTAGAGGCTCGCTTCGTCTGGCTTTGGTTGTGTAAAAGAAAACATTGCACCAAGTGTAAAAAGAAACAGTTTTTAAAAAAAAACTGTCAGAACACATCCACATAGCAGCCGGCCATGAACCTGTCCAACTGTCGACTGTCGAGTTGTGAATTTGCACAAACTTTGTAAAGTCTATTTAACTTCACCTCCTACCAGTGTCCCACTGATGACAATCATCCTGGATTTTATATGAATAAAGACCAAAAGGTTATTTTCAAAGAGTTTCTAAAGCATCAAGGACTCTGTCCTCAGTGAATTCATGCTCAGTGCTTTCATAAGATCAGACCTGAATGCATCCTCTGGTTTTTACACCCTCTTGGAAATAAGTAGAAGTTCATTTGACAGTCATCACTCCTACCTGTACTTCAGAATAGGACCTTGAGCTTTCAGAGTCTCTGTTAATGATGTTATGTAAATGTTTCAGGTGCTGGATGATCCTGCAGAGGACAACCTTCACATGGGTACGTTCACTATTTTTCTCTCTCAAAGTCTTTCACTGTGTTTTTGCCCTCTGTGGCACATATGCCAGGGACAAGTGCTCATCTGACTTATTCATAATTCAGTCCATCTCTTGAATAATCACCTCAGGGCTCAAACATTATGCAGAGATCTTCCATCAGCAGAGCCAGGTCATGGTTAGGACGCCGTTAGTGTGAAACATCAAACACTTTTTGTGCTTAATGGGACACTTTGGCCTCATCTAATGCTATTTCAGACTGGATTGTTACAATACTAGAATTTTAGATTTTACATGGTAGGAATAAAAACCAGATTATATAGAGACATATTAGGAAAGCATGGCCATTTAAGTTCCTCTGCTCCCAAAATGTGGTATGTCCTTATTTTTAAGTTCTTAGACACTATTGATCATTAAAATACCTGAGATTGCATGTCTCAAAACGTATGGTTTCAAAAAATATTGAAAAGTTGACAATGTTATTAACCTCTTGAGACCTGCAGTTCTGTGTGGAATGCATTTTTAGTTTCACACACTTATCTAAAATAAGTGCAAAACCTTGGCCCTGGCTTTGAACTGGAAGTAGTTTTCACAAAAATGATGTCTGTAACAACAGGCTTATCTCACTGTCCAAAACACAGTTTTTATAACATTTTCTTATTCTACATTTTGAGTGTATTTTGACTAGCTGGTAGGATTCAGCCTGTAAGGCCAGTAATGAACAAGATTTTCACTTTAGTTGTGGAGGTCTTGGAAAAGTCCATTTTAAAAGATCAGAGAACTTTAAAAAGTTTTTAAAAATCCCCCAAATTTTCAAAACATTACCATAAATGTCTGCTAAATTCAAAATATGCCTCAAAATAAATATCCTAAAAGATCCTCAAATATTCCCCAAAATGTCTTAATAAACTCTTTGTTAAAAAAGGCACAAAATTTAAACTAAAAATTCATTCAAAATTCCTAAAAAAATTTCAGGCATGCCCAAAATGTCAGTGCTAATTCCAGCCAAAACTTCAGTAAATTTTTCTCTCAAATTTATAAAAGAAATCCATAAAAATTCCCCTGAAAATCAGCAAAAACTTTTAAATCAAATTCCCAAAAATGACACGCACAAATTCTCCCAAATTTCCAAACAAATTTCCTAAAATTCCAGGAAATTTTAAAGGAAATTCCCTACTTAAATTTCCAAACTAATTCCCTAAGAACAAATAACATCACCAAATTCACACATACACAAAAATAATAATAATAATAATAAATTGCTTATAATTATAAGGCACATTCTCCAAAATATCGAAGAAAATTCCAGCCAAAATTTCAATTCAAATTCCAGGAAAAACAAATTCTCTAAAAGTTCCCGGAAAATTAAGGAAAATTTAAAGGTAATCCCCATTCAAATTTCCAATCAGATTCCCCCAAATATACAAATGAATTCACCCAGTTTACCATTAAGGTTCTTTAAAACTGCCAAAATTTTCAATTTAACTGTCAGAATTAAAGAAAACATGTTACAAAAAAAAAAATAAAGTTTCGATTCATATTCCAGGTAGAATTTACAAATTTTTTTTATAAAAGTTCCCAGGGAATTCAGGAAAATTTGAAGGAAAATCCCCACCTGCATTTCCAATCAAATTTCCCTAAATTTACAAATGAATCCCCCCAGTTTCCCACTAAGATAACTCCAAAACTTCCAAATACACTTCCATAGCGCCGCACCCCCCCAAAAAAACACTCAATCAAAACTGTCAAAATTAAGAAAACATGTTCCCAAAAGAATTCAAGAACTTTTCTTGAAAATTCAGAGTGAATTCTCCAGACAATCTAGGAAAATGATGTAAACTCATGTGAATTCAGAATAACTATCTAAAATGAGAAATGATTACTATGTTGTTATGTTGTAGGAAAGCCAAAGTGAATGTCCTCGTATGTACACACAGGGTCTCAGGAGGTTGAGGAATAGCATGACTCTAGTGCTCAGACTTGGCTGAATAAATCAGCGAATACATATTTTGGTCTTATGTGTCCTTTTTTCCTTCTTTATTTTCCTGACAGTTTTTGAGCTGATGCGTAAAGGGTGAGTAGAGAACATGTTCTTTTTTAAATAATTGAAAGCTCCCCATCTCCTGTTTGGTCTACCTTCACCTCCATGTCTTCCTCCTCTCCTTTATTCCTCCCATCTGACAGCATGCTGTTTGTTGAATCCCAGGCTTCAAAGGCTTTGGAAATGCTCTTAGGTTTTCACAGTTATCAGCAGCAGTAGTAAGCTGTGTAAATGTTTCACATTCTGATGCACGAGCTGCGCCTTCCTACACCGCTCTGATCTAATGATCAGGGACCTTTTGTTGTTCTCAGAGCCTGGAGGAGGGTGGGGGCAGCTGGTATCATTACACAAATGTACTTTAATAAGTAATGTTCTCCTTTTAATAGGAAGGTTTGCTCTGTTGGTAAGCTTTTTTAGGATGGGGGAGAACTTTTGCTCTCTTGTTGCCCCTGGGAGAGAGATGATAGACGGAGGAGCTGATTAATACTGAACAGCTGCCTGTTTTGGATTCTGCTTATCATAAAACTCTGCAGCTGCTGCTACAGCTACTGGCTCTACTTCTTCTAATAAAACAGACTGCTATTCTAACGTTTCAGTGCTGCAATATTGAGCACTGATGTTACAATGATAGAAAGTTTTACTGTTTGGATCTGTATTTTACAGAAGTCTTGTGTCCATACATTTTATTTTTTGTAAAATCAAAAACATAGATCATATTGGTTTACAAGAGTCGGTTCTTTGGGGTTATCCCAGAAGAAAAAGTATCTTCCCGCATGATGTTTTCCTTTGCTTTCAGAAAAGTTCTTATGATTCAGGTTCTTTGTAGCTACTGTACAGTTTTTAAGCTATCTGCACAGTAGTGATAGCTGTGAAGTACAGACCCACAGCCATCACGCAGTGCACTGGTGGTGGCTGCACTAGCAGGAAGGCCGGCCTTACGCCGGCTTCACTAAAACTCTTAAAAGACTGACATCTGAGACCCTGAGACAATTTGTCAGCAGGTCGCTAAGTTTTCAGTCCCAGACTTAGATTTTGCAAAGACTGGTGGTCACTTACTCCTCACTCCTTTTGAGATTATTTCCCATTACGCATCTGGTGGAAATTCACAACAACAATTTTTGGGCAGAGACCAAGATGTAGAAGGAGATCTCAGGTCTGAGCAGAAAAGTTTTTAAATCTCTCAAGTTCTGAGCGGACACTCAGCGACTCTAGAATAATCTATGCTCACGTTTATATTTTGAAAAATTGAAGTGATTTAATGTGCTTATGCGTAACGCTGGCTCCAACTGGTTGTGAATGACGGTTGTGCCACTGAGAAACACAATTTGCATACAACCTGTCTAAAGACTGAAGAAAGACTGCCTTAAAACTGCTAAAATCAAGTCTTATGACCACCTTACACCTAACGACTGCGACAATGGGAGCGAGCTGCGACTTTAGCAAGGCTCCCATGATTTTACCCTAGCTTTAGAGTTTTGTCTGCGACTTTGAAATCAGTGGAAAAGTCCTTAAGTGTTAAGCCGCCTAAAGCTGATTTTGCTATGGGAGTCTCAGCATTTTATCAGGGAAAATTGTTCAAAGTGATGTAGGACATGGTCAATTTTCAGATGAAAAAAACAAATCTTAAAAGTCGTCTTATACACCAGATTTTACAGCAATCTGTTTTCCTGTCATAACCAGTCATTTCTGGTTGTTTTCTCATGATTGAATGATATCTCCAGAGTTGCAAAAGGACAAAGTAAAACCTGATGCGTTCTTTAAACAGCTTGCCTTGCAAGGTACTTCTTACACACTGTATAGCCCTTTCACATATGCATCCCTGACATTTTCATGAAGTTTCAAAATAGCTGTAAGCATCAGCTCAACACATCATCATGATGCAAACACAGCCAGGAAGGTAGCCCTCACTGTTGCACCATGAGCAGTGAACAGTGATTACGACATTTTAAACTCACAACAACAAATCAGCATTATTAGCCATAAATAGATGTGTGTTCTGTTCCTGCTTGATGCTTTGCATTTAGGCTTGTGAAAGGGCAGAGAGATTCCAGAACAGTTAAATGGCCAAATAGAAATAATGGCAATAAATGCAAATTAATAACTGCCTAGGAAGAAAAATATTAAATATAGCCACAAATCATTTGTGTTTTAAGTGGTCCTGACTGAATAATTCCTTTAAAACTGTTCCTCACTGGTATCCAGGTGTTAAGATAGTTTGAAGTGGTTATGTCTGCAGACCCCACGTCTAGAGGCTGTTGATCTTGGAGCAGGCGGCATAGGTTCAAATCCAGCCTGTAGCTCCTTTCCTACATATCATTCCCTGCTCTCTCTCTCTCCTCAGTTTCTGGCTTTATCCACTGTCTCGTCTGAGTAAATGCAGAAAAAAAGAGAGTTTAGATGAATATAACTAAAGTGTTTTACCAACTACATATACTTGTAAACAAACACTTTTAATTGCTCAGACCGTCCTCGGATTGGCAGTCCTAATGTCCTCTAGAACCCTTTTGCTACAGTGAGATGTTAATGAATGTATTTGCTGTAGCTAATCCAAACAAATACTAGGATGTTTCTGGTGCTGTTGGATTTGGATCCATACAAGAAAAACAAAGTCTCAATCGCTGATTTTGGATCTCAGAGCTGTTTGGTCATCATGTTTGTCTGTTTGCATACATCTCTGCTTTTGGCATCAAAAATCTTGTGCTAATAAAGCAACTGATACTGATATTCTGAGGATTTGTCTGACTTGTTCTCTGTCTTCCTGTGTCTGCCTGCATGGATCCACAGTCCAGTGATGGAGGTGCCCACAGACAGCCCTCTGTCAGAGGAGCAGGCCAGGCTTTACTTCAGAGACGTCATCCTGGGGATAGAGTACTGTGAGTAGAATAAGACTAGTGTTTGAGCTGCTGAAATACACCTCTACAGAGTGTCAGTCAGATGTATTTTTGTGGATTTAAAGCTCTGATGCTCCACTACAGAGAGCTCCATGCAGTTTGAGAAGAATTTCTGTTTACCCATGAAGCATTAGTCTCCATTTCTAAAGATATCCCCCTCTATACTCAAGTATAAAATCAGAGACATGTCTTTCTCTACCCATATACTCTCTCAGTGCTCTCAAAAAGAAGTGCTCCTGTAGTGTTTCCTTTTTCAAAGAACAACATGTTCTTGACCGTCTGTCTGCAGGCCCTCAGGCTCTGTCAGCTGATGTGTGCTGTCCACTTCATCAGTATCGAGTCTCTCTTCACTGAAATGGTTTCCTCAAGCTGTGTCCTCATTTGCTGCACTAGATCTATTTCACTGAGCTATGAGACTAATGATTAGAGATCAATGCTGCCCTCTCTGAGCTCCGTCTTCAAAAATAAGGCCACAGAGGCTCAGATACTGATGCAAAAGCCGACTCTCATTGCTCAAATGTTGTGGTGTGTTACGTTTCAACAGATTAATATGTTAAAGCTCTTTGCAAACCTTTTTTTCCCTGTTTTTGAGTGCTTTAACCTGAATGAGTCACAGGTCAGTGTAGAGAGTCGGCTACATTTCCTGCTCAGTTTAACAAGTCAAATAAACAACTCCACTTTAATGGTGGATCCACTGAAAACTACACCAGGAGACCAATCAGAGTCTGCTCATAATAAGTACTGATAGATATGAGCTTAAAACGTCACTGAAGTGCATAATTTTTCCTCTGAAATGAAATCATAGCTGTGTATGACTGTGGCTGTAACTGAATTTCATGCACATGTTAGTCAGTGATGAGTAAAAGCAGTGGTCCTCAAATGGTGCGGCAAGGTACGCTAGTGTGCTTTGAAGGAAGTCTAGGTGTGCCTTGGGAATTTGTACAACCGAACATTAATACTACAACTTTATGAAAAGAACTGTAACCAGTTTTACCCACAGAATTAGCTGAGCCCCTGCTAGCATTCTGGCTAACACTTCTCTCATTTTGGAGGTGAAAAAAGAGACTAGCTATTGTTGGGTTCAGATGTTGAAATTATTTATTTGTGCTACTTTTAACCAATTTAACCACACTTACTACCAATTTTTTGCAACTTCTTTTGGTCACATTTAACCCATTTTTGTCCCTTTTTCCTACTTTTTTGCACATAATGGGCCATTTTTTCCTCTTCCCATTGCAACTCGTTACCCATTTGTCTTGTTTGTTTTGTTTAACCCTAATCTGCCACTTTCGAACCAATTTGCTACTTTTTGCCCAATTTTGCCACATTTTCTGTTACTTCAACCCCATTTTCGCCACTTTTCACCCAGTTTTGTCATTGTTTGCCCAACTTTTGAATTATTTAGTTATTTAGCTATATCGCAGCAAAGCACAGATAAATAAAACTTATTTTTTGTTGCTTTGATAAGAATGTTTATTATTCGGGTTAAATATATTGGTTATCACAATTTAACTTAACAATGGACCATGGTTTTGCTAACCTCTATGATTCCCCAGTTGGCTGGGAGTTGCCTTTATCCACCGTTATGAGCGTCCTTGACTGTAACATTATTTCAAGAGTCTATTTTGTATCAACGTGAGTATGGTGTGTCTTGAGATTCTTGCTTATGGACAAAAAAGGTTGAAAACCACAGAGTAAAAGTAATCAGTGAAGGAGGAACTGAGGCAGCAGTTCATACATCCTTTTCTACATAGTTCTTCAATATCCACAACCTTAAGCTTGGTGACACTTTCATGTTAAATCTATGCTGTAGCATATCATGCCATACTGTCCAGAGCCAACGTTAAAGACCAACAGGAATAGTAACAACGCATTAAAGCAGCTTTAAACACATAAAACAAGAACAGGACAGGAGTCCGTATCGCAGCAATGCCACGCAACCGGAAGCAAGGACAAGGAAACAGAGGACAGAGGAGTCAGGACAATTCACCCTTGGGTCATGATTTCTCTTACGTAGAAGGTGGTGGGTCCTGATGCCTGACGAGTTGAGAACCACTGGTCTAGAGCAGTGGTTGCCAGCCATTTCCTTGGAGACCCCCCCTCCCACTTGTATGTAAGAATCGCCTGGTCCCCCAGGCCCTGGATGAAAAATTATGCAATGCATATTTATCAAAAACTTAGATTCATTGGGGTCCAAGTACCAATTGGGTGCAACAGCACTATTGTAATTGTAGGCATTTTGTTTTTCTCTGTTTAGACATGAAGTAATTTGTATGAAAACTGGCAAAAACACCCAAAACTGAAAATGAGCGGTTGACATGAGTTTCAAAAATGGTCCAGAAGAATTGACACAGCAACACCACCTTTTGTGATATATGTTACACTGTCAAAAGACAGTTTTACTTTGATTTCTGAAATTTGGTGTGAAGACCCGGCTTTGGGAGATTTACAAAAGAAATAGCGGGACCATGATTCTATGTCCAACAAGAAATCCATCATTTTGAATAAATTAGCCAAAAGTGGGGCGTTTTGGTCCATTTCCAGGGGTCACACCTAATCTCACTAGTTTTAATTATTTTCTTTGATAGATGCCTGACAGAATAGGCTTGCATGCTCTTCCTTACCAAAAATCTTTAAATAAAACTATCCAGCCATTGTTTTATCAGGATTTTTTTAATATATGAAAAACTAATTTTGACTTCTGAAGAGTCGAATTAACAAACTGACTTTACTGCAGTAAAGCTTAAATGACCTGTAGACCCTTAAGACCAACAACCGTGACAAATGACTGAGACTAAACAAATCCATGCTGCATTCAGAGACAGAGAACATCTGGAGCAGCTGCAGCTATTTTTCCAAACCATTTACTTTTGCACAAATCTGAACCTTATAACCTCAAATAAGCAACATTTCCTTTAAAGAAATTATACAAACAAGAGGGACAGACCTAACTTCTTGATAAACCAACTAAAGGCTTTTATGAATGGACACAGATGCCAAAATTAATCTGCAGGAGTAAGACCAGTGTGTGCTGAATTAAATAGATTGTGTTGGACATGATGATGGTGTTTATGAACTCCTGACATTTTCTAAATAATATCTAGATATTCAGATACCCTGATAGTTTCTGGAAGAGCTTTATAGGTGTGCCACTGTTCTCAGGACTCTAATACTTTAGAGATGTTTCCACTATACAACCAAAAAAATAACAATGTTTCAGCAGATTCATAAGAAGATTCATAAGAAGAACACAAGCGTTTAGCTCCAGTGTGACCAAGGTCACCATCCTGCATACTGACTCACCCTTCGGCTCACCCAGACATTTTCCAGGGCACTTGTGAATCTTAAGTTTTGTTCAGACATGCACCCAAACTAGAAAAATTTCACGCGTGCATGTGTGAGAGGAGCCTCTTTGGTACATCATTATAATCTAAATGAGACAGAGACTCTGAATTAACCGCTTACACTTAGCTGTAAACCAGAAACAACCCGCTCATTATTAGCAGCCTTGTTTTCTAAATACTTATTTATTTACTATATATTCAACGCTCTATTAAAAACCTAAAGCAGCCACTGTCTGCTGGTTTCCTCCTGATGAACTCTAATATGGTTTTTGTGTCAAACCAGAGTGATACGGGATGTCTGTTTAAAGCCTAAATTAGCTTCAATTATAGATGCATGCACTCGTTCTGTAGGTCAGTGATGTGTGTTTTTAATCTGAGTAACATCAGAGCTCATATCACTTAACTGAAGGCCTTTGATAGGCTGAGTGTCTCATGTTTTAATAAGATCTCCTCAGACTAGAAGGCACCGTTTATCCAATCAGTGAAGTCTCCAGGGCTCAGACACAGAGGAGTAATCATGCCCTCAGATATACTAACTATACAGGGGACATATTTTACCCTTTTAAGACAAGTTTATATTGGTGGTCCCCAAAACATGCCCATGAAGTTTGTTGCTGAACAAACACTCTAGTTTCGGAGTTTTGCATGTTATACCTGCCACACCTCTGTAATAGAACAGATGAGCAATTAACTATTTAAAAAAAAAAAGTCTATGCACAGAAGCCCATAATAGACATACAAGTTTTTCTTCTGATGACGAGCAAGGCTGTCTATAAGGGGATAAAGGGGAGAGCTTTCTGGGGCCCAACCAAACTGGGGGCCAAGAGAGGTCAGCAAAATCACACTCCATTGTAAAATTGAATCACAGCTTTCTGTGAAAACCAGAGTTTATTTTTTATTGCCTGAATGATAATCACTCTTAAAAGCAAAGAAAATGTTTTATTTATTTTTTCTGTAGTATATAGCCACCTTGGAATTTAAACCCCTTTCCTTGAAATTGAAAAAAATGAGTAAAAAGTGAGAACATTGGGATAACAAAGGTGATGGAATGGGATTAACAAGTGTTCTCATTGGGTAAAGATGGCAAAAAAAAGGGTTAACAGAGGACAACTAAGCATTAAGTGGCGAAAAGGGGTAGAAAAGGAGTTGAAATAGGATAAAATTATGGCAAAAATTGGTCAAAAGAGGCAGAAAGTGGCAAAAAATGGGCAGAAAAATTGGTGAAAGTGAGATTAAAATGCACCAAAATTGGTCAGAGAGGCAAAAATAAGTAGACAGAGGAAAAGCATTGACAGAAAGTGGTACCATTCTTTCTAAAGTGGCAAAATCAGGCAGAAAAAGTGATGAAAAAGGGTTACAAGGGGCAGAAATGGATGTCAAGTGGCAAAAAGATATATTTTAGGGCCCAGACTGCACCTTTTTTCATTGAATAAATTTCTCTTACCAAAGTGGTGATGGGTACTGATATCTGACCAGATGATAACCACTGCCCTAGAGTACACTTTATAAGATTTCAACAATGAAAGGTCACCATAGAGGGCACTTAACCCCATATTTTCTGCTAGAAGGGCACCCTGGATGCAAATTTATAATGATTTTTCCCACTAAGAGGGCACAAAAGAGGGCACTATGTCTCGTTTTGTCCACTCAAAGGTCAACCTAGGGCACTCGACAAATTTTATCTACTTAAAGTGCACAAAAGAGTCAAATTGTGTTCACGTAGAAGGCACCCTATGAGCACTATTTGTCAGTGAAATGGCACCTTAGAGGACATTTATCTTTCTTATCTACCATAGTGGCATCCAAGAGGGCACTTTCGCTGGTTTTTGTTCAAACATCAGGGCACCAAGGGGCCAGTCAATATGACGATGGATCTCAGCATAGACCTATGGTCCAGACCAAGCAACTAGGCCTAGCGTGAGTGCGCAAAAAAAGCTAAATCTATTAGCCTGTTGTGGTAAATGAGGCTCGCTGTTGAATGCATTTGAAGCATAAAATCTGGTATTAGGGGGTGCAGCTATTCTTACTTTATATGAAGAATTGCCAGTGACTTTGAAACTTTAAAATGACTGTCCTGGACGTCTTTAACATGGAGACTATATTTTTATCCAAATTGGTTGTCCCAGTTACCTGACAACAAATGAAGTTGTTTAAAGCGAAGCATTTTTAGCTCTTACTATGAGACAACATTTCAATATGACTTATATGCAACCTTTTTAAATGTCCATTTTGCCCTTTTCTGCAGAGAATTTGAACTTCTTTTTCCCATGTGAACAGCAGACTCAGCTGATGTTAAAACGTTCTATGACCTGGCATTTAAAGCAACAAAGAGAGAGCAGAGGTAACGAGGTAGTTTTTTCAGTAGAGCAGAACAGTATGACTAAACATGCAACGCTGTTACCCCTTGTGTTCCCTCCTTGTTAGGATACAAGCTGGAGTTGTATTTATTGTTGATAAAATGTTTGTTTCTTTACAGTACATATTTGTACAGCATCACATCAGCAGTCTTTTTCCCTATCAACTAATGCAAAAGCCAACAAACCCTTAAATCTCTGCTAAATTCAGAAATACAGATAAATAATCATATTGGTAAGGGACCAGTCCATGTTGACACACTGGGTGAGAAAAATGCACGAAAGCATTTGTTCTGCTGGTTGAGTCAAATGAATGATCAAATAATCAAAAAATAATGATCTGTTCCTCATTAGTGTCTGCAGCTGAATGCAATATTAGCAGTGGCACAGTCAAGGCTTAGCTGGTGGAGTAAATATCAGCAGGCTGTGATTATCTTTGGCTAATGACTGACTCACATCCGATCTGTTTTTTTGTTGTTGTTGTTGTTGTTGTTTTTGCACTGCCTTAATATGAAGGTGCATTTATGATTTTCATGTGTCCTATCTGTTTTGGATCCTGTTTTTAAGAATGTGATATCACAAAACAAGTGGTTCAGTTTCTTTAACATTTTTTCTAGATACATTATATTGACAAAATTATTTGGACGCCAGTAACAGTTTGGAAATGCCCTGCTGTCTACACAGACATGGGACGAAGCTATAATACATACACTGTGATATAATTTCAAAGTTCCAGTGACAAAAAGCCTGATGTTTTACTGTTGGAAGACCAAAAAATATGCCTTCTGCCAGAGATCCTTTTGCTGGCAGCTGTGGAATGAGGTCGAGGGTGTCTGACTGCTTACTTCACCTTGGGGAGCCTCTCAACTCTAAAAACATGGGAGAAAATTTTCCATTTGATGTCAAATTTCATGAAACTTTCAATATTAACAATCACCAACATCAATTTCTCACCTCAAAAATTCCCACAAGTTAATTAAGTGATGAACTCGTACCCAAAAGTCTATAAAAAGTCTTAATTGCTGCTGTGAAGTTTGACACATTTAAGTTGAGTTGAGCAGAAGCTTGACATTTTTTTCAAAGGTCATAAAACTGCATGTTTTAAATGATGACAAGGGATTTCTATATTTACTGGATCCATTGCTTTTATTTTTACTTCACAAACATTTTCAGTGTTTTAATTTGAATGCATTTAATGCTTTATGATTCAAATCACATACATTTTTTATCACCATAAGTTTTATTATAACCTTTTATGACTTCCAACCTTGATTATAAATGACCATGTTTAAGCTGTTAATGACAAATGAAATGATAAATGAAAAATATCACAATGAGAAGATTTATCACTATTTTCTTCAAATTGCAACAATTTTCATTAGATCAACCTCAAATTATACAATTAATAGTTTATCACTTTGATTAATTCGCATGAGCTTCTGTCACCTCCACATTTATCATTTAACTGTTGTTTTTTTGTTCATCCCTCTTAAAAGAAAAGAATTACAGTATGCTGTGCCCCAATTTGAGGCCAGAAAATCTTCCAGGGCTCACCAAACCCTTGTATTCTAGTTTCATAAACAGGGATTTCAATGCAAATGCTTTGACTTTAACCTACTAACACTACTTAGAAAGTGTTGGGGTTTTTTTGGTCACAAAGACAAAATTGTATATATTATAGATATGACCCATTTGTTTCATTTCCTGTTGCCAGTATGGGGCACTACGGTGATATTTTTGCATGTTGGCATTTTCAGTACAACACTGATGTCTTGCTAAACCAGGGGTGTCAAACTCAATCTCAGCAGGGTCTGGATTCTGAATTTCGGTCCAATTTGAGAGCCTTACAGGGTCAACGTCTAACCATAAACTGTCAACCTTATTTTCAACAGTAATAAATAATGGGGGAAAAAATGGCACTGATGATAAATGATTTTGAGATTAAAAGAAGTCAAAATGACAAGTTGAAAGGCTCAAAATCTGAGATAAATAGTCAAACGTATTAGTTCAAAAGGTCATAACTCAAAATTAAGTGTCAAAATAATGTTTTAAAAAAGTAAAATATGAAAAAAAGTCAGAATTATGTTTTAAAGGCCAAAACATGACATAAAATTGAAAAGTATTGAGTAAAAAAACATTAAATATTACTTAAAATTTAAAATTGTGACCTAAAAGATGAAAAAAATGACATAAGTCAAATCTATAAATTCGAAAAGGCAAAATATGAGAACTTAATAATAAATAATAAAAATAAAATAAATAAAATTGAAAAAAAATGAAATGAATAGAAAATTTCTTTACCACATCCTGACTTTTTATGTAATTATTTTAAGCCTTTGTTTTTCAATTTTTTATGACTTGACATTCTTTTTAATTATCGGGGTTAAGTTTACATTCTTGTACTGGAAATCTGCAGATGTTAGTGGACCACTTATAATAAAAATATGATATGATCTTGCAGGGTATAACCATACAACAGGCCGGATTTGGCCCCCGAGCCTTGAGTTTGACACCCCTTTGCTAGAAAATGTTGAAAAACATAGGATAAAGTATGAAAAAGTTAGAACAGGTTAAAGTCATTTGGCACCTTAAAAAAGGCCTGATTTTGAAATTGTGATTCACTGGTGGACTTCCTGTTGGGATTTAAGCATAGGTCCAAGAGGTTTTTTGTAGGCCTAGTGATGACCCATATGCAGACCAAAAAACATAAGCCTGGGTTGAACAGTGTGCAAGGGCTGATGTGGTTTTTTTTTGTTGTTGTTGTTTTTTGTGGCAACAAAGAAAAAATCAGTGGAGCAAATGTTCAACTGGCAGAAGGGGCTGATGTGACCAAGTACTGATATTGGGGCATGGATGTTTTCAGGGTCAATGTGTGATTATTCTTGTGAAGTTTGGTGATGATTGAAATAAACATTAAAATGTTGAAAGGCATTATTGGTGCAATTTCACAAAAAAAAGGACAAAAAGTAGTGTAAAAGTGAGCCCCTATGGCAGCCACGCCCCATGGTAAAAACTCAAGCTTTTGAGAGCTTTTGATCTCAAGGTTGTCTAGTTTGAGCAAAAAATTCTGGAGTCAATTAGATGAAAGCCCTCAGACCAGTTCATTAAAAGGTGCAAAATATCTGCAAAAATGCAAAAATTTGACCTTTTGCCGTTTGTAGTGCGTTTCCTGTAGGTTTTAGAGGATGGCCTCAGGAGACTTTTCGGCCCCCAAAACAGGCCGCACAGAGGCGGGGAAAATAAATCCCTTCAATTTCAATAGGGTCCTCGTCGACCATGTCGGTGCTCGGGCCTTAATAAAACTGAAGCAATAGCAGAAACGATAAATAAAAGAAGAGGTATAGCTGGGAGAAAAGCCCTGGAGAGTCTTTAAAGTAGTCCACTGCTGTTAATAGACCATGAATGACTTAATCATGCAGATCCAGTAAATCATGACTCAGTGTTTATCTGGTATTGTTAAGATGATGGTTAATTTCCTCTGTCGTCTCCTCAGTGCACTACCAGAAGATCGTCCACCGGGACATCAAGCCATCTAACTTGTTGCTGGGGGATGACGGTCATGTGAAGATAGCAGACTTCGGAGTCAGCAACCAGTTTGAGGGAAATGATGCTCTGCTTTCCGGCACCGCTGGAACTCCTGCTTTTATGGCTCCAGAGACACTTTCTGACACACGCAAGAGCTTTAGTGGAAAAGTAAGTCAACTTCACATTTATGGAACAATTTTAGGAGCTGAACTCCTGCGGTCACTGCAGCTGCTGGCTTAAGCCTTAAACCCACTACTTTAAATGAGAACCATTAAACCAAGATGAGGTTTCAGACCTTCGCCGACCTGCTAATCCAAGGACAAAACTGTCATTGTCCATCCCCTCTGTGAGTGAGCTGGTTGGAGTCATTAGTCCTGCTAAGAATAGCACCATTACCAGTCTGAAGGAACAGATCTATTTTACATTGCTGATATTGATTTGTGAATGTTTCCCATCATTAAGCTGCTTCTGTTTGAACAGTCAAATAAAGATCAGCCATGTTTGTGGAGGATAATACCGCTCAGATTTAATGATTGGATCGACAACCTCCTGCCTCCATGTTTAATGTACCCCTTTCATAATGCTTACATAATTAAAAATCTGCTCAGGTCTTTGAATCAGTCTTATGTAATATTTGAACAAATATCTACAGAAGACCTTCGATATCTAGGCTTCAGACTGAACCCTGACATTCTCCTCTTATCAAACATTTCCCCTGATATCTATCACTGTTTACTACCAATGGATTTGCTCAAAGAAGAGAATTGTACAGCTATAAAAAGAGAGTTGATTGCACATGAAGAGGATGTAAGAGGAATTTAAGTGCCTCAGCCTGCTGTTTCTTTGAGCCTTTAAGAAACATACAAAGTAACTGAACGGGCTCCTTTTTTTTTTTCATTTGTTCAAGCAAATCCCTTGAGAGCTCTTTATTCATCAACATTTGGGATGTGGGTGTAATCAGCAGTAAGAACAAATACTATTTCTGACCATTTTTACTTTTAATCCTTTAATTTCAAGATTCAAGATGCGTATTTACAACTTCACATAGGGGTGCAAATGAGTGAAGATTATTTTACGTGTCATTTAAAGAGTAACAATAAAATTAAAAAACAGATAATTGTGACAAAACAACAGGAACTAAAGTGAAACAGTTGTAAATTAAGTCCTTTTTCAAACAAAATAAAAACAAAGCTGTTGAAAAATAAATGCATGAGAAAATGCATAGAAATATGCGGATTAGCTATTTACCTTTTTAGTCTATACATTTTTTTTTATCACAAGGTATGTAAACAGACTCTGCTTTGATAATCTTGGGTCTGCAGGGACGAGAGGAAAGAGAAAGACGAGATTATGTACAGACCTGTATTAGAAGTTATGCAAAAAGAGGCTCGCTTAAGCTTCATAAGCTTTGGCTGAAGCTAGCTTAGCTACAAAAGCTACATAGATAAGGTTACTACACAGGCTAGTGTATCTGCATTATCTTTAGCAATGTGAGCTTTAGCAAAGCTAGCTTAAGCTAAAGCGAAGTCTAATCTACACTCAGTGAACTTTGCAAAGCAGATGGACCAATCAGGATCACTTAAGGAGAACGAGGCATTAGCTATGGGTGGGGTTTAGTTATACAAGCCATTTGCAATGGCTGCCTCCGTAGCGTTGATTAGCTTGGATGTAGCTGCAACATAGCTGCAGTTTCATCAAAACTGGATTTTATTTCTGTATGAATCAAAGAGTGACAACACCACTGAAAGCTTTTCATGATGGAAAAGATATCTTCGCTCCCCTGCCAACCTGCTTCAGCATGAGTTTGTAACAGTTACGGTGTGGTAGTTGTGTAGTTAGTGGTTGTATACAATAGCTGCTGGTGGAGTGATTCGCTCGGATGCAGCCACAGTGTTAGTTTTGATAAATAGAAGCTTTATTGATCCCAAGGGAAATTCAGAACAGGACAACATTCCTTTATTAAAACAAGAGCAAAGAGCCACACTGAAGGCTTTTCATGATAGAAAGGATGGTTTCACTCTTCTCCCAGTCAGCTTCAGTAGGGGTTTACAATCGCTACAGGTAGGGTCTGCCAGTGTATCCAGTCGCTGCTGCTGGGATACCTATAAGCTTGGATGTAGCTGAGGGAAAGTGGCAGTATGATAACAATAATAAAACAAGTACTGAGAGTCCCACAGAAAGCTTATTGGTAGAGAAGATGTTTTTGCATGTTTGCTGACTGGCCTTAGCATCAGTTTTATTCTCTGCCATTCACAACTATGGCAGCAGTAGCCTGTCAGCTCAGGAGAAGCACATGCGTACAACATCATTTTTCACTGCTCTGATGGCCTGTGATTAATGTGACAGACGTAATGTTTCTCCGATCATCTTTGGATGATCAGATTTTTTTGAAAAGTCCTGCCCTTTGCAAATGCTTTCTACAGGAGCTTTCCCAGATGAATGTGAAACATATCCATGCAGTAGATATACGAGGCAGTCAATCTGGCATTATGACAAAGTGAAAACAGAATTTAAGAAATTTTTCCTGCCATTCTTCTTTGCAAATCCTCTTAAGTGCAGTCAGGTTGGATGTGGACCGTTGGTGGACAGCCATTTCAGGTCTCTGCAGAGGGTTGAAAAGGGTTCCAATCAGGACTCTAGCTGGCCCACTCTAGGACATCCACAGAGTTTTCCTCATTGAGGATATCTCTGTACTTGTCCCTGCTGCTGAAAGACGACCCCACGACATGATGCTGCCACCACCATTCTTCACTGTGGGGATGGTATTGGGCAGCTGATAAGCGGTGTCTGGTTTTCTTCAGACATAAAGCTTAGAATTGAGGCTAAACAGTTTAATCTTGGTTTCATCAGACTAGGGAATCTTGTTTCTGACAGTCTGAGAGTTCCTTAGAGGCTTTTTTGCAAACTCCAAGTGGCCTTCCATGTGTTTCGCACTGGGGAGAAGCTTCCGTGTAGCCACTCTGCCTTAAAGCCCAGATCAGTGGTGGGCTGTAGTGATGGTTGTCCTTCTGGAACTTTGTTCGATCTCCACACAGGATCTCTGGAGCTCAGTCAGAGTAACTGTCAGGTTCTTGGTTACCTCTCTTACTAAGGCCTTTCTCTCCTGATTGCTCAGTTTGACTGGACAACCAGCTCTTGGAAGAGTCCTGGTTGGGCAAACCTTCATTAATTTGAGATTTTTGGAGGCCTTTGTGCTCCTGGGAACCTTCAGCAGCACAAAACATGAGTGAGAAAGAGCAACAAAGACGCAGCAGCCAGCAGCAGCTTATGCTTACTAAAGTATCAGTCGTTTACATAAGACCTATTGCATTTCTACCGCAGTGGCAGACATGTTATTCCTGTCACAGAAGCTCCTTTTGGACAGGACACGGACTCTATCAACAATAAAAATCAATTATTTCTCTGGCTTAGACACTGTTGGAAGTTTTTGAGGTAATATAAGAGCTCAACTAAACATTGGAATAGTCCATTTGTAATTAATGTAGATATTTAATTGTGAAAATTCTACGTCTTGTACCTTTAAAGGATGTGACATGAGGTTCAGCTATCCTTCAGCACAGAAACAGTGCATAAATGTCCTTCAGATGGATTCATTTTATTCTGTGACAACATTTTAGAGCCTGTATTTTTCCATTTTTCCTCAGTAAAGGTGTTGAATAGGCCTGCTTTAGTGGAGTTTTACTTTTGCCACCTCTCCTCAGTATTAAAATATTGAATATCAAACACTTTTATGTCACTTAAACCCTTCAGTGTTCAGTCCCAGTGATACCTCAGACCATTAGCACATGTTAGTCAATGAGAATAGTGCCTGCAAACAAAAGCGTGGTTCTGAGATAGATTTCTGAGGTTCAGAGGGCTGCTTTTATCATTTCATATCTATCAGGGAATAGAAAATGGATTTCCAGGAGAGCTTTTCGCACAAAGAGAGAGAGAGAGGCTGAGAGGAGACAAAGAGGCTGATGGATAGCTGCAGTGTCTCTTCTATCTGATCTCACACATCCATCTACAAGGTATCTGACAGCGCACATCCACAGAAAAATAACCTTAAATGTGCGATAAATCACAGCAGGCAGGCTGCACAGATTAAGGTCACCATGTTTGTTTGGATCTCAGCAGTATGGTGGTTTTTAAGCGTCTGTTGGTCTTTATGTCACATCTAATGTCTCTTTTTGAAGGCGCTGGACGTGTGGGCCATGGGAGTTACTCTGTACTGCTTCGTCTTTGGGAAGGTGAGTCAGCAAGTTTTCTGTCTCTTAGTCATTAATCAGCATCTGGTCCATGAAAGGTAACAGAGAGGACAGAGAAAAGTGTTCATTTCAAAGGCAGCTGTGCTTGTTAACAGAATAAAGTGACATTTAAGCAGGAACATTTTCTATAACCATTTTTTTTCTTTGTTACAGCAAGTTTACTTTGAAAGTAAGGCTTTGAAAACCACCAACTAGAGCAAACGAGACACCATGTTTGGTTGTTTAAGCTAATTAGAAGAGAGATTAATTATCTGAAGTTGTAAGAATGTATGATTTAAAAGATTCACATATTACCAGAAACTTTTAATTTGATGCAAAATTTGAAATAGACACGAGATTCATGTGCCTTAAAGGGGACATATCATGCATGGATCACTTTTTTAGGCTTTTCTAACAAAAATATGTGCCCCTGGCCTGTCCACAATCCCCTCAAGTACCAGAAACCCCCCCGTCTTTCTCCACCTTTCAGAAAATGTGTGCTAAAACAAGCCATTCTCAGATTTTCACCTCATGATGTCACGTGGAAAGTTAGCACCGCCCCCAGGTTCGGTTGGCCGTCCCCATCAGGAAGAAGTTCCGCCCTCCCCTCCTGATCCTCCTCTCAGCTGGCAGCTGAGAGTAAGATAAGGAGAGCCATCCATTAAGTCACATCAATGTCCCGAAAAGGGGCGGAGTCAGACCGCTCAGTAACATTTAAAGCCACAGAAGCAGCTTGTTCTGAGCAGGGCTGAAACAGAGGGGTTTTTAAACATGCAAAAATCCTACTTCACAGGCATTTTTTGGGGACCTCTGAGACTAACATAAAATTGTCTTAAAAGGGTAAAATATGTCCCTTTTAATGAATGGGTAAGTGTTTTGTAGAAAGACCTAACCCAACCCAACATTGTAGGTAGATGTGCAGCAAGAGCCAGGACATCACTGAGGTGGTTTCATCAGATTTGTCCCACGACACCTGGAGGAGGCGGTAAACTCTGGTGTCCCATAGCCTCCCCTCTCCATGAAAGCTCTCACAATCACACCAGGTGTAGCTATGTTCACTCTATGCCAGTGGCAGGAGGAGGATACAGTGCACTCACAATAACATTCCAATGGTGAATGAACCTATGACACCTAAACGTTCCTACGTGCACTTAGACATCACACCTGACAGCAAACAGCTGCTTAATGCTGAAAGAAATGCACTGGGCCAGAGGAATGTAAAGAGATGGCGCTGTGCAGGCAATTGATACAGCATTTGGCAACATGAATTAGAGAAAGGCAAGATAGAGTAAGGAGAGAATTGCATCAGATAGGTATAACTCTATCCCCCACTACTAACAATAACAAGACAGATGAAATAGAATGACCAAATTAAACTGCATTCCTACATAGAAGAAGTTATTTCATAATCTTCCAGATGCGTCAAACTCTTTATCCATGTCAGTGTCTTCATGAATGTTTATCAGCGTCAGTCCATTCAGGCGTTTGTCCCTCGTACTCCTTAGATATGTTATTAACCAACATAAGCAGCCAGAGGAGCGCTCAGTACTGAATACAAGCATCATCAAGAGAACCTTAGGCACAGTTTGTTCGAACAAAATCTCCAAACCCGGCAGGTTTCACTTTTGGGAGTTGTATTTGTAGGCTATTCTGTTGTTTCCAAATTCCAGAAACATTTCAGAAAAATAACCTCTGACGTTTACCACTACAAGTCATGTTGCACCAATCATACACCTTCAAATGTATTTGGGTCCTGATGTTTGTGAGTGGATGCTGACTGCAAGTCAGGAACAGAAAAAGTAGAGATATTGAGGGAATTAAACAACCGAACACATGATCAGCCGTTGTCATAGTTTATTTTCATTGAAAAAAATTATACTGGTAATAAATTGTACACATTGTGTACAGGATTATGGCTGGCAGCAGCACTGTTCTGTGCTACACTTGGTGCACTCGGTGTAAAGTTGAACCACAAAGTTGGTCATAGCCAGAGGTGGAAAAAGTATACTCGTACTCATGTAAAAGTAAAGTTACTCTGGTTAGAAGTCAAAATACTGATCTAAAAATCTACTCAAGTAAAAAGTATCTTGATTAAAGTTTTCTTTAAGTAATGTGTACCCAGTAGCTACTAAGGAGTTGTGCAGTAAAATGTGATCTTTCCTTAATGGAAAGAACAACAAGGGATTGGATTTCCAACAAAGTTGTTCAGGTAAAGTTACATCTCAATCAATCAAACTTTATTTATAGAGCACCTTTTAAACAAATTCAGTTGCAGTTCAGTTTGCTTTACAGGATTGCACAAAAGTGATTGACGAAAAGGTAAAATGGTAAAGAGTTTGGACACTAATGCACACGAAAAGTAATTCACTAAAATACTTTAAAAAATGGATGATTAAAAAGAGACAGATAAAAGACAAAGCAGTAAAGGAAAGGATTTATAAATTAAGAATCTTTAAAATTAGCATAAAAAATGATAATAAAACAATGATAAAAGTTTGAACATTTCACACAATTTAAAGCTTATAAAACTGGACATAAATACATAGATAATCATAACTAGAGTTAAATAAAATCCTAAAAAAAACATAATAAGATTTAAAATGTTCTAAGATAAGAAATAGAATAAAATAAAACAATGGTTGTGATATAGTCATAGAAATTATAAAGTACTACATAAAAGCAAGACTGAATAAATGAGTTTTCGGCTTGAGTTTAAAAATCTCGATATTCTCAGCTCCTCTCAGATCTCTTTCTGTAATAAAGTCAAATACACAGCAAAATTGACAGAGTTAATTAAACTCACAGAGAGATCAATTTAACACTGTGAAAGTGTCTATATTGGTCCACACTACATAGAGTTAAATTACACTTTAGAAAGTGCTAAACAGTTTGCAGTATGACAGAGCTGCAGTAACTCTGTAAATCTGTGGTAAGGTGGGTCTCCTCTGGCAAGAACAAAACAGTGACTCAACTTCATTACAGGGCACTGCTTACTGATGAAGAATAAGCACTATACGCCCTTTAGAAACATCACAGGTGGAAACTCAGTGGATAACGTTGCTCATGGTGCAAATTTGTCTTGCATCTTAAACAAAACGATCTACCAGAAACATGACCATAAGAACCCCAGCAGAGATCACTGTACAATAGGCAACCCCTAAACACAACTAAATATATAAAATACATCTTAACACTATGCCTGAGGATGTCTCTTTTAAAACCATCAATTTCAAACAGCAGGGGCCCATTTTATCCTCTGAGCTTTGTGGTAGATGTGTAAGTAAGAAGATGGTCATTACTGATGTCTGGAAATAATGAAAACATTCATAGTAGCCTGCATGGAGCATAACAAATGCAAACATGAATGGTTGTCATGATTGCCTCCTCTTCTTTCTTCGTCTTCATTTGTACACCAGCATACTGCCACCTACTGTATCAGACAGAGGCGTGTAATGTCAGTCAAACAAGACAATATTGAGGATGAGTCACCTGTACCTATAGCGGGACTTTAAAGTCAAAGTCTACTCATTAAAGTAGTTGTAAGACAGCATCATGGCTTAAAGCAAACCAGTCATGTGATCACAGTTTCCATCCCTTGTATGAACTCATCTTTAAACATGTAGAGAAGGTCTTTATAATTTATCGTGTTTTTGTGTCACAATTTTGTTTGCTCATGTTTGTTTGTTTTCCTATCTAGGGACCAAGTCAGGTTGTGCATGGCTCTCGTCAAATAGACTAATAAATGTTCTTAAAGCACTCCTTAACTCTAATTTGAGCAGCTGTCTAGTAACAGTCCTGAAAGCTAGATTTTGATTACTGCAGTGATTATTTTTCTTGGCTGTCTTCAGCAAAACAGATTTTCTCTGGCACAGTTGTAATTCAATGTTCCCTGTCTGTGTTTTTCCTCTGCTTCTCCTGCAGTGCCCGTTTATTGACGACTACATACTGGCTTTGCACAATAAGATAAGGACCAAGCTTGTGGAGTTCCCAGAAATGTAAGCCTTCTCTCCTGCATCCTCTCCCCTGCTCCACTTTATTAAAAAAAAGGACAGCAGAGATTCTCCAGCCTCCATCTCTTCGAAAGCAGCAGTCATCATTTTCCCCATTTTGCTATCTGTTCGTCTTCATTTTCGTCACACAAGCATTTCTCTCATTTTCAGTCACTAACTGCCCCTGCAGGAAAAAAGTTAATAGCCTGGTGCAGCTGCCTTTGCAAACACAGTACACATTGTGTTAACCCTTAACTGTATAGCTTCACAGTATGGTTCTGGTCAGTCCTGGTAACAGACAAAAGTAGCTGGTCAATTTTTGGGACAACCAAAGCCATTTTTGCTTAACTTTGAGTACAACAGCTTTTTCATAATTAATAGGTCACTATGCAGGCTATGCAGGATCATCTTATAATAGCATTATAATACACCTTTCAGCCAACCTGCTCCTGACAGTATGCAGCATATTTTTAGAAGACTGGCAAAGTTGCCTCTACAAAAAAATGTTGTTCCATCAGGAACCCTTTCATCATAGCTTAAATTATTTTATTTCAAAAGGAATTTACAGTTTTACTAGACACTCCCTGGGTAAATCAAGCAGCATGCTTTGACTTCTCAGTGAGTGCATTGTTAGAAATCCCTGTATAGATACATTTTTGACAAAGTGTATCTAATACAATAAAAATATTTTCAGCAGCAATTTACTCCATGGTAGCAGAAACTGAATCTGAGGGCGCAACAAAAGCTTTAGGCTGTAAAGGAGGAGGCTAGGGTGGAGGAGGGGAAGTTTTGCCTGCAGCAGTGTGGTGAATCAGGGATTAGGATGTCATTTTTAAATGGACCTTCGTGTTGAGAGGAAAAGCAGTTATTTGCCGTGAGAGCCGGGAGCCAGTAATTGTAATCAGTAGGCCGTCGGCTGATTGCAGCTGGGCCTATGACTTCTGTGTGCTGCATGAACTAACATTAAACCTCACAACACTATGAAAGATTACAGTTCATACACAAACAATCTGAGGCCTAGGTCACTGATTAATGTGAGAAAAATCTATAATACCATAACATCCCAGCAGTCACATCAACACCCAATAGCAGTGCACATCAAATCACTGCAACTACAGAGGCAGACAGCTCAGAGGTTGTTATTCTGCCCTCTCACATGTACATTACTGGACATAAGCAAACATCCGACCAATATGATTAAATATTTTCACCATCAAGCTGAGGCTGGAAGACTTTTCCTGGTACTGGTCAGTAAAAATCACACACAAAAATAAAACCACTTACAATGCAGGAAAAACAATGTACAAGAACACATGCAGTGGTAATGATGATGATACTTGCACTGAGGTGCTGTGGCTCAGGATGGAGCTGAATCTGCAGTCAGCATTTCTGCATGAATCTGGAACTAAACTGCTGCTGGTGGCTTGCTCCTGAAACTCTGTCAATCATCTTACTTATTTGGCCATCTTTACTTGTCAGTGGAGATCTTTTTCAATCTATTCCCATAGCTAGTGAGGTCTGATCTAAAAACAAATTAGCTGGGTGCTGACTATGCCGAAGTATGACAGCATATTAGGGCCAATCTGAAAAAACTCACAGCGAAAATTTGGAGATTATAAAGTCTTAAATTTATGTAACTTGACACGCCTGATAGAGTGTTTCATATATCCTTTGCATGGCTATATTTCACATTCATCTGAGAAACCTCCAAACAAAGTGTTTCAGAGGGGCAAGACTTTCATAAGAATAGTTGAAGGTGATTGGACGAACTTTCTGTCAGTCACATTCATGGCAGGCCAATCAGAGCGACAAGACAAAATAAAGTAGTACACATGTGCTAGCTCAGGTGCTAACCTCAGCTCTACAGGCTAGCCGGGGGCTGAAACTTATGCTGGAACCTATCGGATATGTGCAAAAACTTCTTCTCTGCTAAGAAGTTTTCAGTGTTGCTCTTCACTCTTGTTTCAACCTCTGTAACCTCAAGCCAGTTTTTCTTAGTTTTGGTCCGCCTGTATTTTTTATGCAAAAATGCCTTTAGAATCTCAACCCTTGTTGAAAGCTGCAAGTCAACTGTACTTGTTAAGCATCTTAAAAACGAATAAATTAAATAAATAAGCACTTTTTTTTTCTTAATTTGATTAT
Source organism: Cheilinus undulatus (assembly GCF_018320785.1). NCBI lineage: Eukaryota > Metazoa > Chordata > Actinopteri > Labriformes > Labridae > Cheilinus > Cheilinus undulatus. The sequence goes on along the minus strand of NC_054876.1, from coordinate 18,289,862 downwards.
TTTTGGAAAACTAATAGCATTGTGACTTTTTTTTGTGTTTATTTCTTAGATTTAGCTGACTTGGCTTACTTTTATTTCCAACTTTATTTATCCATTATAAAATGAACTGCTTCCTTGTTCCCTTATTTTTACATCAGCCATGACATATGCAGTCAATCTGTAATTCTAACCCCGGTTTATGAAACTTGATAGGTGAATGCATTTCTCAGTCTTCACAGGACTCAAACAAGCGAACTGCAAACCTGGTACAAGCAGGCTTGGCAGGGGTTGACAAGTCTTTCATTTTCTCCATCAACACTTTTGTTTGCCCGTCTTGTAACACGAAGAACTCAGACACCTAAATCATCCACGGGTCATCATCTACCCCGTCATTTGTTCTGCTGTGCATGTGAGCAAACACTCATCTATATTCAGAGTGATCAAACGTGACAGGCGTGCTCTCAGAGGTGAGAGAAGAAGATCTACTGTTAATTCTGTCTGACAGCACAAACAATCACACAAATGATGACTGCAGATGGGACATAATTTATTATTCTCTCTCTGATTTTCTTTTATGGCATTCAAAAACATCGAATTAAAAGAACCTGAGAGAACATGTTTACTCATGGGGGAAAAATGCGAAGAGGAGTAGATATAGTGTCTTTTTAACTTCCAACAAGGATGTAAGAAATCAGATTTCATAACGCACTATTAGCTTTGGTGTCTGTCCTTGTGCCTTTGCCCCAATAGTAGCCAGGGCTGGAAGTATACATTTGGTGGGTTGTCCATCTGTCTGTCCACCCCCCTGTTTAGGCCAATCTTTAAAATGCAATACCTCAAGAACACTTTAGGGGATTTTAGGTAAAGGTCACTGGGCCTCATGTTCATCCTTTGCTTCCGACTCCAATACCCCAAGAAGCTATCGAGGAATTCTCCAACTTAACATAAATGTCCACTGTGATTCAAGAATAAACTGACTATATTTTTTAGGTCAAAGGTAAATGTTAAGGTCAGCAGGCCTCATGTTCATCCCTTGCTCGTGAACATGATATCTCAAAAACTTATTGAGGAGTTGTCTTCATACTTTGCACAAATGTCCATTCTGACTCAGAGATTAACTGATTAGGATTTTGAGTTAAAAGAAAAAGGTCATCAAGCCCTCATGTTGTTTCTTCAACATTTGCACAAATGTCCACACAGACTTAGAAATAAACTGACCATATTTTGAAGGATCGAGATAAACGTCACTATGGCTTTAGATCTGCTGAGCACAATATTTCAAGAATGCATTGCATAAACTCCAATTGAAGGTGAATCGATTACATTTTGGATGTGACAAGTCACTGCAACCTTCTTGCAGTAGCTTAAGAAATCACATTTCTACCAATCACACTGCCACAAAAACACCTCAGCCTTCTGCCCACCACTGTTCTTTCACTGTCTGGCAGTTTTATACCTTGCAGGGGCATATAACCGCCAGACAATAGTCGTAGTCTCATTATAAAACACATGAGCACAAACAAGCCAGCCTCCAGAACATTTCCCTGAATCATTATCTTGTGTCTCTTTCAGGCCAGAGATCAGTGAAGAGCTGCGAACTCTGATCTTACGGATGCTTGACAAGAACCCAGACAGCAGAATCACCATCCCAGAGATCAAGGTAACAACGAGAACAAAGCAGGCGTTTAAGAAGAACACATGTTCTCCACTTACTGTTCAGGGAGACAGGCAGCTCATCATAACGAGGCTCTCATTGTTCATGTTCAGACACAACATGACTGTGCTTTTCTCTGCTGTGATTGGCTCAGAGGATTCTGACCTCAGTGTGGTGCGTACAGAGGGGATTATTAGACATGCTGTGCAGCTTCAGGGCATGATGAGACCTGTCTGTGTCTTTAGAGTACAAGCTACAGCAGGAAGAGAGGTCCAGGACTAGGTGAGGATGACACATGTCATTCCCCACTCCCCACCATGTTTCCATGACACAATCTGATAATGTGTCAGTGAGTCATTTTCTCACCAGAGACTCTGTTTGTGCTTATGGAACCAGAGATAATTAGGCTGTCATGCATCAGGTGTATGTGTGTGCACAAATATGCACATAAACACACTATATTTTTATTTTTAACAGTTGTTACTATATTTTTTTATTTCATTATCACTACTAGAAATGTTTTTTCTATTGCTTACTTCTTTTTAAATATCAGCTTTATAGGTAAAAGGCTATTCAACAAGGAATCTAGTTTTTTCTTGAGGATTCTGCCTGCTGAAATTAATTGTTTTCTTCATTTCTCTCACCAAGTGCTTGATTAGATTTTAAATAATGCAAAGACGTCAGTCGTGGCCTGTTTTTCTAATAAAAGTTCCATTAGATAACTGGTTGTAATTATGCATAAAAAATATTTCTTTATGTTTCATTTTGGGTGTTTTTTGTAAATTAAATAAAGCATGCAGTATTCAATTTCATCCACCAGGGGGGTCTCAATAGGAGTAAAAAGTCCTTCTCAAAGTCAGGTTGCTACCGAGTCAGGTCTCATGGAGGTGAGGCCAGAGTCCTCCCGGGCATCTGTTTAACACAAATTTGGGTCAGATTAGCGAGTGTGCGAGATTACATCACTGAAATGACCACGCCCATATTCTCAGCAGTTGCAGAAATTAAAATGGAGATGTACTAACGACAGCACCCGTCCACTTTTACTTTGATGCCATAAAGTTATGATAACATTTTTACTGAGGATGGGGCAATTCTTATATTTAAAAGTGTATTGAAGGACCCAGCCTCCTGAATTTGGGCTGGTTTTTTTTTGTTTTTTTTTTTGAGGAGGAAAACTGCAGCCTTCTTCCTTTAAAGATGATAATTCTACCAAAGAAACCACCCTAGTTGTCTTAAATATCCACCACTGTTCTCTCACTGCCTGGCAGTCGTTCTGTATCCCTCACAGAGGCATCGAACCACCAGGTGGTAGTTCTAGTTTTATGACTGATGTTTTCAGCAGATATGAGTTGGCTGGAACTAAAAGACACAGACGGGCAGTGAAAGTGGGAGGCTGACTAACATATTTTTGTTCTTTTTGTGAGTAGATAACAACAAACAGACATAATTCTCCCAGACTTCTACTTTAAATCAATGTGAGCAGACTTGTAGCTACTTTGACAAAGATAAACACAGACTGGCTGCTCTCTCCGATTGATTTTCTGTCTTAAGATTTAGTGTTTGTAGTTTGGTTTCAGCTTAAGAATATAAATCAAAACAGAAGGTAAGCCTGGCAGGAAGAAATTGTCCGTAATTAGTATGTAAAATATGTCCAAGTGCCTAATCATAATTAAAATCTGCTGTATGCCTTCTAAGTGTCTCAAATGTTAAATGATGTAACAGTGAGAGACATGTTATGAAGTTTAAAGACTGTGGCTTGTGTTTAGATGGACCAGTGGGTTACCCAGGGAGGCACTGACCCCCTACCTCTGGAGGAGGAGCACTGCTCTGTGGTGGAGGTGACAGAGGAGGACATCCAGAACTCTGTCAAGTTTGTCCCCAGTCTCTCTGCAGTGGTAAGAAACCTCAAATGTCCTTTCTTTACCAAATACTTTGGTATCAAATCTAAATACTTGTCTTTTCCTTGATGCCTCCAAGGTAGCAGCTCTCTAACAGCTTCAGTCCTCGGCGAACCATTAAAGTGACAAACACAGCAGCCATGATTGATTTTACTTTCACACTTTAGAGAACAAGGTTAGCTTTCAACATTGTCTAACTCTGATAGTTTGAATTGTGTGTTTTTCTTTAGAGAACCATGTCAGTTCTGTTGTTTTGTCCCCTGATTAAAGCCATCCAGCTCCTACACTATCTAACTGTAAAACTTGCATTCATCCAACCATCCTTTTTCATCTGCTTATCCAGTTTGGGTCAGGCTAGACTCAATAAAAAATCCCTGAGGTAATTCATGGGTGAGTTCTGGGTCTGCTCAGGGTCTCCTCCCATTTAGATGTGCCTGCAAGATCTCCATAGGGAGGAGATCTGGAGCCATCCTCATCAGAGGTCTACTAACTCAGCTGGCTACTTCCTGTGTGAAGAAGCAGCGGCTCTGGCTTAGTGTGAGGAGATCAGAAGTCTGAGCCTAGACACCCTGAGTAGTCTCATTTTAACAGCTGGTATCTGCAATCTTATTCTTTTGGTTATAATCTAAAGCTCTCAACCACAGGGGATACACAGATACACAGATCTGTCTTCTATCTCTAGCTGAAATGTCCGCAGCAGTGCTAAAACAATCCACCTGTTGATCTCACCATCTATTTAACTCTTAGTTGTGAGGATGCATGATCTTCCTCACTTAAAGCAAAGCCTCACACTCCACTCAGAGGGATGGTATTGTGCGTTATTTATTCAAAAATATCACAACATTTTGCTAAAGCATTCACTGTTTATGGCTTATTTCACTAACAGAATAAGGATATTTTCTCTAAATAATAAAGAAGAGCTCATTAACATGATACAATACAGCTATGACAACACAGAGTTTTCTTCTGGAATGGTAAAGCTTTCTCACACTGATCCCTTATAGAGAGTATAGTACATACATGATGGAGCATTTTGAAACAGGTAAAAATCCTAAATTATCATATTACATATATATGATATATTTATAATATATATTATATTGTTAATATATTATATATTATATAATTATTTACATTCTAAAGTAAACAGATGAGATTCCCAGACGATTGAATTTCCCTTCGGGGATAAATAAAGTTCTTGTATTGTATTGTATCCTGGTAGAGGTGTGAATGGAATTGCCATCAATTTTGTAGTATTTTAACTGAGCTCCAAAAGTTGTCTAATCAAGATAGCTTATTGAGCACATAGATCCCATGAGATTAAAACAAAAAAAAAAAACAGTAATGGCTACCTGAGGTTGGTAAATTTTCCAGCATTTTAAGAGGGTGGCTTTTTAACCATCAATGCTCAGAAAAGTTGAAAGTAGGGAGACTTTTAGCACAGAAAGACATTATGTACATGAAGGTATTACAATAAAATACGATACAGCACGATACAGTACAGTACAAGCCAATACAATAGTACTTACGGGGTATGTTAGGATACAAGCTGTTACCATATGATACAATATGATACAAGGCAGAACAATCCAGTGTGATAAAGGGTCATATGATAGGATATGATAAGATATGAAAGGACATGTGCTGCAATGATACAATACAATAAAGTGATGTGATATAAGCCAATCCGGTAAAATATGATACAATACAAACCAATACAATCCAATAGAATACAATATCATACAATACAAGCCAAAATGATACGATATGATGCAGGCTAATATGACAGGATACAATGGGGCACAACAGGCTATGAAAGGATTTGTGCAGCATCGATACAATGAAATCCAATGCGATATGATACAATACAAGTCAATACAGTACAATACAATACAGTATAAGTCAATATGACACAATACAATATGATTGATACAAATCAAGCCAGTACAAGCTGATACAATATGAAACAACTGAGAGGATGTAAGCCGTTTTGATAAAACACAATAGGATATGAGCTGTAACAATAGGATGAGTTGATACGAGCCAGTCTGATATGATATGAAACAATGCAATCCAGTATAGTATGAGCTGATATGATATGGGCTTTAACGTTATGATGCAAGCCATTCTGATACAATATGAAACAAACAAAAACAAGCCAATACCAGAGAATACTATAATATGACAGGATATGGGCTGCTACAATACAGTAAAAGCTGATAGGATTAGGATGTGCTGCAACAATATGATACAAGCCACAGCAATTACAATACGATACAATATGATACAATACAATGCAATTCAAGCCAATATGGATATGATACAAGCAAATCCAATAGGAAAGGATAGGATACAAGCCACCATGATAGAATAGGATAGGTTTAGTGGTGCACTATATTGGATTTTTGCCAATATCTGATATGTGGATATTTACAGATTCATTTTAGCCCTTACCGATATCAAAACCAATATTAAGTATGTTTTGCCTAACTAAAAATTCAGTCCTTTGAACACAATTTAAGGTTTGAGGATTAAAAAAAAAACCAAAAACAACTTTTCTTAAAAAAAACACACTTTAAAGTTTAAAGTATGAGGATGAATAAAGAAAAAGACCTCAACTTACATAGGTCTGTTCTTCCTAAATCTCCACTAATTTATTAATATATATGGCCAAATTTTACCCTCAATATATGCTTATATTCATGGCCACAATATCGGATGAAAATATCGGCAGAAATTTGATATCTGCCGATACAGATATTTGCCTTTTTTTTAGCTAATATCTGCTGATACTGATATCAGGCCAATAATATTGTTCATCCCTAGATAGGATATATCCTGCAATAACACAATATGAGCCAATACCATACCATACCATACCATACAATACTTTACCACATGATACTATACCATATTACTTTGGAGTACTATACATTAGGAGATGTCAAGACATGGTACTATGCAATATTATTCAATATGATAGGATCAGTATGATATGATATTGTATGGTACAAAATGAAAAGATGCAAATGATAATAAATGATACAATTTAAGCCGATAAGATACAATCTGATATTTTGTACTGAGTCTGCCTTTGATGGTTACGATTCTGTGGTTTATGACAAAAACCACAGAAGCAGCATAGGCTGTATATGATGACGTAGCTGATTATGATGGCATGAAGGAATGAGTTGTCCCATCTTATTCCTCCTTCCTCTCAGTGCTGTCCATAGAGGGTTAAGATCCTTTTGTACTAAAGATTTTTAGACTTTAACGGTCTTTAAAACAGCCTTATGTTTTGTGGATGTTTCAGATCCTGGTCCGAGCCATGCTGAGGAAGCGCTCCTTCAGTAACCCCTTTGAGTGTCCGAGCCGGAGAGAGGAGAGGTCCATGTCTGCTCCTAGCAGTCTGCTGATGTAAGTGCACTTTATTATGCAGTCAGTAACACACTGTCTGCCTGATCCTGCTCTCCCTTCTACACTGAGTACCTTATCCATGAAGATTAAAACCATAAACTAAAGCACACATGCTGCTTTTATAGCAGGGATTTCTGTAGACTGTGACATGTTTATATCTGTAGCTCTCACCTGTCTCCTTTCTGTGTATCAGGTTAAGCAGCTCTCTGTCCTGCAACAGCAGCTGCTGCCGCTTTGGGTTGCCATAGCACCATAATTCATTCTTTCATTGTATGCTGTGGAGCTTACAGCTTTTATAAGTGTTTCTTTGTGTGTTGCTTTCAGCCTTCAAGGGTAGTGGGATTCAGAGAGACTCAGAATGATACAGATCCAACAGCGCCTAGGGCTGACCTTGGATTTTCTGAAACAGGGATTGAAAGCATCACAGGGGAAATAGCCAATCGTCTTATTCCTTCGTTCAACATACACAGTACAACTCAGGGCAAATGAGAGCAGCTCTAGCTCTTCTCTGCAGTACTGTGGGTGCCCTGGGGACGCTAATCTGTGTTATATGTCTAACACAGTTTGTCATGAGGAGGGACCACTGCAGTGCTGAACGTGTAATCTCCCATTGTGAGCGTTTTAATAGATGATTTCTCCTCTTTTTAGGCCGAGGCTTCCCTTGTTACACTGCAGGCAGCCTCAGAGCTGCTGTCTGAGGTGAAGGTGTTTTCAGAGGACGTGTGAGGACTTTTACACAATACTGCCCCCTTATGGAAAATTGAAATAACTGTCCTGTTCAGCTGAGGCTCCCTGTTTCATGTCAGAGCTGAATTCAATGAGACAGCAGAAGAACAACCAACAACCTCATGTATCATTTTATCATCTATTCTAAACACTTATATATTAAGATTAGACATTATCTACACATATGGGACCATTTAGAAATGTTAGAAGATAAATAACACTTAATCTGATCTAAGTAGAAATGCTTGCATTTTCTTCAGTAATCTAAAAGGATGTAGTATTAGATATGAATGTTGTTGCATCAAAATAAACATTTAAACAATAACAGAGGCCCCAATATTCTGATTTTTATTCCATTCTATGGGTAAAGCCCCGCATAGTGTCCTACATTTCCCCCTATGCAATTTATACTTTGCTTTTATTCCGGTTTAAGGCATGCATCAGAATGTTCAGAATCTTGCAAAGCCAAGATGGCCAGATTTGTCTGTCATCCAGGGTGTGAATTGCTGGAGGGAAAGTCTGGATTTCTGCTTCTGCTTCTGATGATAAATTTTAATCTCCCGGGGGAATATGTTTTAACCCTATTTTAACCCTCTACTTGGACTGACTGCATCCAACTCTTTAACAGTGGTGGTCTAATATCAGTACCTGCTGTGCCACTGAAACATTTATGACATATAACCAAAACCCTGATACTCACACATGGCCTGAGGTCTCACACAAACTATGCACTGCAAACCAGACTCAAAAAAGTGCACAGCGTATCCTGCGTACCCTCACCTCAGGTTTTTCAACTATTGGCACCCTGGGTAGTTCCATCTTACAAAGCGTCAATCTGAAACATTTGTCCCCAGTCTGAGAGTAGCCTGAACAATCCACATCATTAAAGGAGAACCAGAGTGTAGCTGAGGGCAGGGGTAAAGTTGTATTAGCTGGTAAACAATGGCTGCCAGTGGAGCAGTTAGATGTAGCTGTCACATTCGTCCAATCACCATCCAAGAATTTTCTGAAAGGTTCTGCCCTTCCCAAACTGTTGGATGTGAAATATATCCCATGCAATGGATAGAGTGGGACAGTCTATCTAGTGTGTTAGGTCACAAAGTCTCCATCCTATCTTTAGTTAATGCTGCAGGGTTGACCAAAGACCTCAGGAGGCTTTGCAAGCCTTGTCTGCTCTGAGATTGTCAAAATTAGATTTGCATATATTAGCTAAAATCATCATTACACAGTTTTAAATAGTTTGAAGATAACTCTTTTGGTTGTTAGGTTTTTATCAATGAAACAAATGAAATCAATTACAATTTTTGACAGCCAAGTGGGTCATGAGGGGGCCCAGCTTTATTTAGACAGAAATAGGGGGCAAAGGGGGGACACTTAACATTCACAACAACAAAAGGAAATAGACTGTGACAATTTCAAGAAATCGCAGTGTGAGAGCTGACTAGCTGGTGCGCTGCAAGCTGCACAACTCAGCCTCAGCTGCTGGCTTAACTGGAGCATCTACCAAGCTGTAACTAAAATATTTATAAACCTTGATCACCACCCACATCAGGTGATCCGGTTTGCTTTGAGGCCTGGTCTGTATGACTCTGTTCAGGGTAATCACTATTAAAAAATAAAATATTTTTCAAACAGTCACAGTGTGGAGCTCTAAGTGACATACTGAAATCTGCCAAATGATTCAAAGAGAACCAGGACTGTAAAATACTCATATTTTGTTACTATAGTGCCTCCTGTGGTTGTGTATTAATTTGTGTGTATTTAGTGTAAGAGGTGCTGTCCTTGCTATCACACTAGAAAGACTAACGGGTAGGGATGCTCTGAAGACAGCAAGAGGTTTCTTATTGGCTGATTTTATATATTATATATAATATATTTTATATTCATATATATGTATACATACATATATATATATATATATATATATATATATATGAACCAAAAAAGAATGTTTCTGTTCCCATTTGTTCATGTTGTTGCACATTTTTAATTTTTTAGCCAATCTGAGCCTTTTATGGTGAATCATAACAATGAAACAATTACAGTTCAAAGGTTTTAGTTCCCAAACACATGTTAAAACCAAAGAAAATAGATGTTTAAAAGGAAGTCATCATAGCTCTTTAGTATTCTAAAACATGAGATATTAACCTGTTGGTCAATCAATAGACTGACCAATAATAAAGCTCCATGATGCCCCTTGTACTGTGGAGGTGAAATGCTAGAGGGCTAGGTCATCTCCTCAAGTGACCATTTCTTTGACCCCCTGAGGTGACAGATGCCCTCTCACCTATGACTTTTCTCTCCCTCTCACTGTGCTGCAGGGATGCGTGGCCTCTCCGGCCCTCATTAAAACTCCACCCCTCGCTAAGGTAACACAATACAGTCCCGCTTGCTGTCTATCCAAATCTACCTGCTGCTGCGTCCATCATCATCATCTTAAGACTCTCGCTTAAACCCATCAGTAGAAACGACCAAGCAGCCTCCTCCCCAGAGCCATGTCTTTGCTGCTGTCATGTAACGCTGCATTTGTGGTGTTTTTTAACATTCATTGTGTCACAAGCACAAGAGAAGAATCTTTACACGTACAATCAAATCACTCAGCTCCCTCTTTTTTCTCTCTCTCTGTGATTTATTCCTCCAGAAAGAGCAGCACAGGAGATGGGCCGCGAGAGGGCGAGCTGGAGGACCTGCATGAAGACGAGCCCTCCTCGTGAGCTTTTCCTTCAACTTCATCCACATTTCATCCCTTTGCTTGGACCACTGTGTGCTTACCCCTTCATCCAAAGCGACACACTACAGGCAGATCACTCTATACGCCGACGACTCTTGCGTATTTTCATCTGATTTAATGCTCATGTTTACATTCAGAGTGAGCTACGGCTTGCTTTGGTTTCAGCTTCTTGTCCGCCTCAAATTATGAAGCCTCCCTCTTTTTTCTCTTCCAAATGGCAAGTCTCATGGCACTAATCTTTCTCGTCTTAACTCGTCAATCCACTGACTGTTGTGTCTGGCATCAGTGAACCAAAAAGAAAGGGAACTCTCCGCTGAATTTCTGGATCATTAACGGCTGACATTAGGATTGTGTGGCAAAAGAAAGGAACTTATTTGTCAGCATTACACTTAAAATGTGAGGAAGACTGTCAAAATAAGACTTTGTTAAGGCTTTTATGCCTTTATTTTAAGTAGGACAGTGGACAGAGTTTGAAAATGGAGAATGACATGACGGAAAGGAAACGTATTTGAACCCGGGCTGCCTGCTTTAAGGACGTCAGCCTATATGGGTGCACTTGCATGACCACAAGGCTACAAGCACCCCAAACCATGACTTTTTGTAACCCATCTGCATGATGAAAAGTAAAAGCTTCATCATCAGACAGCCCGTCAAAGGGAGAAAGAAACACTTCAAACTTTTGCATGTAAAAATGTCTCTACAGAGGACTGCTAGGCTTTCTTTTCCCAATCAGTGATATTTATAATGTACATAGATGTCTTGCTACTGTCTCACAGCCCGGTCCTTGTATTTGCACCATCAGATGTTTTTATTTATAAGCCGTGTGATAGAGATTGAAGTCTTTCCTGTGTTCCCTTCAGCCTGAAGCCTCTGACAGCTAAGGGAGGACGTCATCTGTCGGAGGGCGATTGCACAGAAAGGATGTCAACTTTTCTCCTCAAACATTTTTGTTTAAGGAGTCATTTTACGCCTCTTCTCCTTCTCTGTTATGTGTCCGATTCCTGTTATCTAACGTTGTCTCCTTCCTTTAATGTCAGACTGTATCATTTGATTTGATGTGAAGTAATTGTGACAGAAACGGGGATGTTTGAATGTGAGTATGTTCCTTATGAGATGCAAAAAATGACTGTAATTTCCTCCTAATGCCTGTACTTCACAGAAGTCCTCTTCCAAACTCAGATTATATAATGTTCTTTGATGTAGGGCTTATCTGAAGGCGTGAAAAATCTTGTGGTCCAAGTTAAACATCAGTGAAAACTCTTAACAGAACAAATTAAATCTTCTGGCTTAAAGCTTCTCCCGACAAGGGGCTGCACACAAATTATCATGGGAGAAAACGAGGTCAGAAAATGTTCAGAAAAGGAGGGAATGTTATCACAAAAGGTGTGATTAGGTGTAAGTTTCTTCAATTTTTTCTGTAATTTTGTCATTAAGCCTAAAGACAACCATAAAAAAACCTAAAAGAGAAATGGATATAAATTCCTCAAAAATTTAAGAAAATTTCCCCAAATTTATAAATGCATTCACCCAAATTCCATATAAATTATTCAAAATTCCCTTGAACAAATTCCTGAAAATTTTTCATTAAATTCTTGGAAATTTTCAGCCTTCAATACTCCCCACATATGCAAAGATTTACAAATAAATTCCACACATTTCCATGAATAATCCCTACATTTCCATGAAAATTTGCGATACTTTTTAAATGCATAAAAAGTCTTTGCATCCAAAAATGCCAGAAGAATTTAAGCCAGTTAAAACTCCAAAATATATACATCCACCCCAAAACATACATGCAAATTTCCTAGCCAATTCCCAAAAACCAATTATGTTATTGATTGATGGCATTATTGATTGACTAATTCTAGATTAAGAGCTGGAGAAACTAATAAATCAGCAGTGAGATTAAAGGAATTATTGGTGAATCAAAAAGGATTATTTGATATGTTTCAATCGTGGACCTTGTTAGGTCGTGGACTCACTTAAAAGCGAAGACTGTGGTTTGTTTTGTCTCCTCCGATCAATCGATGGGAACATTTCAGCCTCCACAGCAACTCTCTGTGCCTCACATTAATGTTATGTAACTCCATTTTGATTCTACCCTCCTCCTGTGTTTGGCTGCCAGAGTGCTGCGATCACTTGAACTGCAGTGAAAAGGAGCATTTCAATGTCATGATTAGGCCCGAGCTGCCAACAACAACACTTCTCCATCCACTTCAGAGCCTCCACAGTGTGGCTGATTAGAAACAGAGAGCACTGCTTTGCGTTTCCTCGATTAGCGTTGCCTGCGGTATCCTCCAGTGAAGGATGGAGAGTTAAGTGTGGGGAGCACACAGGGGTCTGATGAGAGATGTTGTTATGAGTCTCTTTGTTTACAGAGTCATGTTCACTAAGGCTTATGCATTAAAACTGTGAATGATGTTCATATAAGAATGTCAACTTTATAACCCTGTGGCTAATGGGAATGTAAATCTGTATATCTTTTAATTGTATTGTTCAAAAAAACTATTAGTAGAGGATGAATGCCTGTATTAAAGCAGGAGTGTCCAAACTGTGATAAGTGGGTCCAATGTGGTCCATTCAGTTAGCCTGCAGCAAATTCTAAATGTAAGATGAAATATGGTCCACATTAGCTTGTGCTTGACTGATTTGTACTCCGTTGAGTGGTTTCTCACTAGGGATCCAGGCCCAGATCTGTAAAAGTCCAGATCATTGGATCAGTGTGAATGCAGCCATACCATATGCCTGAGTCAGGCATAATTCATGTGAACTCAGACATGATATACTGAAGACAACACTTGTCAGATCTATATAGTTTTGACCCCTTTTATCTTCTGAGGTGCATGGTTGATGTGGAGGTAGGAGGAAGGTAGTGGCTGACATCCTGAAATTACAAAAATCTCAGCAGCCTGCAGGATGCATGGACTGCATAGAGCATAAAAAAATGTTGAAATGAGAGTTTTCCTTGGCTGCCTCTTCTTATTTCTTCTTCTTGGAGGTTTTGCAAAATGCCTAAGTGCATACCAACACCTTACCATGTCAGACTGTGAAAGTTTTTGACAACCAAAGTAATGACGATATCTAGATTCATAACACCTGGCGGATTATGAGAAAAGAAGCAAACAGCAGTGTGAATTGCACTTCTATGTGCCTCTATCTGCTCCAACTGAAGGATGGATTTTCAGATATCAACACTCATATAAAGTTCTGCAGCTTCCTGCAGTTTGCTTTGTTTTCTGGTCTGAATTTTGAAATGAGCTGTCAGTGTCTCTCCTCTCTGCTGCTCGCAGTAACTTTTTTCCTCTTAACTAAGGCCAACCACTGTAATCTGATAGGCCACTTCTAAATCCTTAACCCTGATTGGCTACATGCTTCCCCATCCCTAAATGATGTCATCTGATTAAAGATATGGTATGTAGCATTTTGGCTCTGAAATATCTATATTAACTCAATTAGGGACCATTCTTATGTTATATACATATTTTTTCAGCTGAAGTCTTATATTTTCTCAAAGATTTTCCCAAATTTCAAATACAGGGAAATTCCTAATCTTTACAACTGTGACCAGACTCATCTTTTTGTGGAGGCTGCCATAGGTTGTTTTTATTTCAGTCAACCCAAAATCACCTCTAAAACATGGAACCCCTCATACGCCACATTTCCTGTGACTTAAGACCAGCACTGCTCAGCACTGCCCAACTTTACAACCTCCTTCTCAATACCCATTCTTGGTTTGAAATTAAGGCCCTGTTCAATATAAACAGCACCTCATAAGGCATATTAACTAAACAGAAAACCTATGATTTCTTTTCATTCATAAATTTCCCTTTATGAGGGAGAAATGTTCTTAAAAGTGCTCTTCTAGGTTCGCACTGGTTGCAAATCCAGAGTACATATGCATCCTGGGACCACTTCCAGCACCTTTCAATGCATTTCTCCCTCATTATGAGATATTTATGAATGAAAAAAAAACTTTGGTTTGCTGATTTGTAAATTTGCCTTATGAGGTACCGTTTTTTAACAAGGGGTCTGTCTGCAGACCGCAGACCTCAGGTGCCCCCTCTTTCAGACTTCTACTGTGAAACGTCACCTCTATCAGAACAGAAGGGATGTAATTTGTGGGTACAATGTTTCTGATATTTTTTTTTTCTAAGTTCATCTTTATTCGCAAAGTCTGAAAATGAATTCACCAAAACGCAGAGTAAGCAACTTATCACTGGTGTTGGGCCAAAACCTTGTAGCTCCATTTTTCATTATTTTGTTTTAATAATTTCATAAATCATTGCTACTGGTCACCCTTTACATCTGTCAGCAGGTTTAAACAAATATGAAAGCAATAGAACTGTATAGACCCATTTTAGAAGTAGTTATACAAATGGAGACTTGTTTTAGCTTGTAAGCCTTTGCTTAAGCCAGCATAGCTTGACTAGCTGCATAGTTACCATAACTCTTCAGCCAGTGTAGCTAAGTTAGCTCTAGTTTAAGCTAATGTAGGTCATGCAAGACACTGCTCACATAACTACTTCTGAAAAGGGTCTAGCTTTTGCAAATTAAGCATAAGCTAATGTCACTTAACAAGCTGCATTTGCTTCAGCTTTAGTTAAAAAAAGTTATTTAGCTATAATACCCAAGTAGTTTGCATAGCTATTGTAGCTTTGTTTTGCTAAAGCTTAAGCTACATTAATTATGTAGCTGCATTACTGTAGTAGTTTCTGTGGCTAACATAGCTTTGTTTGCTATAGCTTAAGCTGTATTCATTGTGCAGTCATATTAGCTGAGTAGTTTATGTGGCTAACATAGCTTTGTTTTCTATAGCTTAAGCTTCATTCATTATGTAGCTACATAACCTAAGTAGTTTATACGGCTATTGTAGTTTTGTTTGCTTTAGCATTAGCTATGTATCCTACATGACTTGATTAGCTTGTGATTTTGCTATTTTATCTACATAACTTCATTATCTACATAGCAAATGTTGCTTCTTAAGCTTTAGCATTGGCTAAGTTAGCTGTGTTAAAATGTTTCATCATTTCTTGTAGACTGTTTACTCTGCTTTGATAAACATTTTCTAATTAGGTTTAGCAGGTCAGGTTTTTGACTTTTAACTTCTGGTATTCTTATTCTTACCTTAATCCTTATTCTCAACCTTAACAGAAGTTTAATCTGATTTAATTTTTTTTAAGTTTTAGCGAGTATTTTTTAATGTGACAGATGCAGGTATCTCACTGTAGTGGTCTGCAAAGACGGCACTCTGAGATCTGTGGTGTCCAACCAGACTGTCTTGGATTTTTATGGAACAGTGTCCTCAGTTCAAACAAAAAGAAGTAAACAGATATCTGAGCAGCACTGGTCTGTACTCGTCATACTGTGTTATTGATTTGGTTAAGAGCCTGCTGGTGGGTAAATTTTGTGTACTGTGCATTTAACTTAGACTGGATTTTTGAAAAATTCTTTAGGACACAGAAGGAAGGGTCGACAAGTTACCAGCCAGGCTTGAGGCTATTTGGCATTTGGCCAATTATCTGTATCAGTGTTTTATTTTACCGTTAGCATATTAATCAAAAAGTGGCTCAACTGTGAGGTGTATCTCCCTCTCTGGCCATGATTTCATTCTCCAAGGTCTCACCTAACGTCCAATCCACAACACTATCTGACTGGCTAGGCATCTCACAAGCACTAAGGTGGATGCATGCTGACACAGGAAGCAATATGGCATCACTTCCTGTTCAGTGGAGCTAGTACTAAATGATTTATTTTCCTTCATTTCTGATCATGTAGTTTTATTTTAATCACACTAATCATATTTGTAATCATAAACGTATATCAGTTGTAAAATCAGTCTCATGAATCTCCAATAATCCGTTTGGTATCAGCCCTGGAAATCCAAAATCAGTCAACCCTTACACTAAAGATGAGATATGTTAAAGTGGCTCAGTCATCCTCATGTTTCTGTGTGAGACCCTCAGTGAGAAATGTTTGGACACTCCTGTCTTGGACTGAAATGTTGTATCTGTAAAACTGAGGGTTTGGTTGTCTGTGTCTGTTTTTTCTTCTCTCTGCAGAGACCGATGTGTCGGAAAGCATTAATGTACAGGGTAACCTTCAGTGAAGGGCTGTTTAACCAAAAACTTTGAAATGATATGTGGTATTTTATTAACTTAAAGCTATTTAACTCTGTAAATGGTTCTTTCAGTGTTTCCTGCTTTACATTTGCATTTTTGTACAGACATCTTTGTTGTGCAAGGCTCATCCTTTTATGTTTAAGCTTCTTTGTTGAAAAAAAAATGCTTCTACTGAAATATTTGCACTTTTCCACTTACAGATCGATATTAAAGTTGTGATTTCATCAAACACTTCTGGTACCTGCCAGCCGTTCACCCTGTACAGTTTGTGATCAAGGACAGAACTGAGTGATTCACCTGTAAAAGACATATTTACTGTGAGCTCCTGCCGTCTGTCTCTACAGTCTCTTTGAAGGCATTCCTCTTTGATATCAACCTGCATGTCACAGCACTGCTTCTGGGCTCCTGAACTTTTACCAAATGAAACTCAAGGATGTTTCAAACTTCCTCCTCTGTCTGTGTGAAAATACTGTAACCGCTGTAGGAGGACTCTGAGGAGTTGTCTTTGTCGTGATGCTATAAAAAAAGCAGAATTTTTATGTTATGTAATCAAGGGAATAGACTTCTGGAAGTCACTGCAGGGATAATGCAGAATGGTAAAAACTGTGTTGGATAGGCTGGGTGTGTATAAGAGCAGGTCCTGAGTAACAGTGATAGATGACCCCAGCTGCTCTACAACATAAAACATTGCAGGAATTTGTCTTCATGCTGTGACACCACCTCTTCCAGGGCTGCATGAATCCATCTAAGCTGAATAGTGACGACAGCTCTGTCCACCCTTATTACATATTGGGAGTATTTTCAATAACATAAGCACTCTTTTAGATGGGTTTACTAAACAATTACAGATTCATGGATGAATCTCAGGAGAAATTGCCCAATCCCAGACTGATTTATAAGTAGATTGGGAGCTGTTAAAAAATGCCACTTTTAACAGCTTTTCTCCACAAGCTTTGTAGTAACTGACAGATGAGCGTCGCCCCTCCGTATACCGCTTACTTCCTTTTTAAATTTGAGGAATACAAAATGTTACAAAACAGAAACTAGCTGGTGTCGAGCACCCCGAGACCCTTCTTAAAAGGTGTTGTCACTTTTAAACAGCTTTTCCCCTTGATATGTGGAATTTATGCAACCCTAATTCCAAGAAAGTTGGGCCACTGTGTAAAATGTCAATAATAACAGCATGCTTTATAACCCCTATATTTTAATGATAACAGAAGCTTATTTTGTATTTGATGGCAGCAACACATCTCAAAAAAGTAGGGACAGAGCAACAGAAGGCTGGAAAAGTGGTACTGATGGAGAACATCCTAAGGAGCATTTTGCAGTTAATTAGGTTAATTGATATCATGACTGGATGTAAAAGTACTGTTTAAAGGCCGACTCGAATGGGGAATTACATGGGGAACTAAAAAACCACTCAGAGAGCGCAGACCTCCACCATTAGCCCTATCTCCCAATAGTAAAGAATCCTTTAAAAAATTCCTGGATCCAGACAGTGATCCAGATCACTCCAAAAATCTAATCAGTTCTTCCTTATGCCATTTCTGAAATTTCCTGAAAATTTCTTCCAAATCCATCCATAACTTTTTGAGTTATGTAGCTAACAAACTAACAAACAAACTTACTAACAAACCCTGCCTATCACATGACCTCCTTGGCGGAGGTAATTACAAACACTTGTAGTGTGGCATAATTGATGACATCAAAGACGTCCCACGACTCAACAAGACTAGCACGTCAGAAATACGTCATCATCTACTTCAGTGGTTGTGAGCCTAGGCCTTGGGCCTTCTAAAAAAATCCAACAAAAAGACCCAGAACTGTTGAGCAGCTAGAATCCTACATCAGACAAAAATGGGACAACATCCCTCCCCCGAAACTCCAGCAACTGGACTCCTCACTTCCCAGATGTTTACAGACTGCTGATAAAAGAAGAGGGGATGCTATTCAATGGTAAACATGGCACTGTCCCTTCTTTTTTGAGATGTGTTATTGCCATCAAATTCAAAATGAGCTCATATTTCTGATAAAATGGTGAAATGTCTTAGTTGTGAATAGAATATGGGTTTATGAGATTTGGATTCATTGCACTCTGCTTTTATTTACATTTTCACACAGTGTCCCAACTTTTTTTGGACTTAGGGTCAGAAATGAAGTGACAGTTTTGTTTACTGTTTTATAACTATACCTGATAGAGTACAGACTTTATTGAAAGAGACCTATAAATCCACAACAAGAAGTAAACAGTGGAGCTGGATGAGCACAGCAGTCCGTCACTCTGTGGTGTGGCTGCACATTAAACAGAAGATTATTTTTTCGTCAAACTCCAGCAAAGGTTATGGTTTTTTTCTTTTATCTATTTCTCTTTTAGTTTAAAATTGCATATTGACATTTTTCATAGGGGTTTATTTATTTCATAGATAATAACACAGTAGCCTGATTCCATACACAAATGTTAATAAATCTTACTGCCTCTTCAGACTGTTTTAGATCATTTGTAAAAGTTGCTAAATTAAAACACAGTTGCTGCTGAGCATCCAATCCAAAATCTTTGTAAACCAATGCACAGTAAAAAGCTAGTCATCAAGAACATCGACAGGCTTTTTTACTTTATCAGATCAACATTAGTGTCTTCTATTTGTATGCAGTTCAAGACACCCAATTGCTTCACATAAAGGTTGTCATTTCTGTGCAATGAACTCTGGGTAGTGATACCATATCGCTGTACTGATCTTCTCCCATATCTTTGTGATTGTACTAACTTTGATCTATTTGAAATTTGTTTGAAAGTTGTCTCTCTTGTTTACAGACTGACTGCAAAAGTTTTGTTCACCATTATTTCTTTCAGAACAGGTTTTTATTTTTTGCAAATCACAGTCATTTAAATGAGTGATAGATGATTCAGATTAGTGGCTGCAGCTCCCTTCTCACTCACTCACTTGCCCCCTCCCCTCTCTCTCTCCTCACATTTAGCTCAGGGATTGGCTCGTGTATTATGTGGACACAACCGTATAATAGATCCAGTCCAAAATTTTTACAGCCACATACCACACACTGAATTAAATTTTGCTCCCTGTGTGAGTGAGTGAAAGAGCCACAGAACCATCTTTATTGTTTTTGTTTTTTTCTCTCTTCACAGTACAAAACCATTCCCCACATTCTATTAAGTTTTTTTGCAGTGATCACACAAAAACCTATTATACTTAGTGTGCAAGCTTTGAGTGTTTGACCCAAAAACATC
Organism: Cheilinus undulatus; assembly: GCF_018320785.1. Classification (NCBI taxonomy): domain Eukaryota; kingdom Metazoa; phylum Chordata; class Actinopteri; order Labriformes; family Labridae; genus Cheilinus; species Cheilinus undulatus. The sequence goes on along the minus strand of NC_054876.1, from coordinate 18,270,094 downwards.
CAAAAACAACAGGCTTAGTGTGCAAAGACCTTTATTGTCCGTTTTACTATAACTGCACCTGGGTTTGAGTCTGAAAAAGGTTTTAGTGATGAAAATCCACAGGAAGAGGAGCAATACAGCCAGATGATGTTACTACCCAGAGTGCATTGCACAAGAGTGGTAAGGTAATGTGAAAATATTTTATTAATCATCCAATCTCAATCTGAACATTTTTGTCCATAAAAGAGACTTTTTCACTTTTATTTGCAGTCATCTTGTACATGTTGTTGAATATAGCATGGTGTTTTGTATAAATTCATATTTTCTTTCTAAACTTTAAAATTCCAAGTTAGATTTTTTTTTTAACTGGGCCTGTACTTTACTGTGTACAAATTTTGCACCCTAAGAAGCCTTTTTTTTTTTTTTGGTCTGTTTTTTTTGTTTTGTTTGCTTAATTTCCTTTCAGTAACTTCAGTCCTGATCAAAACTTCAAAATATATCAATATTTGAAGAATTTTCAGGCATAATGTTGCATATGTCAACAATTAACAACAGCAGATTTGATTGATGCATTAGTTTTTGAGCACTCAAAATGTCCCTACTATACCTTTTGTGGACAACAATGTCAAATAATTTAAAAAAAATCTAATATATAAGTATTTTTTCCTCATATCTTTCAGTCAACCTCAGTCCTGATCAAAACTACTAAACATTAAATCATTTCAAGGATTTTAATCCTTCAAATGTCAGTTTGAACACATGATGTCACTGTTTTCTATGAAATATTAAATGAATAAATCACATTACAGTCTTGGATATTTCTAAGCTCAGCTCAAATAATGAATTTATTGTATGATTATAAAATCTAATCATGGATCAAAATCAGTCTTGTTGCTTAGATTTGACTTAATATCCCCAAAATATTTAAATATTTTCCGGTTTTTGATCAGAACTAAATTTGATGAAACAATTCCAAAAATGGGCAAACATTATTAATGAAAGTTTTTCACAGTGGACATGTCGTAAATGGTTTATAGGGTGTAAAATTTGAATGATACCAAAGGGTTACCTTTCTCCAAAATGTAGAAATCTTGTACATTTTTACACAACATATAAGTAAAAGTCACCAATCTTAATCTAATTCCGATTTTTGCAAAATCAGAACATTTTTCTCCATTTTCCCAGCTGGATCTAAATGTAAAAATAAAAACATTCTCAAAAATGATATCAGAGGTGTTGCCTGCTGCAGCCTTAGCTGAGGTTTGTTCTCCTCGCATTGTTGTTCTAGCAGTAAACCACTGAAAAACATTCAGCCGAAGCATTTTCCAAAAGCACAGCACAGAAAAATGTATAATCAGGACATCATTTCAAGTCATAGTTCCTGGAGGATTTTTGGAGAGTGAGTTTGTACATAATATGAGGTCATGGAAGATGTAAATCTCTCCTATTTTCTGCTCTGATGTGTTGAAGCTGCCCGCTACCTGTGCTGGTGTGTCTGTCTTGTGCATTTCTCTGAATGTACTCTCTCGCCTGTGTGCAGCTGTCTGTAAAACAACAGAAGCATGGTTCATCTCTGTGGAATGCAGTTGTTACGATGTAAATATGTACCGATATATATAAAGAACCTATTTTTTGCATGCTTTTTGTACACCTAGACATCATTAAAGACAATATAAAACAGTTTGACATCTGGTATAGTGTCTGTATTTTTTTCTGACTGAATACAGTGCTGTAAAAAACTATTTGCCCCCTTCCTGATTTCTTTTCTTTCTTTTCTTTTCTTTTTTTTTTTTGCACATTTGTCATACTTAAATGTTTCAGATCATCAAACAAATGTCAAATTAGACAAAAAAAAAAAAGCCTGACAAAATGCAGTTTCTGACAGTACTTTGATTTAAGTAGCCTCTGAACACCCAGTCATTTTATAGTAATAAGTGTAATTATCCAGTAATTTCTCAAGAATAAGGTGGTAATTACCTTGGCATTTTACAACTAATCACTTGGATGTATGGTAATACTGGGGAAGTATTTTTCCAGTTACGTTATAATTGATTCCTCATTATATTGTGGCAATTCTCTGTAACTAAGTGGTATTTTACCCTAACTTTTACCCTCTAACCCCAACCCCTAACCGTAACCCTGAACAACTCCTAACCCTCGTCATATTGTGGTAATTCTCTGGTATTTAGGCAGTATTTTACAAAGTAATTTCTTAGAAATAAGATGAAAATTTTCTGTATAAGTTTCTTCATAATGCCCAGACAGTGTCTTTATTTTGGCCCACTAAACTAAAGTAAGTCTTTCCTGAATCCGTTTTAAGCAGTTTTTAGGGTTAGGATCTGGGTAGGGTTAGGGGTTAGGGTTTGGGTAAAATACCAGCAAATTTTTACAATATTGTAAGGAATTACTTGACAATCAAATACATTGTTACTAGGTAAACACACCCTTAATACTACTGAGTTATACATTGGAAAAATGCAACTTATTACAAGATAATTAACACTGTATTCTTGAAAAATTCTGAGATAATTACATGTATTTCTATAGAACTACTAGATAATTAGGGCCAACTGAAATAAAATGAAAAAGCCATCCACACCTGCCTGGCCCTATGTGAAAAAGTGATCGCCCCACCTTGTTAAATCTTGAATTAAATGTGATTAATCACATTTTTTGGAAAGATGACTTCATTTCCTCTAGCCACACCAAGGCCTGATTACTGCTAGACTTGCTGAATTCAGAAATCCCTGTAACAGAACCTGTCTGACAAAAAGTGAAGTAGGCTAAAAGATTTCAAAAAGCAACACATCATGCTGTGATCTGAAGAAATTCAACAACAGACAAAGTCACTGACATTTATCAGTTTGGAAAGGGTTGCAAAGCCATTTCTGAGGCTTTGAGATTCTTGAGAACCATGCTGAGAATTGTTATCCACAAATAGAGAAAACTTTAATCTCCAATTTCCACATACAGCAACCGAGTGGCATCAGCCAGTGAATTGCACTGCGGAGCAAAATGCTCCTTCTCTAGTCTATCAGAGCATTTCTACAGCTGGTGCTCCAGACCGGCAGCGGCACATGCCTGGAGCACCACTTTGCTCCACTTCGTTTGAATGGTCACCAAAAGGTCAGTGGGTCACAGAGCTACAATGGTACCATGTATGAGGAAAAGTTAACTTTTAGGATATTTAGCCAAAGAATTTTGCATAAAAACACAGATCCTTTAAGCAAACATTAACCTTTGAATTTCCTGATGTACTCACCCAATGGCAAAAGCAATAATATTATGGACTTATACCGGAAAAGATGATAAATTAAGCCCAAAAGGTAAAATAGTCTGCTGTTGACATGCTATTCCAGTGTGAACTTGCAGTTCTGCCGTGATCTCTGCCTGTTGATCAGGACCGCACGCCATCAGATAGGATACTGTAAATACTGCGTGGCGGAGGAACAGCTGATCTCTGCCCAGAGAGAGTGACAGCTGAGCGGCTGTCTGCAGTGGATCAGTCTGTGAACTGACGACAGTTTTGTGTCAAAACACGCTCATATTTAGATCAAACGTGAACTAAACAGTTTAATATGCAGCCATGAATGTAACATGAGCGTATTTTACTATGGAGACAAGAGAATGACCGGAAACGCCATGAGTTAGCGGGAATTAAAGCTCTGTGAGCTGAAGATGGAAAGAGGGCACTCAGTAAGAATCCTGCACAGAAACAACGACTCTTCCGGTGTACTTTTCAAAGTAAAAACATAACCTTTTCAAGACCCACTTTGAGCTGCCCCTGGTTGAACAGGCTTTTATTTTGAAGTGTTTTCCGGGACAGTATTTAGTGAAGTCAGTCAACTGCAAGTTGCTTTGTGCTTTCTTGGCGTCTCAGCCAAACTTTCATAGTGTTTAATAGTAAAAATTCTAATAGCCTAATAGCAAGAATCATTTAAAATATAAAGTAATATTGAGCTTATTTATTTGAGATTTCCTTTTCACTGCTTGCCACCCTCTCAGGCTCTCTTTATCTGCAGATTCTTTACCTGTAAGGAAGCGTTCTTAATATAAACAAGATTATTTTTGTTTACTCCTGTTGTTGGATGAGGTGGATACCATTTCTGCAATGTGATACTTGCATTTAACCCTCTGGGACCCTTGTGCGCATTTTATGCGCTTTTCACTTTTCATTTTTTGATAATTTTGGCTGAGTTCATGCATTTGGCATGAATTTGGTAAGACTGTGTATTTTTGTTTGATCTTTTTATTTCCAGCTCAGCTCCTACAGTAAGTCTATAATACACTGTATACAAACAATAGTTACACTTGGGACCTTTAGCGCATAAAACATGCTCCTCATAAGGTAGCTATTAAAAATTATTATGCATTTCTATTTTATTCTACTTTCATGGAGCTCATTTTTTTCAGCTACATCAGACCTAAATATTGATATCAAAGATTCTTGAATTTTTAAAGATTTTAACCCTTTAAATGCCAGGATTTTGACATGATGGCACCATGTTTTCAGGTGGAAAAACAGAAAATATAAATTATTTTCAAAAAACTACAAGCAAAGTAGATATTTTTTGTTTTGGATTATTAGAGCCTGGGTTATGTCTTTGATTTTCAGCAAAGTTTATTTTAACGCATTATTATTTTTTGTGCAGTGACAAATACTAACACTTGGGACCTTTAGTGCATAAAACATGCCATTAAACACCTTCTAACTGTAATTTTTGATCTCCCTGCCATGAAAGCATTATACATACTTTTTATTTTATCTGGCTGTCAGTCTGGCTTTTGACCTTGAAATTGATCATTTTTAGTACTCTCCACCCAATGGCATCATTTTGACCATATTTGGCATATGGAGAAAAAACATGCTATTTCTACTAGATGACACTGTCCCATTTGACCCCCTCCCTCATGTGGAATGGGATGTGTGTGTGTGTGTGTGTGTGTGTGGGTGTGTGTGTGTAGGCACATTTATAACTTTGACGTTGAATTTGAAATTGAACTTTGAACTTTGAACTTCTGCAGTACAACCACATGAAACCGAACAAGTGAAAAACAGTTGCACTTGAAGGCCTTTGCTCATAATGTCACAAGGTCATACACACACACAGACCTCCCCACACACACCTACACACACACGCATACACACACACACTCACACCCACACCCCGGTCTATGCACACAAGCATACCACTTCAAGTAAATCAACATATGGGGCATCTTCAATCACATCAAAGATGCAGCAGAAATAGAAACAATAACAAATTGTAGCTTTTTGGTGAGTTGTTTACACAGCTGCACCTGCAGCCCAAGTTAAAAAAAGGCAACCGGTGGAACTGGTCATTTCTTACCTGGCACTATGGCAAGATGTTCCCAAGATGAAGTGTACCTTTGGATGTTGTGATGGAGTCTGATGACAGCGAGCCATTTACCCAGCTATATACAGGGACACATCCGTACGCCATCCCCAGAATCGACAGGCAGGTTGACAGCTTCGATCTGTATATTACTGATGGCATGATGACATGGTAATTCTGAAAAAAAGCGCACACTAAACTGCAGGGAAGCCATAAAATCCCAGACTGGAGCGATATTTATACCACCGACCTGCGCGCGTGCTTCGGACTGCTGCTCCTGGCTGAAATGTACTGGTTGTGCAGTTAGCCAATGTGCAGCCTGTGGGATGGCCACAAGGGCCAAGCCATTTTCAGGGCCACCATGAGTCACCGTGCAATCAAGCTGATAAACACCTGCCTGCATCAGTGATGTACAGATCAAGCTGTTGATTCTGGGTATCGCCCATCTCTAGTAACAGGGCAGCAGTGTGGCGAATCTCCGCAATAAAGAGCAAGAGGCTCTCTCTCTCTCTCTCGCTCTCTCTCCCTCCCTCCCTCCCTCTTTGAAATAGGGCTCAGATCAGGTTTTGTGAATAGGTTGCTGTTTTAAAGCCATAAACAGTCATGTTGAATGATATTCCAGTCTTGTAAATTCATCATCAGTGGATTCTAAAAATATTCAGATCTGTAAAACTGGTCAAATGTTATAAGGTCAGCATATTTTTGCCTGACCTGTTTAGATTACTAGCAAATAAATTCTCCCTCTAAAGTAGCTAATTAACCATTTAGTGCGCAAACATGCAGCACTCATTAAATGGTACCTGCATCTAATATTGGCTCATTTCTCTTTAGAAACATTACAGCAGCCAATATATTAGTTGCTGGTCGTACTGATATTGCAAAACAAAATTGTGCGGCCCACAGGACCTCTCATTAGAGCAAATCCGGCCCCTTCCTTAAATTAATTTGAAACCCCTGTGCTACAGCCTCCTCCCCCACTGCTGGAGTCAGAGCCCCAAAACCTGTAGCTCATTCAGAAAGACCCCAGAAATGGGTGTGACTTGAGGCATTTGGATTCAATCCCAAAAAACAGAAGAAATGAAAAGCAAGACAGCCATTTACACAACTGCACTTAATTGTTCTTAATTGTTGGTGCCGCTGTGAGTTTTGTTTTTCTGTAAAGTGATATGGCTGTTTAAAGTAAAATAAATAACTTGCACTGGAAAGTTATGGAGATGGTTGAATATTTGTATGACTACATTATATCAGAGTTAAGCCTTCCAAAAAGTGTTTAATTGAATAGATTGAAAACATTGAAATTACAGAAAGGCAAACTACCAGAAAAGCTGTTCAAAATTGCCCTCTTCCTTTAAAATGCTATTGGTCCTCAGAATCTTAATAGTGTAAGTAAAAGTCTTTTTACAACTCAAATGCTTTATTAGAGAACAGTATACTGTGTACATGCCCTTGGGCTAAGAGCATGTTCACAGTATACTCCTTTTTACATGAAAACCTCTGGGAAGTGACTGATAGGCAGAAAAAAAGGCGCTTACACGTGTAGCATGAAAGGTTGAGGGTCGGGTAATATGATTTGGTGTCGAGAAAAAATTTCATACATTATTTTTAAAAAATGTTTGAAAAATGATTTAATGTTTGTTGACTTCTGTCTAAAATGTTGAGAGCTATCAAAAGATCATTGATTTTAATTACAATTTTTCAGTAAAACTACATTTTTGATGAAAAATCACAAGAGTGCGTTTACACATAGGTACATTTAAGGCTTTAAGACAGCAAAAATGTAAGCTTTTGTGTCATTTTTGTATTTAAAATTATTGAATTAGTGTGGGGGAAACCTGACTAATATGAAAATATTGCTTTCTTTAGAAATACATTTTATAATCATATTCAGAGAGCTTACGTAGTGTCCATAACGGGGTTGAGGAAAAACAGTGACCACATCTTCAAATAATGATCAATAATTATAGAAAACTAATGCCTGAGATGGGAAAATATCTTTTTCTGATAGTTAAATATTTCCTTAATGCTGTGGGATATACATACAAATAATACATTTTGGTCAAAAATGTGAAAATGTCCAAGTCTAATTTGAGCTATTCTCGTGGAATGACTCTTAAGCTGTAATGCATTGTTCTCTTAATTATTTTTATTATTTCTGATGATGAGACAGCACAAGCCATCTCTGCCCAGCTGCCCCGTTTGTGGTCAGAAGGTGTGCTACCTGAGGACCACAGGTGGTCCTCCTGGATTCAGGAGGTTCTGTCAAAGGTGGGGCCCGGGGGAAGCTCAGACTTCAAGCTGACCTGAAGCTCTGGTACTTCCCTCCTCAGCCAAGCCACGCTCAGTAGGAGCGCTACCACCACGCTCCTACTCCAGACCACTTCTTTGCTCATCCAAGCCACTGCTGACCAAAAACATCTTGATGATCCCCAAGACTTGAAACTACCTAGCATTTCATAAAAGTAACATCATACCTATAGTCAAGCTGGTGGTAGTGTGATAGCCTGGGGCTTGATGGAACCATAAATTCTACTTTCTACAAGAAAAACTTTGAAGGAGAATGTCCAGTTGTTGCAACCAAGGTAGGAACAACCAGGTATTAGGTTTAGGGGGCGATGACTTTTTCACATAGGTAGGTTTAGATGTCTATTTTGAATGAAGAAAAACCAGCAGAAATATAACTGTACATGTTTTATTGAATGCAGCAGTCGATCACAAGGTGCACATGGGGGATGAATCACTCCGACAGTGGCACATCCACACATCATTTGTGTTTATCTTGTTTTGACAAGGACAGTGACATGGATTATTAAGGTTTTATGGATGATATGTATACAAACACAGAAGTGCCTGAAACTTTTTCTTTCACCTCAGATATTGGGACGGTTAGGAGGTGGAGGGTTACACCCAAAGACTGAATAAAAGCAAACTGAGCTACACCCAGAAGAGTACACACACAGTTTGAGCTACACTAGGGCTCAACACACAACAGTAAGAGTCACTGTAGTCCCTCAGGGTGGCTTTAGATGGGGAAGATGTTTCAAGATGCAGCCAGAAGTCAAGAAGAAGAAGAGGGCCCATGGAGCAATGTCTTTGAATTTGTCCGCTCCAGTCAAGAGTCCACTTAGAGTCTGAGTGTTTGTGTGCTCTTTTATTGCAAGGTTCCAGTGCGGTACAGCGTCCAAAAAAGCACTGAATAAGCTTGCTCCCAGGTCATTTCTACACAGGAATAAGAGATAACAGAGACATGAGCATCACAGACACAAAAACAAACAGGATGATCAGTGAGAAGCATATGGAAGCGCATTGCATTGAGATCAAGAGGAGACAGTCACATTAGTGAACACTTAGATCTTAAATACAAGGAACCTGCAGGGTCAAAGATAATAAGTGACTCCAACTAGAGTTATAATTATCTTGTGTGACTTTTTAAAATGATCTCACACATTTGCAGAGAAGGCAAGTTAGTTTTGATAGTGGTAGCTCGCTGTGGTACATCTGGAAGCTGACAGTGGCATGGTTGGCAGCTACCTGTCTACAGTTCTGGCAGCTTGGCATCGTAGCTGCTGTAACCACCTTAGCGATCACAGCTATCCAGACCTGCTGTTTGATTGTGTAAGTTGGTAGTTCTTTCATCCTTTAATGTTGATGTTGTTTCTCCCTTTGATTAAGTGTTTTGTGTTAGAGTTAGTTCATACAGGACATGCCCAGCTAATTAGTTTCTCCCAGCAAAAGCATCCAATCACAGCTCATTCTCTCAACAAGGCTTCACCCTGAAATTCTGCTGGCAAAGCTTCACCTCCACTGCCCCATGCTCCTCCTTTCTAGCCTAAAGCTTTTGTTCCTCCCTCATATTCAGTGCTATGCTTCAGGATTGGATTGTAGCCAAACTGAATTTGACATAAAGTATATAAGTATCTGGACAGCGACACAATTTGTATCATTTTGTTTCTGTTTACCACCACAATGGATGGGAATTATAACTTTTTCACAAACAAAGTCTGACAATTATATTTATGAAATAGCCACATTGCAAACATTACAGACTAGGCAACATTTACTAGATAAATAGGTCAGAGGTCTAATTCAAGACTAAATTATGTATGGACCCATATAGAAGTAGTTTTGTGAGAGGTGGCTAATTTTGGCTTTGTTTCCTTTTGTAAAAGCTAACATAGCTTTGCTTGCTACATTACTACGTTTGACGTAAGCCAATGTAGCTACAATAGCTTTATGAATTAAGCCTAAGCGGGCCACCGTACGCATAATTACTTCTGAAGCAAGTCTAGCTATAGCAAATGATGCATAAGCTAACAGCTTTATTTTTTAGCCTCCTGGAATTAATATTGCAAGTCTACATTTCACTCACAAGTTGATTATTTTATTTTAAATCCATTTTTGTGGTAGATAAAAGCAAAATTTATTTTTTATGAGGTCGTTGTCCAAACACTCAGAGACCTTAGTGTACATTTCATAGTATCTATCTACAGTGTATTCATAAAGTATTCAGACCCTTTTACTATTTTTCATTTTTTTCATGTTGAAGCCTGATGCTACACTTCAAAAACAAACATTATTTTCATCAATCTACACTCAGTCCCTGATCATATTAAAGTAAAAACAGAATTTTAGGGGAAAAAATTAAGCCACTCCTGTGTTGTCCTGGTTGTGTGCTTTTTATGTTAGAGGGTGAACCTTTAGCCCAGCCCGAGGTCCTAAGCAGTCCCTGGTGCTAAAAAACACCCCCACAGCATGATGCTGCCACCACCATGCTTCACTATTGGGCATGTGATGAGTGGGACCTGTATTTCTCACGCTCTAATGTTTAGAATTGAGGCCAAACAGTGTGATCTTGGTTTCATCAGAGCATAGAACCTGAGAGTCCTTCAGGTTTTTTTTTTTTTTTTGCAAACTCCAAGCGGGCTGTCACGTGTTTTCACTGAGGAGAGACTTCCATCTAGCCACTCTGCCTTAAGCCCAGATCGTTGGAGGACTGTAGTCATGGTTATCCTTCTGGAACTTTGTCCCATCTCCACCCAGGATCTCTGGAGCTCAGTCAGTGTGACTAACAGGTTCTTGGTCATCTCTCTTACTAAGGCCCTTCTCCCCTGATCGCTCAGTTTGGCTGTGCAACCAGCCCTAGGAAGAGTCCTGTTTTTGCCAAACTTCTTCCATTTGAGAATCACTGAGGCTGCTGCGCTCTTGGAAACCTTCAGTGCAGGATGTTTTTTGCCTTCTCCAGATCTGTGCCTTGCAACAATCCTGTCTCTGAGCTCTGCAGGTAGTTTCTTTGACCTCATGGCTTGGCTTTTGCTTTGATGTGCATTGTCAACTGTGAGGCCTTGTGTGCCTTTCCAAATCATGTATTAAAGATGTTTTCTTTTTAGTACATTTGCTAAAAATTCTAAAATCCTGTATTCACTTTGTCATTTTGGGGTACTGAGTGTAGATTAAGGAGAGAAAAAATAGGAATTTAAATAGCTGTAGCATCAGGCTGCAACATAGCTGAAAAACAGTGAAGGGGGTCTGAATACCAAATGAGTTTTCATTGCCAAACAAAACTCTATTTTGTGAACAATGGTTTAATGAATATCCAGAGTATCTCTGAGTGAATGATTACTTTGGTAGCAGCAGTTTGCCATAGCTACAAGTAACTGCAGTGGAAAGGCTGGTATCTATGGCAGTATTGCCCTAGTAGCTGTACACGGCACTTAGAGTTGTTACGCAAGTTATCGAGGCCTAACTTTGACAGCCTCTAGAAGCTACCGGCAGCTACCACAACCAACACTGAGCTTGCCTTCTCTCCACATTTAAGACTACATGTGAGCCCCTTTAAGTCCAACACAAATAAAACAGTTTCACTGTCTAGTATCTCTGTAATCAAGAAAAACATAGCAGAACTTTGTTTTCTGAATGCAACACATTTAAGTATAAAAGTATGAATCTCTTACTTTAGACATCTCAGTCTCTATGCTGCCTGCCTCTGAATCAGGATCCTGTGGGATAAAACAGTCAAATAAACAGGAGGAGGAGTTTAGATCTTGAAGGCAGACAACAAAAAAAGGTTTCTCCTCTACTCTACAAGACAGAATACTTAAAAAAAAATCTATTCTACATCTACGTCTATCTACATGACTCACGTTGGACTTGTCAGTGCCTTGGGCTTGTCTTGCCTTTGCTTCAATGGTGTAATAGACACTTGTGTCTAAATCAAGCGACTCGCTGTCAGGCTGCAAATACAAAATGTTCTGCCTGGTTCAGTTAAAGAAGGGAACTGTCTGGGTGGGGAAACATTTCATCTTCTATCAGATTAGGTGTGGATAGAAACTGTCCTGTGCTAGCTGTGGCTGTGGAGGGGTTAAACATAGCATTAAAGGGCTAGTTCTGTTTTACTGAGGTGGGGTGATATGAGCTCCTTAGAAGCGTTCTACGCAGCTGGTAAAACTTTTGTAGTTGCTCACTGAGTCATGTAATTTACAGTTGAGTGTTTACAGCAACAGCTGCAAGGGAGTGAAGCCAAATCTTTAGAGCTCCTCCTGCTGAGTGGCTAGAATCTGTAATAAACCTGTTTCTCAATGTTAGCAGATGGGACAGGGCTCAAACTAAAACCTAAAAATTCACACCAGGTACATTTTGGCGGAATACAGAGTTAGTTATGTTAGTGAGTCATTATCATTATATGTCATGTCCAAGTGCAAATTTTTCTGAGTAGTTAAGTTCTGTTTAGTTATTTGATGCAAAAAAGGGAATAGGGGCAGGAAATGGGAGAAGAACAGTGTCTGATTCACAGAGCTTGTTGAAAGAGGAACTCCACACTAACTGCACACAAAAAATGCATGCAAACTGCTCAGACTAGCAAACAGCACCCTATGCCATTTACATGTATGTAAATGAGACTGAAGGTAAGAGGAATATGGGGAGGATTCAAAAATTCAGCACAAAATTACTTCACTTTTAAGCAAATCAGCCTCATTACAAATAGCACTTAATCCCCAAATGCCAGCTCTGACTACAACGGGCAGTAAATGTGGTGCAGTTTAACACCAAATGAAACCAAGTATTAAACCAGCGCTAAACACTCTCCTGCTTCTCCTCTCTCCACTTAAGTCAGTTGTTCCTGTGGATCCTAAGATAAACTTTACTATCAACAATGGGCTGTTGAACTGGTAGGACTTGGGCATGACTAACTTAGAATCAACATGTTTTAGAAAATTAAATTTCTCATTAGCCATGATATCTTACTCTGTTGTAATGCCTGCCTCTCATCTCCTATTGGACAGCAATTAATCATTTCATTTTAGAAACATTCTGAAATTGAGCAGCAATTTTTGAGGAGCGGTGGTGAGTTTAAAATGTCATTTGATATGTTACTATACGAAATCAAGCATAAGAGCAGTGTGCAGAAATATCAGACAGCTTTAAATAAATTAGCTCATAAAAACTTCGTAGACAGGCTCACCCTCTTTACGGTGTACAATGAGGAAGGTTATCTACATACGGTATCATTGTCTATTTACTATTTATCGTAAATTGTTTATCCAATGAAACAACTCTGCCACTACACAGTGCGCACATGCTGCGTTTGGTCAATTTAGATGTTAAGTTTTCCAAGACAAAAACAAATTCTTTTGAAAGGGAGACAGTGAGTGCATATGGATGATGGAAGGATTGTCTTTATGCACAGGGATTAGGTAAAAAAAAAAAGAAAAAAAAAAACACCATTCCCAAAATATTTTATTTTACCTCTAAGAGAATGTAAAGAATATTGAACTGGTGCTGTCTCATATAAACAGCTGTGTTGTGTGTAATAGTCATGATATTCGCACGTCCTCCTCCTCATCCTTGGTATTAGATGAATTTCTCCTTACTGCTCTGTTTATTCCAGTTATAGATCATATCTTTGTAAACATGTGGCGTGAGTTTTGTAGTATGTCACAATGAGAGCTGCTGTTTATTCTCATGGAAAAAAAATCCTTAATATTCAAATGAATTTATTAATAAAATATTTATTTACATAGCAGTAACTTAAACAACTTACAGAATGACATTTTACCCCTGTAACTCCTCTCTGCTTTAACTGACCAATGACTAAACATATTAGTTTGTATGATAACATGTTTTATGTGATGTTATAACAACAGCAGAGGCAGGAGTGTTTAGTCACAACGTTTTTCCCTAATTTCTAGTCCCTGAGCCTCACACGACCATCTAATAATCATCTAATGTGGCCTAAGTACAAAGCCACTGATGTGCCACTTTACCTTTAGCAAAACACGCTAAGTGTGCTGGGCTGGCAAAATTATGGGACATTTTAGCATCTGCATCTCACCAGTGCAATTTCTTTAGTGGATTTGTTGCGAATGAGGAGCTATTAGCGAGTGCAAATCTTATTTACCCCATAGCATCTTAATTAATTAAGCTTTGCCGGTACCAAAGGAGAAAAGGCAAGAGATGAAAAGTAACAATAAAGTAGTAAAACTGTCGATAGCATGAGTGTCTGCTCCAGACTCCATTTATCTCCATTTATCTTGCAGGCCAAAATTCTGGAGGGGCTAAGTAAGAGTGGGGCCAAGGAAGTCCACCGAGGAGAAAAATGGTAAGACTGATGCCGTTTTATTTAGAAACTTGTGTTATTAACATCATGAGGGGTACATATTTTTCTTTTAGGAGTTTAGTGAAGGTAGCTTATTTCTCACCCTTTGGAAAGGGGAGTACACAGAATCTTATGACAACACAAGGGTTAAAGTGAGCTGCACATTTTTGCCACAAATAACATCACCAGTGCAATATGTCAGCACCTGTCACGGGGTTATTTGGGCTTCATTTAGGCTCAACAGAGGAAGCTAGAGACATGTCATCTATACTATTATGCAGACATGGAGTCATTTCACTATTGAATTATGTTGACATTCAGCAGAACTAGCCAGCGCACTCTGAGTTTTTGTCACTTAATAACTGTGCTATCTATCTACTGAAACGCTTTGTTTAAACAGTCTGAGAAAACACATAATAATTCTATCAAATGACTGTCTCTGGAAGAAAAGTTTGATTTCAGTGTGCGCTGGCCACATCACTTTCTGACCAAAAATTGCAGACAGCATGAGACATTGCATGGCATGCATAAAATTTAAGCAGCAACCACCAGTGTGGAAAAAAAATCAAATGTAGAGCAAAAAAACTGCAGTTCCTCAAGTGTCCACTTGAGGCTTGCTGCAAAAGCCCCATAAGTCCCATTAACACCCATGTTAAAATGTTAAAACAACTATTTTTAGGGCAGAAATAAACACGTTTACAGCCTCTTCAAGAATAAAAAATGGTCTGCATTGCTCACATTTTAAGGGTGTGATTAATGAATAATTTTTCCATTATTATGCAATCAGGTGTGATTGGGCTGGCACCAAACAGGACAATTTTGAGCCTGATTCCAGACCTGATTGATATTGATAAGATCAGGCCTCCTCCAGCAGTACACCCACACTAGCCTATGAGAGCAAGCAGAATGGGAACCCAATCTTATCACCAACAGGATTGCACACTTTTGCTCACAAACATCACAGCAAACACAAACAGACTCCCAGCATCTCAGCCAGGAGTTTACTCACATTCTTTTCCTGATTTTTGTTTTTCTGCGGTAAAAAGAGCACAAGTCAGATCAGACCGCTGACAACATCCTGCACCCTTCATATTTGCTTCATCTGAAGTCATCTGTTTGAAGATTTATCTATAGCTGAGTAAGGAGAGCAGTTTAGGAGCCAAATCATGTTAATATAACAGGCTGAGCTAAGCAACAACGGCACACTGAGACAAATCAGTACTCTGGTGCATTAGTGATATTCTAACAGCGGATAAAACGGCAACAGCCTTAGCATGGACACTGACATACAGAAAAAGACATCAGTGTTGCAAGCAAAAAGCTGGGATAGGACTGTTCAAAACCAGGACACATACAATACTACATATCAGCTGTGTCAAACTCAAGGCCCCAGGGGCCAAATCTTTTCTATGGGTATAACTGGTTATACCCAGCCCGCAGGATCATATCATATTTTTATTCTAACTGGCACACCAGTATAAGATCTGCAGAGTTCCTCCAGTATGAAAAATGTAACCTTAAGCTTGATTATTATCATCATTATCTAAAATACCTTGTTAGCTCTTAAATATGAAAAAGTAAAGAGTAAAAATAATTAAATAAACCCTCAGGAATGTGTGAAAAGTAAATTAAATCATGTTTTCGTTTCATATTTTCAATTTTGCATCTCACAATACAGACTTAAATTTATTATTTGATTTTCTATTTCATATTTTAAACTGTTAAATGTCAAGTCATGTTTTGGACTTTTAAATTCATAATTTAAAATTTTATGACACCTTTTGACCTTTTAAACACACAATTTAAAATTTTATCTCACATTTTGACCTTTGAAACTCGTGATTTTGGCTTTATCTCATATTTTGATCTTTTAAATTTAAAAATATCAACTTTTATCTCATATTTTGACCTTTTGAACTAATGATTTCAATTTTTATCTCATATTTTGACCTTTCAAACACATGATTTTGATTGTTATCTCATATTTTGAACTTTTAAACTCCTAACTTTGATTTTAATCCCATACTTTGACCTATAAGATTCAAAGTTTTAAATTTTATCACATATTTTGACCTTTTAAACTCATGATTATAACTTTTATCTCATATTTTGACTCTCAAAAGTCCTAATTTTTTTATATTTTAACCGATTCGACTCGCAATTTAAAGTTTTATCTCATATTTTGACCTTTGAAACTCATAATTTCTACTTTTATCTCATGTTTTGACCTTTAAAACTTCTAACTTTGACTTTTAATGCCATATTTGAACTTTTAAGACTCACAGTTATAAAAGTTATCTAATATTTTGACCTCTTTAACTCATAATTTTGAATTTTGTCCCACATTTTGACCTTTTAAAGTCTTAACTTTGACTTTAAATGCCATGTTCTAAATAATCAGATTCACAGGTTTAAATTTTAACACCTATTTTAAACTATTATACTCGTGATTTTAAGTTTTATCTCATAATCCGATCTTTTGAACTCATTTTTCAACTTTTTACCTCATATATTACCCTTCTCAAATCCTTATTTTGACCTTTAATTTCATGTTTTGACCTTTTAAACTAATAAATTGGACTTTTTATCTCAGATTTCAAGCCTTTAAACATCATTTTGAGTTTTTAAATCTCAAAGTCATTAACATCAGTGCTAAGGTTTTTTCTTCCCATAATTCATTTCTGTTGAAAATGAAGTTGACAGTTTATGGTTTAATGTTGACCCTGCTAGGCTCTTGGGTCAAACCTTAATTCAGAATCCGGCCTCTGCTGTGATTGAGTTTGACTCCCCTGTTTTGTATGTACCTGTTTGTCGATATCAAGTTGAAGTGGTGAAATATCCACAAACTTCAAACCATGCCGTCTACCATGTCAGACCTTTTTTAAAAGGCTGATAGGTTTCTCATGTCTCATGACCCCATCTGCAGTGGTCTATAGCTCGACCTTCATGTTTGTGGGCTGTGCTGTCCATATTTGTGTACGTATTGGTAAGTAACTCATACATCCCCACTTCATAAATCGGGAACTATCCCTTTAATCTGCTCCAGTGTGCTGGTGAGGTTTCTACATCTGTAGGTGACATTCCTTAACAAAAACGGGGGTGAGTGAAGAAGGTGACCAGGTATAGGACAACACCACACACCTGCTGTTGATTCACGACTCTCTGCTGCCATCTTGTATTCAAAACAATCTCCTTCACAAAAGAACTGACAGAAGAAATTCACTCACATGCATCTCAGAGCTTACCTGTATGTGCGTGTCTGTGTATTTGAATTTCATGTTCTTGTAAAATTCTCTTTTGGGGAGCAAATAGAGCAGCACCAAGTCACACACTACAGTGGCCTGAAAAGTTGTGTTAAAAATCAGATTTCATTAGCTGTATGCAGAATATTCCACAAACATAAATAATGGCTTCAGGAATGAGTCACATGTCAACGTACCACTCCAAAGATTCCCACTCCAGAGCCGATAGCTGTCAGTGTTGGGATGATATCAAATTTTCTTGCCTGTGAAGGGCAGAGGGACAGTTATTCTAAACTCTGTCTGATTTTTAAAAAATAAAAAAACCTAAATATAGGAGTTACCAGGGACTGCACAATGATGTCGATCCTGATCCCAAACACTTTGAGAAGGGTTCTTTTCTCGATTTTGTCTTCCAAATAATGCCTAGCAAACCTAAAAAGGCCACAAGAATCATCACAGTTAACATAAAACAAATATTTTTGAGACGCAGAGTTTGTCCTTAAGTCCAAGGTGTTATTCTAACACATCATGCCAATCCTTCTGAGGAGCCCCTGAATGGGAATGGTTTCATTGTTCTGCATGCCAACAATCCGAGTACAACGGTAATTCAGTAAAATTATAAATAGAAAAACAGCTTATAGAGCACTGACAGTCATGGACAGGCTTCTACAGAGTTAATGAATATTGTAGAGGTAGAATGGGACCACCTGGACAGAGGAGGAAATGAAGGACTACAAAAACTCCAAGGAAGTGCCAAAATAAGTCTGGTATGAAATATGGAAAGATTTCTCATTAAAAATCCAAGACTGCCTCCCAGAAAGAGTTTAAGATGTGCTAAGTGTAAAGTTTGGTCAAACTAGATGTTGATGTTTGCCTGTAAAGACAGCTGCTGTTTGGCTTTAGTTTGGCTGCTTATTTTCTCTTTTATTTACATTTTTCCTGCATTTTTTGTCTATTTCTCAATAAAAGCCAGAGTAATAAATCCTGATTGTCACTAAAACATTTCTAAACAAAACCAGTGGTGGTTGAAGACATTCTGATATTTCCAAGATCATCAAAAATATAATGTTATTACAGTCTCTAAACCTGAACATCAACACATCTCTAAACCTGAACATCAACAAGTCTCTAAACCTGAACATCAACACATTTTTCCCACTTTAATATGCCACAAGTGAGGCACATAAACCTAACTTCAGTCAGCAGGGTAGCCCGCCACACCAAAGTTACTGGCGCACAGTGAGTAATGACAGAACATTAAACAAAGAGGAAATCATGAAGTGTGTTTTAAATGCCACAAAATGATGTGCACTTCCCCACTATTTTGACCTAATGCCACACTGTAGACTTGGTCCTTTCTCATTATGTGTTTATGGGCTTTTTGCGTATTCACTGTTCTCAGACCAGCCTAGCTGACTGGCTAGCTTACAAGGTGAAGTTACAGATGCTTTGCAATTGTTTCAAGCCAAGAACGAAACAGCCAGCTTAAAGGGGATAGAGTGATCATCAGTTTAAAACTGACTGTGCTGAGTAGTGATGACTGTGTCTGTCTGCAAGACGGGGAATCTGAAGCAGAATTTCAGAATGCCTCCAGTTTAATGCCAGCTGAGCGGAAAATTCTGTTCATCACAAAATATATCAAACATGATATCTTTATTCAAGCTCTCCAGTGAAATTTGTGCAAATCCTCATCTGCACAAGAGTGCACAACAGCTACATCTTTACTTGTTTCTTGGAACAAGCAAAGCTGTTTCAGCTTTGGACCGAGTGGACCGACTTCAGGCAACTCTTCAGATGGAGACTGTGAGGTTGGAAACATCTGATGTGATCGAAGCACAACACAAGGACAGTGGGGTGAGTGACTTATGAATTAAAATGATTCCTGAAGCCCAATTCAGAAACATAAGAACAATTGCACTAATCATTCTTACAGCATTTCTGCCACCTATGTGTATGAGTCATTGTTTTGTGCAACCTCTTGTCAAAAGTCAATGCATCAAGCTTGCTCTATAAAGGAGGAGGCTGGGGTGGAGGAGGTGGAGGCCAGCAGCAGTGTGGTGCATCAGTAATGATGAAGCAGGGATTAGTGAGACAGACGTCATATTTAAATGGACCACTGTGTTAAGAGAAAGAGCTGTTAAATTTCATGTTTTTATTGAGTTTTAGGTAGAACAATGTGAACAATGTCAAATAAGACTGTAATAAAAAGAAAAAAAACAATAGAAGAGGTAAACAATAGAGAGAAAGAGCTGTGATTGGCTGTGGGAGCTGGGAGGTAATAACTGGTATCAGCTGATTAAAGCTGGACGTATAACCTCTGTGTCCTGCATGAACTAACTCGAAGCTTCATTTTGTGTAGCTTGTTCAATTCATAAGCTGATGAAGTTTTAAAATAATACTTTGTGGTTTTATATGGTGACTCGCTATAAAACAAAAATAACATTTTTGCTGATCTAGCTGCCAGTTATGGCTCTAAACATAACATAGAAACAAGGAAGTGACATAAATGTATTACCTATAATGTCTAACAATTGATTTTAGGAGTAGAGTTACAAAAATGGATTAAAGAAAATTATTATTTTTTCATTGCAAAAGCTGGTCTGTTTTAAAGTGTATTTTGTGAATTCATGTGATGCTTTTTTTTAAACATAATTCCTTAATAATACCAATATGAAGAAAAATAAGCATCTAAGCATTTCAGTCACATCTGATCCAATTATAGTATTAGACCATGTCTGCAGTCTACACACCTGAAATTGTATCCCACTGAAGCTCTGGCCTTGTCCGTCTCTGTGGGGTTTCCATACAGGCCGTGGAAGTTGTACTTTGGTTTACAGTGTCTCACATCCACGTCAAAGTTACACGTCCAGTCCACTACTATACCGATGGCCCCACCCTGTCAGGACAAACAATACATGATCCCATTACTATAACAACACAGACAAAAGAAACAGCACATGAAAAGATGAAACATGTGCAGCAATTCCAGCCTTACCACTCTGGCTATTGTTTCAAAGTTGAAACCAGACAGTTTGACGATGTCTCCCAGTTTGAAGATGGGACACAATGGAGCTTTCTCTGGATCATGGAGGCAATTACTGATGTAGCCAGCATCAATGCCCTCCACCAGGTTACTCCTAAAAAAACAATGATGATTATTATAAAACACAGTTTGACTTTGTGTGTTTTAGTTTGCTTTACAAGATTTGAACCCCAAATGACATTTGGTTATGCTTGATTAATCAATTCATTGGCAATGACAATTAAAATGTCATGTTTTTACATATCAAATGCACAAAACATTCTTTTATTCTACATCTTTGGGTTAAAAACAACAATTAGAAACAAAGGAGTTATCACATTTACAGTGTGGTTCTTTAATGCTCTTACCAGCAATGACAACTGAAGTTTACATCACTAGTTTATACTCTATAGCTGATAAAGTTTGGGGACTTGTTGAGCCACATTAAATCTAAGAAAAGTGAATCCATTGCATGATGGTATAAATACCCTGCGATTTAAAAAAAAAAAAAAAAAACACTAAGTCCTACAACTCACTTTGACAAACAAAATCAGTTAGCTTAGTAAATCCACCCATTAAACACCCTCATGCACGGTGTAACATGCTTTCTTTCAGATATTTTTTCAAAAAAGACAAGCCCAAACATTTACTCATTGCCACATTAATGATCATTTTTTCATTTGCCGGTCTTCCTCCCCGGATACTTCTACACAAATTTGGGTCATCCCAAAATATAAAGCTTTGAACACAGATAGTCTGATAAAGATCTGTGATGGCAGAGGTGGTCAAAGATGCAAACTGCCCTGATATGAAGAACATCTGGACAAAACTATGAATGCAAATTCAACATTCAAATGCAAAAACAGAAAATATGCAAATGAAATACATTTGCATAGATGTTTTTAACAGCGGTGGTACTAAAGTTATCTTTCAATGTCAAAAATATAATAAGGGTTGTGTAGAAAAAGATAGAGCTACAG
Organism: Cheilinus undulatus; assembly: GCF_018320785.1. Lineage (NCBI taxonomy): Eukaryota > Metazoa > Chordata > Actinopteri > Labriformes > Labridae > Cheilinus > Cheilinus undulatus. The sequence continues at coordinate 18,248,924 of NC_054876.1, read as the reverse complement.
CTGTTCAAAGTGAGGTGTTTTCTGTTTCATATACTTTAGTTATTATACTGGTAGGTCTAAAATGTAACAAAGATCTATTTTTATTAATGATGTCAGCATTAATACATTAATTCTGATTAATTAAGGTCCATAATTAGTGTATTGTTTTTTGTTTTTTTTTTTAAATGGCATGCTTTATTGTCTCTCAACTATTTTTCATACCATCTCCCTGCAGCCACAATAATGTAAAATAAGTCCACCACCCTCCGTGTCTCATCTTACTTCAAAAACTCCCAGACAGCTCAGTGGACAAGTAAAAGCTTATGTGCACCTCTTTATTTTCTTTACAATCCATCACAGGGCTCCCCCTCTTCTCTGGTGGGTTCTAATAAAGTATAGTACTTATAGCCCTAAGTGGATATGAATTGTAACATTTTATTTATGAATCTATGTATTCATTTATTCATTCATTCATTTATTCATTTGGGGGGTTATCTTTATTTGATAGGTCAGTTGCAGAGACACAGAGAACATTGGGTTCATTGCGGTCAAGCTGGTGTTAAAATCTTTGATCTACCAATAAAAATAGGTCTTTATCTCAACAGGAAGTCAATTACCCCTAGTTTAAGACAGTAAAAAAATACAAAAAAAGACAAAAACAGTTTAAAATGCAAAATAGTGGAATCTAAAAATACGACAAAAAGGTTGTGATTAATCACGATTAACTACAGAAATTTTGAGATTAAAGCAATTAAAAATGTCAATCTTTGACCTCCCTAGTATTTATGCTTTTGCATGCTGGTATTTATTAAAATTGATAATCTGCTTGTTTGCAAATGTTTTGATTATAGTTTTAAGTCAACATTTAATGAGGATAACATATGGAAATCGGTCAGTGGCAATAATCAGACAAACACTGTCTACTCATTATATAATGATAATGATAATAACATTATTATTATTATTATTATTATTATTATTATTATTATTATTATAACTATCAAATGTATGTTTTTCCCACGTAGGGCCTCCATAAAATGCATCATAATCCTTGATTTTTTTCTTGATTTAATATTAAGTCGACCCTGTGTTATATTGCCATTGCACCAGTGTCAGATTTAAATATATATTTAAATAATTACTTAAAATAAGGATACACCTCTTACTGAAAATAACAAAAGAAAAAAAAACTCTTAATTTGAATAAAACAAAAAGCTGTAGCTCCTTTGCACTGTTGCAACTTTTATCTGAGCAAAACTTCACCAACAAAGACATATTGATAAATTGATCTCTCATATTGACAGATGACTCATTTGTACTATTGTTAAGTAACTGAACAGTAATAGTTCCCATTTGAATATTCCCATTTGTTGTATTTGAATAATGTTTTTATAGATGTTTTTCACCTGAGGGTGGTTTGCATGTTAGACCACATCTGCCATCACTTTGCCTATCAGCCTATCAAAGTGCAAACCTATGAAAAAGGTGTGACCCCCGTTGATCTAAAGAGCTATCTTCCAAAAGTAGACAAAGGAACTTAACAGTGTGGCTCCAGAAGTATCACTTCCATGCATGTTGTTCATAGGAGATTTGATTATCAGCCATAATGTCAGAAATATTCAAGGTAGATTGACAATATGTCACCTGAATGTGAAATGATGAAATGTGCTCCTGTAGAAGATTTATGTTCATGTGTTACTCTACCCTGTTAAAAAAAAAATCTGTGCAAAGTTTGAATTACCATCTTTTCAGCTCTTTTATTAAGCTGAATCAAATGTTTCACAGTCACAAGTATTTGGGTAAATGATGCGTGATTTCAGACATCAGCATGAGGATTCTGTGAAAAGTCAATGAAGGATTTGAATGGCAATATATATTTCCGGAGCCACTGAAGAAATGTGTGAGCATTGTTGCGCTCTATTTGGTTGCACCATTCACACTTTTAGTTGCATTGCCTTATTTTCCCTGATAACGAATAACTACAGAAGCCCTAAGCCCTAATACATTTTTTTTCAAACCCATTTTCATGCAGCTAGTAAAGGAGTTTTTTTCTCACGATCTTGACATATTTATCTTGCTGTTTTAGGATAACAACACAGGTTTATCCCCATGTCACAGCTAGAAACCTCTAGAAATTAACTTATAATGGGAAAACGCGTTGTTTACTAGGGATGACGACAAAAGCGCATTGAGATCTCATGAAAACAGACAATACTGACTAGGAGAACCAGCATCGTCATCTAGAGTTTAATAGATAAATTAGTCAAAATCTTGAGAAAATGATTTTTTTAAACTGTCATGGGAAAACATGGTATAATTAAATTAATGCTTGTATGTCTACCCAAGGCTTTTGTATACATCCTCACCCCACACAAATCTAATACAGTCTCAAAAGAAAGAAAACTGGCTTATTTTCTGGTTTGTCAGACACTGAGAAGCTCTTGCAGAGCTAGAGAAAATATTATGTAATTGTTTTAAACCTCAGAGCATCACTATCCATCATGAGATAACTGAACTATTCATGTTATTTAGTAGTGATTTTATTTCTCATTATTCAACTTAGGATGAACATGCAAACACATTTAACATGGCTGTCTTATTTCTGTTCATCTATCTTAATCCAAACACCTTCATAGCCTCTGTTGTGAAAAATTTAACTCTGCATGGATGCAGTCTCTCACCTTGTGACTCCAAATAAGGGAAAAGTCACTGAATTCTTGATGAACAGTGTGTAGTTCTCTGCAGACATCAACAGAGGAGGACTACATGGAAATAAACAGAGGAGAAGAGAGGACTGAGTCCAGTATGCATACAGCACATCATTACAAACAGCATTTTCCAAAGCTCTGGAAGTTATGTAAGCTAATGATGCAACAGATCCCAAATCTAATGATTTTTTTTTTAATCAAGGATAAGGAAAACTTTTCAGACCAGATCAAAAAAGAGAATATTAACAACATACACTATATGGACAAAAGTATTTGGCCACACCTGTTGATTATTGAGTTTGGGTGTTTCAATCAAAATGTGTCCACAGGTGTCTAAAAAGAAGCACATAGCCATGCAGTCTCCATTAACAAACATTTGTGATACAAAATGGGTCGTTCTGACGAGCTCAGTGACTTCAAGAGTGGTACTGTGATGGTTGCCACCTTTGCAATAAGACGTTTTGTGAAATGTCATCCCTGTTGGATATTTCAGTCAGCTGTAAGTGATATTATTAGAAAGTGGAAGTGTTTAGGAACAACAGCAACACAGTCTATGTAAAACCACAGAACAGGGTCAACAACTCTTAGGTGCATGGTGCGTTAAAGTTGCCAACCCTCTGCTGATTCCAAAGATCAGTGGTTCCCAAAGTGAGCAACATCAGCTGATGACTTCAGCACTGAGGAAGAGGAGCTGTTCATTGATGTTACCTCAGATTCAACAATGCAGTTGCAATTCAAGTCCAACACATTGTCTGCATTTTGGACTGGAGTGGAAAACGAGTACCCACTACTAGGCAGCACAGCCCTGGCCACTCCTTCCTTTGCAGCATCCTACAAGTGCAAGAGGTTTTTCTGCTCTTGCCCCAGTCAAGACAAAACTGTTAAGAGCTGGACATTGAAAATAAACTGAGAGTGGCAGTCTAAAAACTGCACCCAGGACCTGATCAGATCTGTGGCCCAAAACAAGGCGACAGTAGTCACTGAAATTATTGCAGGACTCAAAAAATTAATTTTAAAAAAGTTTTTATTTTCAGGAACTTGATCATCTTCAGAGCCTTCCATTTAAGGCAATGGTTCTTGTTCTTAAAGGAATGTGTTCGCAAAAATCCTGACTGACAGTATGTTTGTCTTACATTTTGGACATTTGTACGCTGAGGGGTAGGTGGGGCCTGGAAATATTTGGAAATATCTGCCAGCATAAATACTCTACAGACTGAACGAGCACAAATTCCCATAAAAACACTCCAAAAGGGGGGGCAACTCCATATCATAGTACATGTATTAGACATACAAAATCATTATAGTCTCTGCTGGTGTAATGATGAGTTGTCCAAACACTTTTGTCCATACAGTGTACTTGTATTAACAGCAAGTGTCTCTCCAGCCTTGCGCGCTGACTTCTTTTAACTGAGACTCTTGTGGATTTAGCAGCAGTACAATTTATTAGACACCATGTTACATTTTCCATCAATCTGCAGATTATATGCCAACCAATGCCAACTGGGGAGTAATCCAAATGGATCACAAACCCATTATGATTTGCTTAACCACAAACCCAAGGACATGTTAGTATTGGTAGTGAATAACTGAGCATTTCTACATACTCTGGTATGGTTTGATCATCCTCAACAGGGCACCAGGCCAGCACCTCACAGGTCCCTGTGGTGTTCACGCAAACTCCCGTCATTTGTCCTTGAAGTAGAAACACACTGGAGTTCATCATTAGAGACAAAACTTTAAAGTGAAGCAAGCAAAAGTACAACATGCTTTCAAGCAGCAAGAAGAGACAAAAAGCAAGACATAGCGAGGCTTTAATCCTCTTATCTTAGATTAGCATCAACAGCAGCAAGAGAGATATAAAAGTGTAGCAAAGCGAGTGCTGAAACGGCTGTTTCCTTTATCTCAGAATATAATTTCTCAGCATGTGATTAGCTCTGTTGGTATCACTCTCTCATCATGTGCTGGCTGAGTTCACAGACAGTTCTCCAGCAGGAGTTCAGCCTCTCGGCTTCGGCCTCTGACCTTACACTGAAGCTCATTGGTGTGTTTAGCTGCAGGGGTGCCCCTCATGTTTGCACAGAGCGTTGAGACAGCACGCCGCCTCTGGAGAGATAATGGCACCTAAAGGTGGATTTGAGTGGTCTGAAAGAGACAGATGTAAAGCTTCGGCTAACGTTGCTCTGATTAAAGTCGATGTAGGTCGCAGCGGACTTGAAAGGCTTGAACCCGGGGACAGATGGAGGACAGTAAATTTATGTAACTTGCTGACGATGCCACATATGTTTAGACCTATTAAAAAAAGCTCTTGTCTGATTGACTGTTTGTTTTGAATGTCTCCGTGTGCTCATGAGTTGTGTCAACTCTCATGCACAGGGCTAATTGTAACATCTGTCCCTCTGTTTATACAAAGGCATAGATGTGTCTACTTGCTTAAGGCAGGGTTGTACTTGCTCGCTTCAGCGATCAACAAGCACAATACAAACATGCTCTCTGTGTTCGGCTGCTCGACTACGGTCGCTAATTTTGATCTGTTGCTCTCAGGGTTATAGAGCTATGAGAAATGTATGTTTTACGTCCAAATGTTTACATACAGAGATGAATCAGATCTGTGTTTCAGTTTGTTCAGATGAGCCACAACCCATTTTACAAATACTTCTCAGTTACCTAAAATCCCCTCGGCTATTCTTCTAAAATGCCTTACAGCTCTGTCATGGTTCTCAAGAAATTTAACAAAGCTGTGAGGGACTTTCTTTGTTCCTTTGTTCTCACTGGAATGTTCCAGATCATCAAACAAATTTTAATATTAGTTAGGCAAATATTCTAAAGTCAACTGGACTTCTTTATGTACACATCGCCTTGGTCATTGGTCTTGTCTCATTGTCTTCATTTATAAAGCCGTTCTTGGCAACATTCCGGACTACCTTTCCTCTTCATTGATCTTGAAGAATGGATTGCACAACTTGCGTTCGTTGGACTTTGTGCAGTTTGTTGTTCCTAAAGTCTGAACTGAACTGGGAAAGAGGGCTTTTAGGTTCTCTGCTCCTTTTGCGTGGAATAATCTGCAGACTGAATTTAAACTGCAGAACTTGGTGACTCTGAATGTTTTTAAATCTTTAGTGAAAACTCTTGAATTCAAACTCTCTGAATGCCACTGTTTCAGCTGATGATTATTTTATTATTGTTGTTTATATCTATTGTGTATTGTTGTGAGTTTGAGCACATGTGTTGTTGAAACTATGCATTGCTGCCATTCTTGGTTAAGTCTCCCTTGAAAAAGAGATCTTTGATCTCAATGGGACTTACCTGGCTAAATAAAGGTTGAATAAAAAATGTGAGGTTAGCCTTTGTGTCAGCAGTGGTTTTGACCTCTCTTTGAACTCTCCCATGGATGCCATTTTTGCCCAGTTTCTTTCTCATTCTTGAATCATGAACACTGATCTTAACTGAGTCAAGTGAGGTCTGCAGGTCTTTAGATGTTGTTTGGGTTTTTTTGTCAGTGTGCTCTTGGAGTAATTTTGCTTGGCCAACCACTCCTGAGGACATTCACCACTGTTCCAAGTTTTCTCCATTTGTGGATAATGGCTTTCGCAGTGGTTCACTGGAGTTCCAAAGCCTTAGAATTTGACTTTGCACCTTTCCAGATTGATAGATGTCAGTGACTTTGTTTCTCGGCTGCTCTTAAGTTTCTTTAGATCACAGGATGTATGTGTTGCTTTTTGAGATCTTACAGCCTGCTTCACTTTGTCAGACAGGATTTAGTTAAGGGATTTCTTTTTCAACAGGTCTGTGAGTCTGATTAATCACGGATAATTTGTGATTTAACATGGGTGCTTATCTTTGGCTTCCATTAAAATTTGATTAATGAACTTAAACATTTACAAAAACGCAAAAAAGTAAGATATCAGGAAGCAGGGCAAATATTTCTTACAGCACTATTTGCACTCCTGCCAATATGTCAGATAAAGCAGCATTGTCAAGCGCTGTAGTTTCAGTGAAAATACACTGTAAACCTGGATTTTATATGTGCTTACCTTTTTAACTGGGGTAAACTGGATTGTCTACGTTTTATAGTGCTGCATTTTACTCAGTTTTAGAGATAAGTGAACTTATACATTCTTTTGAGTTCAATGTATTAGAACAATTACGTTTCGGTCATGACCGCAAAGGACGCTGGGAGAATAACGGCTCTGTGACACCTACTACCTAAGCTCCTAATAGCTGATAAACTTCAGTTTTTCCAAGCAACGGACTTTTATCTTGTGTGACTTTGTAGGTCAAGTGGAGAGCAGTCAGACGGCCATGTGAGCCAAACTGTCAAACTTTTTCCATCCCATGTCGTCTTTTTCTCCACTGAATGGTCTGTGTGAGCTATGGAGACGATGCTTTACCGATAAATGGCGGTCTTTTTCAACAGTCTGTGCACTATTCTGCAGTTTTCTAAATTTAACGCCTTGTTTTGAGAGGTCTTTACCTCTCTAAGTTACAGTCGGTGTCATGGAGATTTTCACCAACGGTAGCTAGCTATGTGTTCCACACATAGGCAGCGGACACTGCCCCAATAGTCCGCTTATCGGACATTTTCACCTGTTAGCTATGACTTCCGCAAGGATACAGAGGACACCACCACGGCTGCTAGGTGACACAAGTGGAGAAGAGACTTCCAGCAGGTGGGCTGAGGAGACCGAGGACTGCTCCTGACCTACTGAGTCTGGTTAGTACTTAAGTTAGTGACCACGCTGTGTTTTAAGGTAGCTCTTAGTTCAAAGTGTCGATAAATTTAAGTGTGAAAAGGTAAAACGGAGGCTAAAGTTCAAGCTGTGGTGAAGCATTTAGTTGTAATTTCATCCTGTGACTAAATGTTAAAAATGATGATTGTCTCTTAAATATAGAGAAATTTCCAGGTTGCTCTAGCTTCATCTTACTGCACTGTCTTTAAAGGTTACGATTTTTTGAAAATCTTAATTCTACAAGCAAGGTCACCAAAAGATTTTTTTAAATTACTGGACACTATTTATGTAATATTGTATGAAAATTATTCTAAAAAAGAAAAACAAAAGAAAAACAGGGATTGTTTACTTAGGGAAAGAAATAAAAAAGAAACCCTGAGACTCCTTAGGAAACGTCCCCTAAAAGTAATTCTTACCAATCCTCAGGGAATTAGCAGTAAATGCTATTAGAATTAAAAGGTTGAATTACTTAGAGTAGAGGTTCTCAGCTGGTAGCTTGGGACCCAAAAGTAGGTCACAGAGCTGTTTTTCTGTATTAATATGCCTTTTAAAAATGTTCATTTGTCAGTCATCTATTTACCCCATCTAGGTCTGAACTTAAACAGTGTTCATTAATCGAATGCAAATAGCTGAAAAGGTGCTGATTTTGAGACTAGATCAGCTGAGAAAAAGGCCTCGTAAGGTTGGATTAAAAAAATATTGAAGGAATTTAAAGATTTCTTTTAAATATTTTTAGGGAATATTTCTCAAGGTTCTCTAGGCCATGGAGAGGTTTTTTTGAAGTCTTTTGGGAGGAGTTTTTGCAGGTTTTAAAGAGAGTGGAAATAAACCTGATACTTTTCACAAGACTGCAAAAGCAAAGACCATCAGCATACATTACCTGTTTTCATTTCATTGTTTTAATGCCCAAAACTGAGGGGTAGGTGTCAATGTAAATTAGCTTGCTGCCAAAACACAGCCTGATTTTATTTTTACAAATGCAAAGGTTCTTGAAAAGCTTTACGTAATAATCGCCAATTAAGCTAAAACCTGTGGCTTGTTTAAAATGAAGAGAGAAATGGCAAAAATGGCCCACTTTTTTAACAGTAGACATAGCTATTTTGCCAGTATGCTGTACATTTCTTTGTCAAAGTCTAAAAGTGGTTTAAAATTCGGAATGCATGATTTTAGATTTTTGCCAATATCTCATCGATATCTCATGCATCTGATATTTACTTTTCTTTTTACTTTAAATTTTAGAACACAATTCAGAGTTTTAGGATGTCCAAAATTAATATATTTCAGCCTTTAAAACGCACTTAAAAGTGTAAGGAATGATGATGGACAAGGAACACTTCAGCTGATGTAGGTCTGTTGGTCCAGACTAAAACTCCACAAACTGATTTGTTTATGCAGCCAATAGTGACAGATGATATGAGCAGATTTTTAGCCTAAATATCAGCAAAAATGTTCATATCTGATGATACCAGTAATCAGAGATGTGAATCTTTAAGAATCTCTAGACTAAATTTAATTTAGTCGTGAAAACGGCAGCTTTGGCAGAAGACGAGTGAGAAAGGAGAATGGAGGAAGAGAGTAAAAGGAAAGCGAGCGAGAGTGGTGTTTTGTTTTCAAAAAATAGCGTTAGATAGTGGCATTTGTGCGTGTCTGTCATGTGCAATAACAATATGTTACTTGAGAATGTTGAGAATGCATTTTTCCACCTTTATTTGCACTAATTGTCGCCTATGTATATAGTTATCTTTTGCACTGTGTTTTGCACACCCAGAGTCCTAGACTCAAAAAAATGACTGTTGATGGTTCTAAACATGAATAGGTTCACATTTCAAATGTCAGATCAAACCTTCATGAGCAATAACAAAATTTATTCTCATAAAAGCCATGAAAAACAAATCCGTTTTTGTGTTTTTCTTCTTTTAAACTGCTGACAATTTCATGTAATGTGCAATAATCATTAACCAGATTTTGAAAAGTCAAGTTCAAGTACTCCTGGGAAAAGGGACCAAAGCTCTCAGACATAGAACATTTCCTGACTATTTTACAGCCATAATAACAAAATATGTCCAAATCACCATTTTTAGACTCAGTAGGTAAAGGGTTAAGCAAGAAATGTATTAATTAGAAATTTGTTAGTGAAAAAAAGTAACTGAGTAACTCAGTGCTTCACAGACAGTTCAGGCAGTATGTAAGTGTGTCAGACAGCGCTGTAAACTTTACAGATGCTAAGAGCTAGCACTGTTAACGCTAACAGCACTGCTAACACACTTCCTACAGCAGTAGCGTGAGACCGCACATGCAGTATTTGCTGTGGGTCTGCAGTGGAAATTACACTCAGGATGTAATGAAGTTTAAAAATAATGATTCTTGGAAATATTCAATCAATTTAGAATTGTAGACATTAATATATACAATTCTGGTGTGAATCGATTTTTTTCCCCAGCAAATCTACCAGTATTTCTCTTTTTGAGCTCATTCCTGCTGATACCAGTATCATGCTGATGGGATCATGCATCTCTATTTAAAATATCACACTCAAGCGATATTTTAGAGTCTAGCTGATGGTCTGTTTTACTTTGGCAACTCACATCAAAGCATCAGTATGTGATTTTTATTTTATTACTGATCAAAAACTTCCCATTAGAGGTGAAAGAAAAGCTTTTGTCCTCTGTAGTACAAAGCGAGATGATACTGTTAGAAGCCAAAAATGTGGACAGAGCTTAGCTTAGCCACAGACAGGCAGACGGTTACTCAGTGAGGACTGCACCGGTCCCACACTGTCGGGCTGTCAGGATTTACCATGTCCCGTACGTTTGTAACTCCCTCCTTCACATTCTGCGTTTGTCTTGCAGTTGTGTTTTCCTGGAAGCTGTTGTAAACAAGACATCAGGGTTAGAGGGTGTGTGAGTACACAGCTGAGGAATGTGAAGAAACATCAGATGAAAATAGAACAAAAATGCGAAACAAAGTGCATTAATTTTGACTTTACTTTTCTTTTTAATACATAAACTGCAGCTGGACTCATCTGGAGCCCATTATGTTTAGAAAAATGTGTGGCCTATATTCTACAGCTGGACAATTATTCACTTACATAAACAGTCTTGGAATGAGGCACAATTTCCGTTTAGTTTGACTATTTATGGATGTGTGTAAGTCAGGCAGAAAAGAAGAAAACAGAGAGGAAATAGGGCTAAAAGGACTGTGGGAATACTCACCTCTGGGCACTTTGACATGCTCTGACCTTCAGTTATGATGTAGTTTGTCATCACCACGAAAGATGAGTCCCCCTGTTAGGTTTAGGATTAACAGAGATAATGTGTTAATGTTATTTATTTATGCCATAAAATTATATAAAGAAGGATGTCGTAGTTTAGTGCAGCTGTACTTGAGTTTATTGAAGGCAGCCTGTAAAACAATAACCATTTGTGTGCCAATTGTAGCCTTGATGATATCATAAACAGCCATATAAAAAAAAAACAAAAAAAAACAAAAAAACAAAGACACATTATTTTTTCTGCTGTCGGGTTTCAGTTTCTCAGTCACATTTTGGAAAATTCTGTTTACTTGATAAAAAAAATAAGGTTATTTCTACTCTCATATGTCCTGGAAAATACTCATCTACAGCTAATTAGCTTAGCTTTGCATAAGACCCAGAAACATGAGGAATACAGCTTTTGAAGATAACATAATCCAGCCACCAGCTCCTCTAAAGGCTCACTACTAATTTACATGACATGTATGTTTAATCTGCATTAAATTAACATTTTATGGTTTTATGTGTGGCACCATGAGATTTAAACTGTTATAAAAGAGGTTCATAAGTCTATAAAAGTATATACCAATGGACTATTGATTTAAATATCTTTTTTTTTTAGTGTGAAAATGTGTTTTAAGTGCATCAAAATACAATTCTTTGTCCACTTGAGGCTGTCTATGAAAGGCAAGGAAGCCCCATTTACATTCAAACCTCATAAATCCGTTTTGATTATTCAAGCCAAATCCACAACTTTCCCCTCTCTTGCAGAAAAAATTTGAGCTTCAAGAGCTTCATTTCCTGTTTTCTGTTGTATTTTGGTACCAATTTGAACTAAAATGAGGTCAGCTAATTGGGGGTATTGAAGTAAAATTTTCTAGTCAACTTTCCTTATAATTGGAGTCAACTGGGTCTGACTGAATTACCCTGAAACAAAACAGGACCTCTGTAGTTTAGCAGAGAACGCCATATAAAGGTGTGTTTTTTTTCTGGATAGGTTCTCAGATAAACACCAAACCCATGGACAGCCAATATTTTAAAATGTAGAAAATGTCGTTTTTTTGTTTTTTTTTAATAACTGAAAAGAGATAACACCATCATGAACAATTCCAGCCTATAGTCTACTCACACTGCAACATAACTATATAGTAAAATGGCAACCCAGGCTAAAGCATGTGTAGAAATTTGATCTCCTCTCTTGAAATGCACAGTATGTAAAATCCATCGCTGGGGTTTCTTAATCAAAACAGTAATAATATGATGGGTTGTAACTAAGGATGTTCCCTATTTGGCTAAATATGCTTTTAAATCATGTTTATCCGACTAGTCTAAAGTGGAGAAAATGATTAGAAAACAGTCAAATTCATTCCAGGTTTGTTGTGTCAGTGGGTTAATGATGTGAGGCTGGTGTGCTGAGTAGAGTGTGGCTAAAGTTAGCAGCTAGCTCCACCAGCCTTGGTTCCCTTTTGCAGGTTAATATTGTGCTTAATTTGGTAACTCATCGCTTTAATTGAGTAGTTACACATGTGTATAACCCTCAACAGGTAGCATACAACTTTATTTCCATTTTCTAGTTAGTTCTTGTTTTGAACCTGGACTTAATTCATCATTCACTCTGTAAGACGTATTCACTAGGGTCTTCGATTTATAATTCTAGATGCCCCTCACTTATTATTTTTTCTTTTACTAACGTTAGTGCAGCTAAGCCTACTTTTTTAAATGTCTGAAATACACACTGGAATCAATCAATCAATCAATACTTTGTTCCATCTAGTATTATTTAGAACTATCAGTGATAGTTGTTGGTACAGCCTGTGATATATTAAACATAAGACAAAAAAGAGGAAAGCAAAAAGTTAATGAAAAATTAAAAAGCAAAACAGAAAACAACCATATATCTCCTGACTTAAATGATAAAAAATAGTTACATAATATGCAAACTAAAAATACACCCTTTTTAGAGCAATTTTTCATATTTCTGATTTATCAAGTGTGCAGTAACACCATTTTTACTCAGCTGATAGATCAGTAAGGCAGATGATTCGCTTTTTAACGGACATACCTGACACAGGCAAACTGTTAAAACAATGTGGGCTTATGACACATCTGCATGCTGTATGTCAGAAACTGTACCTGAAGCTTTTCTTGAACTTTGATCTAATTGGTAACCTAAATGTCTACCAAGGTCCTTTTCTCTACAAGAATACATTTACAAAACTGGTGATTGAAGTTAATCTGATCAAAAGCGCAGCAAGTCTTTCCCCCTCTGCCTTGAAGATGTTTGTTGAGAACGTCACATTACAGGGAAGAACTCCAGATAGAGACAAGATGTGATTTCCTAATAAAGTCAAAATCCCAAAGTTTTGTACCATTTATGGCTGTGTCAACTGTTCAAATCAGGGATAAAAACAATATTGAGTCCCAAAAGTAGTGACTCACTGAGGACCAAAGTTTAAAAGGCTCATGGGGAAACAGTGGCAGGCATGGATTAAAGCCTCTGTCTGAAGTCTGGAGGAGCGGTGTTAGACAACGTTGGTGTATGATCTGTTTCCAACAAGTGGTCTGTTTATGTTTAGTACTGTTTGTCACAGTTTGGCACTGTAAACCCTGATCTAGCTTGTGCTTCCCCATGTGATGTTCATCCAGCCTCACTCGTTGCAATGAGAAATCCACATCATTTCAGAGATCCAGACCCTTTGCCTTAACTCACTAATAAGAGCCGGTCTTTGAGCTCCTAAAGAAAGGAAACTGATTGTCAGAGGTGAGCCTGCTCCTGATTTATGTCATTCAAAAATAACACATCCTCGCTCTGTTGCTCACACCATAAGGTTTATTTCAGGAATGCACAGTCAGATACTAGACTCAGAATCATTTATATCATGATGATTGCCACTCATTATTTGAGTTGGAGCCATGTCTGCAGGTAGGTGTTACTGGAACATATATTAAATGTCAGAAGTGGAGCACACTGCAAACTATGCACTGCTATACTATTAAGAGGAGGGGGGAAGAACATCTTAAGAAACAAAATGAACTTTCAAAATATTTTTAAGAACTGTAAAGGTATTGTAAAGTATTTATATTTTACGCTGTATTGGTGAGTATCAAAATACAAGCATTTGTACTCATACTCTGTCTGAAAAGTGGTTTCAGGCAATCCCTAGTTTGTTTGGTAAATATGATAACACTTCCAATCAGAAGCATGTTTAAGACAAAACAAAGAGAGGCGTAGCTCGCCTCTTGCTTAGTACATGACTCCTCAAGACTCTCCCTTCATCTGGCGAGACTTGTAGGACATCATCATTGATGACATTTTTTAAAGGATGGCGGGAAAATTTTGTAGCTGAAACAATCCAGCAAGTTTTTCTTTTTTTTTTTTTTTTCCTTTTTTTTTTTTTAATGTGTACTGGATAATTTGGTGACGAATGACATACAGCATGTGGTGCCATCTGTCATCACATTAGAAATAAATAGTTACCACTCATTTTTTCCCTGACTGATAATTTCACTCATAGCAGAAATTCACAGCTCCACCAATCAGAGACGTTGCTGTGACACTGTAGGATTGTGGGTAAAATAGTGCTGTAAGGATGGCAAATAAAACTTTTTCTTAAAAACAAAGTCTATAACAAATAAGAGTGTGTCTTCTACATGACCATATATCATTAGTTCTCTGTTGAAACTGACTTTAGTGAAAACAAAACAAAAAAAAAAAAACAGTTTAGATTCACTTGTTGCAGCAGAATGCAAGTTATGCAAGCAAAGCTAGGATCAACCAATCAGAGATGTTGCTGTGACAGTCTAGGATTCAAGGTAATGTAGTGGTCTCGCAATAAACCATTTTTCCCTTGAAACAGAGCAGATTACATATGAATTCTTGTCTTCTACAGCAGTGGTATCCAACCTTTGTGACACATTAAATTTTGTTTAATGAGCCGAAATATTTAAGTGTGGGAAATATGCGAAAAATCAGCAATCAGAAAGGGGGGGAAAACTTTTTCATGGCACTGTAAAATACACTAAAAATAACTAGTAAGTGTGATATTTAGTGCTTTCCAAAGCTATTTAAGTTGACTAAAAATCTGTGTTTAGTGGATTATATTTTGCTCAACTAATTGCATTTGAATTTGAAAATATAAATTGCATGATAAATTGTTAGGAAAACTATAGATCTTAAATTAAATCATAAATAATTGTAGTGATTAATTTGATAGAATCCCTCAAGTCACAAAAATGTGACCCTCCAGCAATTAAAATAAAAAAATAAAGCCAAATAAAATAAATGCAGCTATAACAGTAACCAAAATTGTTCATCCCTGCTTTAAGTATCAAGATGGGAATATATTTTTTTTTGTTTTAATTAGAATTATTGTTAACTGATAGGTAGAAGTGGTAAATAAATGTATTTGATTTTGTGTGTGACGGTGCCACACCTATTTAAGTCAGGGTCCTAAATGGGTCACCCCATTGAAGAAAACATTTATACACGCCCCTGCTGTTATAACTCAGTATTCTACTTTGGTTCTTATAATTATAAACACCTATGGAGATCATAAACTACAACGGCAGATTTCTCTCAAACTATCCCACAACCACATTAAACAGTCAGAGCAATGAACGTATCTCTATTTTCTACTAACCTACTACAGCATTGTTTCAGGAATAAAGAAGACTAGTATGGCTGTTACCTTTCTGTTCATAGCAGGAAAACTTACAAAGTGATTGTTTCATCTTGTTGGCCTGGCTTATCACATCAAACCATTAACTTAATCCAGCCTGATTTAAAAAAGGCCCACGCCCTGGTGTCATTGTCTTTTTATTTCATTCCCACAGATAACAGGTCACAGGGACTTTTTGTGTAAACAAAGAAATGTGTTTGATCTTGGTCTTACTTTTGGGCATTTGTTTGATCAGGTCTTTACAGGATGCACGCAATGACACAGTGACACCTTGATGTTGGCAAAGCCAGTAACTTTCACTCTGTGTGTATTTTAACCAAGTGTTATCAAAAACTGGATCTGGTATGAAATCTAGCCAACACGGATGTTTTAAGAGCATGACTAAACCTTAATCTTTGTCATCATCTGACTGCTTTCTTTAGGGAACATATGGACCTTTATGTTTCTGATATGACTCAGCCTGATGTTTATTCACACTGACAGTTTGATTCATAGACTTTTGACATTGAATTCATGACATCTGGCTTTGGCCCAGACTTTCTATTAACCTTACCATGGTCGCTAATTTGTCACGTGTTAAAACTAGTTCTTGAACACTTAAAAGTCAGATAGTTAAAGCGTGAAAGGCTTCAGTCACCAACCTGTGGAGGAAAGACGTAGTCCGCCACATCCCAGACTCGCTCTCTTCCTTTATCATTGGTGTACCCCACTCCTTTCATTTTGGTGAAGACGGAGCTCACTGCTGTGTCCGTGGACTGGTATCCTTTCTCATAGATGAACACCCACCTGTATGAAAAAAAAAAACAAAACGTCCTGTCAGTTTTTCACCACACTCCAGCCAACCCTCTGTCCCCACAGGCAAGGGCAAGAATAGAGGTGATGTGGACATACCGACCCTTCCAGCAGCATGCCTCAGAGAAACGAGTGAGTGATTGTGATTGTGAAATGTCAAAGTGATCACACATGCTTGTCACTTTGCCATCACTTCAACAAAATAATCATGTTAGATATCTCTGTGCGGACAGAAAGTAACAAATATGCACATTTTGCAGTGTAATCTGAGGAAATATCTGTGATTCGCCACTCAAAGATTAAAGTTAGACCCCTGGTAGTCATGTCAGAACAAAGGCTCTTGAAGTCCTTATCTTTAGTAAGTTTTCTATTTGTGCATTTATTAAGTCAGTGATGAGTGATAGTTGCGTGTTGAATGCCACATTTAGTGACATATGAGCACAAGTCACTAGACTAGGTCACTAGTTAAGCCGTTACACCTACTCTCCTACAGCATCATCAACAGTGAAGGCATTTTATGATCATGTTTCTGATTTTCTAATAAATATGGCTTTTGCTTAAGCCCACAAATTTGTTTCATATGATATTATTTTGCAATTAAAGCATAAATTGCTGTATTATCTCTATATATGTAATTAGCTACTAAAAGTGCTACAAATATGTTAAAAAGCTTTGTCTTAAGCACATTTAATAAAGCTTTTAAATGTCAAATAATAATTTCCAAATTTATTAGTGCACAGCAGACTGTAGCAGATGCTGAAGTTATCACCTCTATATAAGAGATAGAGGATGTATTGTGAGTCAGGAACTGGTTTGACTTGAAAATTGGGCTGAATTGAGTCCTGCAGATGGATACAGCTGTTTCTGTGTTTCTCACTGGTGAATCCATCTAACAAAGCTCCCGTCTGAACCTTTTGGGCCCGGGTAGAAAGTGACAGGACCAATCAGTGACGAGAGGCAGTACTTTCAGGTGCGGCGGAGCCGTGGTGTGAAGATGTGACAGAACGTTCATCCAATCACCGTCCGAGTTTTTCTTCAAAGCCTCTGCCCTTTCCCAAACGCTGTGTATGAGAGGTTTTCCAGATTGATGTGTGAAACCAATCCATCTGGCGTGCCAGGTTAGGGGAACACATTGTACTGACAAATTACATCACCTCTTTCCTGACAGAGGTCACGTCTCACTGTAGGGGTCTGCAAGTGTGGTGTCTTGACCTGTCTGCAGCCAAACCCCTCTAACCTTGAGCATTCCTAGAGGGACACTTGTGTGCATAAACGCTTTGGGGAAAGCTCTGATTAGTTTTTAAATGAAATTTAGAAGAGCAGGCTTTGAAACTTCCATCCATCCATTTTCTTTACCGCTTATTCTGTTAGGGGTGGGGGTGGGGGGCTGGAGCCTATCTCAGCTTTCATTGGGCGAGAGACGGGGTACACCCTGGACTGGTCTCCAGTCAACCGCAGGGCTGACATATAGAGACAGACAACCAGGCATGCTCACATTCAAACCTACGCCCAATTAAGAATAATCAATTAACCTATTGAGCGTGAAGCCAGAGAACCCGGAGAGAACCCACACATGCACGGAGAGAACATGCAAACTCTGCACAGGAGAAAAGATCCTGACCGGGAAGCGAACCAGGAACCTTCTTGCTGTGAGACAACAGCGCTAACCCCTGCGCCACCGTGCAGCACCACTTCAAAACTTCCTTGCTGTATAAATGTAAAGCAAAACTTGGGAACTGTTATACTCCCAGAAGCTACAGTCATTTAAGTCAGCCTCACATAGCAAAAATGTGTGGCTCAGTATAGACTCTGTCTCAACCAGAAGGCCAGGGGTTCAAGCCCCAGCTCCTGCAGTCACATGTTCATATTGCCCTTGGGCAAGACACTTAACCACAAACTGCTCCCACTGCTGCGTCATTGACATGTGAGTGCCTGAATGGGATAAGTTAACACTAGTTAGTGCTAATTCTTTGTAGCAGCCTTTACCATCACTCATACCTGCCAACACTCCCCTGTTTCTGCTGTATTTTTTGGCCATCTCCCACCCACCACCTATTTTGTCATTTCCCTGGAAACTCCCATAATGTTAATGGCTTAACTAGAGATATGTGAATTCACAAACGCAGAATCATATGTTCCATATGTTTCTTTTAGGACATTAAAGTAGCCAGATCCTGTATAAATCGTGTAAAATACATGCAATACATATCAACAAAAAATCTCAACCCCACCGTCCCTGTGACCTGGAAACCCACGACCTGATTGACAGAGTGATCTGAGCTCTGCGGCTGAGAATGACAGGACAGAACGGCTGTTACCAATTTCATCCGTCCTTCTGTCTTTTTCCCTTCTTTGCATTATGATAATACTTTATCATCTTGTCTATATAATATTCTGCAAAAATGTTTACTCAGTTGGTCTCTTGAGTGTTTAACTGCTTTGAGTCTGCTCTAGTGCTGTCTTTTTGAGGAAAAGTTGTGCTAGTTGGTTAGAAACACTGCCTCTGTTTTTGTCTTTTATGCGAGAGGTACATTATCAATACCTCCTATGTGAGTATGTGAGCAGTGACAGTAACATCGTTTGAAAAGGACGTATACATTTTCATATGTAAAGGGAGTATAAATGGGCCTTAAGTTCCACTCGTTTTTAAGTTTATCAAACCCCTCTTTTTTCCTCTTTTGCACTTTTCTGATCTCATGTGTTTCACAAAGATAGATGGAAACCTGAGTTAACAAATTTTCTGTGTTTTCATCCTGTCCATGAAGGACGTTGAATCTCTAACCTTACTCCTCAAACTTGTTTACATGCTCACATGATTTTGTTCCTCTTGGATGGATGTTAAAGTTTGTCTATATTGTGTCTTGCTGTTTTCCCCCTATTTTTTGATCTGCAAAATTTTTTTAGGACTAAATTCTCTAGGGCCTTCAATCGAGACCTGCCGTTAATTTTAAAAATACAGGCAACAGCAGGCTTGTAAACATGACCGGACCTTCAAATGGGATGGGCCTTTATTTGAAGTTTTAGGGTATACAGATACCTGAAAACTGCTTTCAAAGGTGATGTATATGTGCTTTGCTATTTCAGGTATATACATTTACTTACTTATTTCAAACTGGTGGAAACATGTCAGTTTCAGAAAAAGGAACTGAAAGTTTCTCAAGTGGGTGGTAGACATGCTTAATTTCAGTCGTGGCCCAGCAGAAGGACACTGCTGTTCTTGATAATGATGAAACTTCACTAGCTGATGGAGCAGATAGTGTAACTGAAAAAATGAAAAGTCATCCTAAACAGCATTGTGGGTGTTTATTAGAGTAATGTTGCGTGCCGTGGTTTTGTGTTTTGTCCCTCTCTTTGTCTCTGGAGATTGAGCACACCTGTGGCAACTCAGCAATCAGGGTCAGAGTATAAAGAGCAGGAGAGACGAGGCAGTCAGTGCCAGGGGGGGCATTCAGCTGCGTGTGTGAGACCTGCACTAGTGCTTACCCCTCCAGTACGAGGACTGTGTTTTTCTTCAAGGTGTTTGTTAGTGGTTTTATTTTTGGTTGATAGCTTTTGGTCTTGTTTTGAGATCACCCTTTCTTTTGTTGGTGTTTTGGGATGGAAGCTTGTCTGAAGTTGTACGTTTTACTTCGTGTGTAAGTAAAACCTTTAAAATGCAAGATTCTTAGTTCCTCCATTTTTTTCTTAATTTCATTTCTTTTTACTACATTCATGTTCTTGACATTTCATGGAGCGTGATAAACTAGGGGCTCATCTGGGATCCAAAAGAACATTCAGAGTTAATCATCACAGTTACAATAAACACAATGAGACTATGAAGTTTTAAGAATGGTTCACTTAGGCCAGAGCAGTTTTCTTGGCCTATATGGTAACAGCATTATATCATAGTATTACAAAATGTAAAAAAGGATAATGCATTTAAATGCATATTTTACATGCTACAACCCATCCCTCTAAAACAAACCTGTGATGGCATACTGAGGTCATGTCCAAGCATTAAAGTGCAAGCTGTTTTTACTTTCGTCTCACTGCACGCTTTCAAGTGTCATCTATACCCAGCTGAGATTGTCCAGCTGCTACTGTTGTGATACTGATTTAGGCCTTCACAATAAAAACATTTAAGAAAATACAAAGTACAGATGTAGCACAGAAGTAGTGTGATTATCATTGATTTAGCTGAGTTGTGGCTACTGTATCGGCAAGTTTACATAGCTTCAGTTTACAGTTGCTTTTCTGACCTTGTTCAAACCACAGCCTGGATATTTGACTTATCGTGGACTTTAAACAAGAGAGTCTTGAGTTAAAACACACCTTTAAAAAGTTGTTTAAGCTGTTATAAGATGAATGGTTGCAACACTAGGCTCAAGATATATAGAGACAAAAAAATGCAAGCCGCTTGTGTTGAAACCCCAGACGAGCCGACAGGGACACAAAGTGAATGTACTTGCTGTATGTTGTGGTTATTACAACAATCAAACTTGAAGAGGAATGAGCACACTCTGTGCTCACTTACAACAGCACTAGGCCTGTGCTCAAAAAATCAATATGGTGATGTATAGTCACGCACCCCTTGCCAATACACAGATTTTACAGAACCGACATAGCCATGTACGCTGTGATGGCAGTTTTACCACATACATCCCCATGGTGCAGTTAACCAAAAACATCATGGATAGTGTTTACCTACTGGCAGCAAGCTAAAAGCAAAGATCCTGATAGCGGCTTAAAGCAGCTGCTGCAGGCAGTGTTAGTAATGCTGCTGATTTATCACTCGTCTGTTCATTAAAGAAACAATAATAACGTTTTATGTGAAAGTATTAAAAGCAACAGCAAGAGAAACAACAAAGGGGGAGTTTTTAGGCTTAAAAAGTTAGATATTTATGTATTGGAATTTATGAATAGCTAAGTGATTATAATGAGACAATTTTAGTTTACTTAATGACTATTTTAATTTAATTTAATCTCTGAGGATCTGAGTGTAGAATCTGGGATTCTACACTTCTAGGAATGTTGGACATTTATGCTGTCATGTCTAGGACCCCAAACCAACGTGTAACGCAATACGTATCGTATCATGGCCCCTGTATCAGGATACGTATCGTATCGGGAGGCTGGGGGAAATACCCAGCCCTACTGTTTACTGTGCTCAATTACAACAGCACTAGTGGGTGACGTGAGTCATCCAACTGCTTGTAATGCTAGATAAAAGCATGCTAATGACTGGACTCAGACTGAGCAGCTATGTTACATATCACTCTGCTACACAAGCAGAGTGCTGGCACCGATTTTACCTCTGTATGAGAGCAATTTTACCTCTTTGGCAACTATTTTACCTCTCTATGGCAGCAATTTTACATCTCCAAGGCAGTGATTTGACCTCTCGATGGCAGCGATTTTACCTCTCGATGGCAGCGATTTTACCTTTCTATGGCAATGTTTTTACCTCTCGATGGCAGAGATTTTTTTTATCTTGATGGCAGGGACTTAACATTCTCCTAGTCAATCCTGGATCATCCAAACCATCCACTTTACAAGAAGTTTTTGCAGCTTCTGTCTAGCTGCAGATATGTCCTTCCCACATAGAGGACTAACAGACTAAAAAAAGCTGTTACATTTTATTTGATTGAAATGTGATTCTTTTTTTTTTCTTTTCTTTTTAAAGGTTTATTTTTGGGCCTTTTCATGCCTTTTTATTACATAGAGGAAGGACAGTGGATAGACTTGGAAACAGGGAAGAGAGTGGGGGAGAGACATGTGGTAAAGGGGAACAAGCCGCCCGTGTATATGGGTAGCGCCTTAAACCACTCGACCATCTGCGCCCCCTGTAATGTGATTCTTTAAAGACATTTGATTTGATAAATTAATTTAACACATGAAATATTTTGTATTTTAGGCTTGCCCATAATAATGCTCAGATTATTCTATAAATAAAATAAATTCTATAAATCAATGAGCAGGCCTTTTACACTGAAACCATGCTCCAGTAACCAAATCACATTTTATTTTTGTATTTCTTCAGGGCTTTATATTCACTCTGAGCACCAATAGGTTCATAGAGGGAGTATGACGTTGTGACTTTTAACTGTCTGTTTAATCTTACACTATAGAGCCACTATAATGGCAGGTAACATAAGTTAGTAGCCCTGTTGTAAGCTTTTTGGTCATTCAGTCCTTTTTAAAAGCACTTGGCAGAAAGTTCGTGTCACGCTTTTTAATTCTTCCAACCGGCTTAATATCTACTGGTGACTTAAACTATCCATTCTGTGGCAGAAATTTTACCAGTGACAGTATTGTTACCAGTTTACCACAAGGTTTAGTCTATTCTAGTGCAATTCTGTCGTTCATGTACTTCACTAAAGAGTATATTTTCCAAACTGCTTCATGTTCTTGTCTACAGAATTTGAAGTCGGACTACTCTATAAATCACACAAACACTCTTCCTGTGTTTTTCATGTTGTAATATTTTCCCCCAAAAGATAAAATATCACAAAGTCCATATTTTCCATTATTGTTGTTACATTGCAGAGAAGATGACCAAACCAATAAGTGCATTCAGTGTCAGCTTTCTTCTTCTTCTTCTTTTGTTAGGTAACAGCAATCTGTAGACAGCCTTCATGTGCTCCACAGTCAGGCATTGTACCTCATTACATCTAGATGCAGATAAGAATAACTGAAATGAATAAATCCTTAAAATCTGATGAAGGTCACATGAAAACCTTGAGCTTTCATACATAAATAACTTGTTGGAGATCATGTCATATGATGATGACATACTTATTACATATAATTCTTTGATTAAATGAAATATGTTGCTTAATGACCACTGATTGAGTGATCCTGCCTTGGAGGAGCCTTTTTGTTAGGCTAATAAATGTGTCACTGAGTCCATGTTTCTCTCTATGTATCTCTTAAAGAGACATTTTTCCTTCAGGGCTAATGAAGAGGACTACTGATAAGTTTAACAGAGCTTTTTATTTTGCTTTTTTAGGTATATATGTATTGTCAAAGTTATTCTAAGGACACTGAGGGTTTGTTTTCTCAGGAAGCAGCATACGGATGGAGACAATACATGAAATCTTAATGTGTGCATCCAGGCCTGTTCCTGTATCTCCGCTCACAACCAAATCAGAGAGGCAGCTTGTTCAGGGCTGTTGCAGAAAAAGGGAGAGAACTGCTGATGTAGGCTCTTTTCTGATTTTAAATCCTAAGTGTTGTGTAGTGTTATATAGTTCGTGCAATGTGCATCTGATGACTGACTGATTGTGGAGTCATGTTGTTCTAGAGGCGCTGTATGATGCCTGTTCTTTGTTAGAGGTTAATAATATGGTCAAGAGTCAGAGGGTTTAATCATGTTCTTCCTCCTCATGATTCATCTAATGACCCCAAGCATTTATGTGCTGACCTTTTGGAGAGCACTCAGGAAACCATTGGTCTTAACCATACTAAATGGTATTATTAAGTATTTAAAATTAGCTTGACTTTGTGCAACTACAGCAACACTGACAGTGTGTTTAGAGAATGGTAATATTGATGTGTTTACTAAAGCACCACCTAGATAGTTTCCTCCCTAAATGCTTCTAGGAAAACGACCGGAACATTCACATCATCGTCATGCATAGCAGTGCCATGCAGATAGATAGTTGTTTACTGTCATTGCATTGTAAAAATGCAATGAAATTACATTTGGCAGTCTCTTCTGTAGCGGCAAACACAGTCGTCAAAGTGGTGGTCAGAAATCCGCAGCCTCACGTCATCCATCCTGCTAGCGAGGGAGTGTGCACCTGCGAGAAAGTAGCTTGGTAGGACTGGTTTTATGTGGGGTCGCTGTTAGCCTAGCCTGCAGCCTGGCTTGTTTGCCCCACTTCCACCTTCTCGTACAACGCCGTCTCCCCACTGGCTGTAGGTGTTATGCTACTCCGCGTCCTCCTCCTTTATGTCTCCAAGAGCCCAATTCTCCAGATAATCACAGTCAGGAAAGATGTAAACTCCGTGGGCACGCTGTCAATTCTGGTGTAAGTGTAGGGCTTTGTTTTGCTGCTGGTGATGGGAGTGCCGGGCCAGTGTGTTAATACGCACTGGCCCATGCTACCTCAGTAGGTAGCATTCAGTAGTCTCCTGTTGATCAGGCAATATTCCGTGGCAGTTACTGGCAGTGTTAGCTTTTAAGCTAGCCAGGAGTTGTAGTTGAGACTGAGGTTTTTCTTTTTCACCTTTTTGGGGTTTTTCTTGATTGAAATTTCCTGTTCTTTCTCTAAAAGGTGTCATGGACCATCCATCTCCATTGTTTTCACAGGTTTTAACATATGTTGTCAACTTAATTGTGAAAAACACTACAAGTCCAAGATATAACTCAAGAGTGCATCCGTCTTGCTGCCAAATGCTCTAATCTTTATTATACATATTATATATATATACTAATCTTTTCTCTCTTAACATTGTTCTGTTGCCAACTTTGTCATTAGATGCTTAATGCAGTAAATACCTATTTGTATGGAAAGGGGTGTTTTTTCCCCAAATAACTGCAGCGTCTCATCCATGTGTGTTTGCAGTAATTGCCGTACACCATCATAAGGGGAGCTTTAAAGCTGTGTCTTTTGACTTATGTACAAAGTTTTAGAGCTTGCACTTTATTGTGGAGCTTTAACAAAGAATCACACTGTTTGGCTGCATGGAGACACATATTCAAAAATGTTCACACAGCATCAGCAACTACATCCAACAAATAACAGCAAATAAACAATGATTCCTAACACCAACTTGTGGCACATCTCCTGTATTATCCTGTTTAATATGAGCATGAAGAATTGCTTTAAAAAGAACAAACTTTCACTGGGGATCATGGAGCAGGTGTATCATCACATCCAGTCATGCCAGATACTTTTTTTTTTTTTTTTGAGGGTGTTCAAACAAAGTCCAGTTGTTTTCCAGCTTTGTTACTTTCTCTTTAAGTTAGAAAAACCAGAGTCTTGAGCCCGCTATGGTTTGTCTTTTAGCATGTGTGTTTGAGGGCGAAGGCCATCTCCTCTTCCACACTGTGGCGGAGTGAGCGTGTGTTATACAGGGGAAGTGAGATAATGAGGGACAGGGAGGGGGCAAATTGAAGGGAGAGTTGCAACTATTTTTGATTTTAGAAAAAAATATATATTTAAGTTTATATGGCACCAGTTTCAAGCCAGTGTACCAAAGAAGTCTTCTGACTGGTATGAAGGACGGTTTGAGCAACAGTGGGGCGTGCAAATTGATACAGACACACAGACACACCACCAATTACAGTGTATGATAAAGTCATGAAGTCACAAGGGTTGATTTTATAAAGCTCATTAACAAATTACCTTGACTCTTGGTACTTAAAATACATCTAGATTATTTGCATTTATTCACTTAAAAGTAAAGACAAGGAGCTTTTCCTATAATGAGGTATTTTATCACATTTAATGGATAGTTTTGCAAAGGCAAAGAGCTTGAGATTTTTTTATACCACTACTTATAGTTAGAGCAATGAAATATCAACAGTATAACTCCTGCTTTTAGTTTTTATTTCAAATAGAAATACTGATATTCCAGTTTTGTTCTAATGCCAAAGCCCCATAAAAATCAGCATGTTTGATTAGGTTATCGAGTAAAGGACAAGTTCCTGAAGCTTCAAAACCAACGTCATACTTTTTTTTTTCATTTCTGATAGCTACAAAGTGTCTCATTGTGATGTCCTATCTGTATGTGTGGCCAGGGGCGAATGGTTAACAGCTGGTGTGCACTTGGATGATACTGTATGTACACACAGACACACGTAGATGCAGAGCTATTTCAGCCAGGGTGGGAAAAGCAATTACCCACTGGCAAAGAGCCTGCAGGACTCATGTGCTGCTGCACATGTTCATCTGTCAGCACACAAAGAAAACACCTCAGAGCAGAAGACGAACAGAAACATCTCACAAAGTGAAATAAAGTGTGCACAATGAGCCAAAAGCCAACTTCTATCAGTCAGGCAAATCAAATTATGCAAGCTGGAGCTTACATTCAGAAAAAATAGAGCACATTAATGGAATAAAGAAATGCAAGAGCATGAAATAATGGAGGGATCTTCCAAAACAGCAGTCTAAGTGAGATCTCTATCTGCTGCGACAGAAGGAGAGCAGCGAGGCAGAGACAAAGCTTCTTGATGTGCAGAGGGCTTTCTCTTCCCACCAACATGCTGCAGAGCTGAGATTAGTGCTCTTTTTGTGGAGACAAATCAGAATGAAGAAAATAATCAACCTTTAACTAATCAGCACAAAACAGAAAACAATAGATTTGCTTTTCTTGTCAACTTAAAAGTGACAAGATGAAAATTAACTCAAAGAAAAGTCATTATGGTTTGAGAAGCTGCTTCTCTGTTAAATCAGTCTTTCTATTTTAGCATTATTTAATTTACTTTGTACTTCTAAAACAAATATTAACAAAGCCAACTTATGTTGGATTTAATGTAACATGTTCAATACCTGATATTTATGTTAAATATTAAATATTAAATTTGGAAGTCCAAGGATGCATAACTTTTCATAAAATCACAAAAATTGTTGAACAAGACTTCTAGAATTGCGACATAATTCCTTCTTCTGCATTTTAAATAATAAAATGAGTAATAGAGGTTGGTGTAAATGCCTGAGACTTCTGCTCTGACCTGTCAGCCTTCTGCTTGAATCCTGAAGCATGGAGTCAGGACAGCATCTTAATCACATCTCCTTTCATGCCCATCAACAGACAACTTTAATGTGGCCCGTCCTGACTGCAGGAAAAGGCAGGTGCATTGCATAAGAAAGCAGTAGAGGTCAGCGAAGATCCCTAAGGAGAAAAAGTTTTAAATATAGCAGGTCCCTTTGGTTTCAAAAAATTTGTTTAAGCTTACACCTCAGATTTTACAGTGTGATACTATTAACATATTGTGGGATAACATACCATAACAAGCCAGTTAACTACAGTATAGTGCAGTGCTGTAGAATCTAATATGACGAAATATAATAATGTAGATTACAATACAATTAAATATGTAATGATTTCATTTGGATCGATATGACACAAAATTCAATATGTGTGTAACAAACATGTTTGCATAAGATTTCCTGCCATGTCATGTGATGCTATGTGATTTGGCACTATACCATACTGTACTATACTATGCCATTCCACATTAATACAGTGTTATTACAATACATTCCAATCCAATAAGAAAGTACAATTAAATATGATGCGCTACTATGGGATACTTCATCATTCCATACCAAATTACACATTTCTATATAATGCAGTGTGATGGATTACAATACATATAAAATTTAATATGAATATGAATGGTTCGATACAATGAAATGCAGATACAGTAGGATTTAATGCAATGTAGTACCATACCATACAATTCCATAAGATATGTGGCACTACAATACAATATGATTTAATTTTAAATGATAAGATTTAATTTGATTCAATACCATATGATGCAATATAATGCCCTTCCTATTTGATTTGACGCAATACAATGGGATTCTATATGTTATACTATTTAATGTGATATGATACAATGTGATGCAAAGCGATGTATGATACGACATAGGATACAAGATGATACAATGCAGTACCATGCCATGTTAGATGCAAGGCCATATGATATGATACGCTACGATTCTATACATTACTGTATATTATGATATCATACTATGCAGTATGATAGAAATGTTTCAGTCAGTTATGATGCCATAACATACTGACCTATACCATTCACACAATTCAATTCAGATACTAGGTCATGTGATACAATATCATACGATAATCTTCAGTATAATTTGATCCAATACAATATGATCTGATCTGGGTTTTACTTTATTTTGTATATTATGATACTGTATGGTACAGTACGATACACAACGATACAGTGCACAATACTGTACTCTATGACAGTTGACAGTGTTTCCAAACCATTTTTCCTTGGACCCAAGAGAGAAGAAAAAGTGACACACTGCTGCCAAAAATCAACATAGATGTTAATTGTTTCACTGATAAAACCCTAAAAAAGGCCTACTCATGCTTTTCTAATCAAAAGACCTTTGAATAACTGCTTAAAAACTGCTTTATCATGGTTTTAGTCGATATTTTCAAATCTAATTTTGGCACCCTCAGAGCAGACAAAGCCCCCCCCCCCCAAGATCTTTGGCGCTGGACTCCAGGTTGGGAATCAGTGCTCTTTTATACTAAACTTAAAACAAAAAGTAAGGCAATTTGTGTTTGGTACATTATTTCTTTGTTGTAACAATGCTTCTTGGTAACTAGAAAAGCACTCAGAGAGCGCAGACCTCCACCATTAGCCCTATCTCCCAATATTGAAGAATCCTTTAAAAACATTCCTGGATCCAGACTGTGATCCGGATCACTCCCAAAATCTAATTCACCGGTTACTTCCTCCCCAGTGGGATGAAGACATGGTGAGGCAAAGCATTGGCTTTGCTACGTGTGGACTGTCATGGCAGAAGCACCCATGGTCTCACCAGACGACTGAAAGTCATGGCAGAGGGTGAATGTTCCTCTATTCCTCCCAGCATTGTGAGTATTCTCGCTACAGTTCGCTGTCTTTCTCTCTGTTACACTGCAACTCATCTCCTCTGTGTGTCTTTCAAACTCTATAAACTCCAAAACTTTGAATAAGTTACTCATGTCCGCTATCTCCTGGTGTAAAGTGGTAACAGCGTTGACCTCTGCCATTAGCCCTATCTCCCAATAGTACAGAATCCTTAAAAAATTCCCGGATCCAGACGGTGATCCGGATCACTCCCAAAGTCTAATCAGCTCTTCCTTATGCCATTTCTGACATTTCCTGAAAATTTCATCAAAATCCGTCCATGACTCTTTGAGTTATGTTGCTAACAAACAAACAAACAAACCCACCCCATCACATCACCTCTTTGGCGGAGGTAATTGTTAAATTGTCAATATGTCTTGTTTCCTCAGACTTCAATAATCCAATCCACCAAACACCAAACAAGAATCAATGGTAGAATCAGCTGTTTGGCATTGGCAAGAAGATTTGGCACATTTTTCATGGGCGCAACCCACATACTCAGCTCTGCTGCTCATCCCACAAATGCATGATCCTTACAAATGTGGCATCATTTAAAAGGGTAATAAACAGGCTTTCCAGTGGTATAAGATTCATTACCAAGAAGCACTGTTACAGCAAAGAAATAATGTACCAAACACAAATTGCCTCATTTTTTGTTTTAAGTTTATATGGTGTGATGCGATCCCTTACTATGCAATATGGCATAACAAGACACAACATGACACGGTACAATACGCAATGATACAGTTATGACATGATATGGTAGAGTACGGTGCAATACAATACAAAATGATACTTTTTGATATCTATCATACCACACAATACAAGACGATCTGATACAATTTGCTATGAAACGATACAGTACAGCTCGATGCAGTGTGATAAAATGCTAAATGAAAATGATACGATACAACACACAATGATATGATTCGCTGTAGGGATGTTCCAAGGCGTTTATTTGCCCATTTGGTTAAATGCTCATTTAAATCGTATTCTTTACTTATCTAAAGAGGAGATAATGGTCAGAAAACAGTCAGATTCATCACAGGGGGATTGCGTCAGTGGGTATGGTGCGAGCCTGATATACTCTGTACAGCGTGGCTAACATTAGCAGCTAGCTCTGTCAGGGCTTGTGCCTCTTTGCAGATTAATATTGTGCTGTCATGTGTGGTCTCTGTTCAGTTCAGTTGTTTTGTTATATGTGAGTTCAACCCTCTACAGCTTACCATTTTATTTCCATTAAATGCTTAAAAAACTGTCATATCCTGTTCATTGTTCCTACTTCATGCTAACTGCTAAGCTTCTCATATTTACGTCCAGTGAAGTGCTGCGGAAAGCTCAGACAGGAAGGCAGCGGCCATAAATGAAGCTACAGCGGCCTCCAGTGGCGGGAGGTTCATTACAGTTTCAATTTTTACAGTTTCATTACAGTGTCACGCTGGCTAATTTGATGAATGAATTTGACCACTTAACTATTAAACTGTGTGCATCCCTAATACAGTGCAGTGCAATATGGTATGGTGTGATGTGATACGATGCAATACCATTCAATATGATAGGGCGAGATATTATAAGATACAGTGTATACATTGCAAAACCATACATTTTATTCTCCCCTTTGAGAGCTTTGTCTTACATCTGAAGTGCCTCTACAGCAGAATAAATCAATAAAAGCAAACAACAAACATATATTGCACATTTTGTGGTCTTTCATTTTCAATGATAAAGTCTCATAATAGACAAAGATAGAGCTGAAAAAGCAAAACCAATAACAGGACTTTTTCAGTCAGTTAATATAAGCATACTTTTTCTCCTCAAAACAGAAAAATATATCAAGAGAAACCTTGCCACCAGCAGGAGAGGATTTCTTAAAATGCCTTTATCCATCACTTTTTTAGTCACCTCTAATGTCACCAGCAGAAGGTAACCGGTCTGAGCCCTGTGTGGCATCATTTGATTGTTATATGTGTTAGCATATGCCTCAGCGTGTTCATCACACTCAGCTCCTCAGGTTGTGCTGCTCAGAGGTGCACAGGCACTGACACTATCACACAAACACATGCATGCTCTCAAACTCACACACAAAGACCGTCAGACTTTGAGTAATTACATACTAACCTAAACAGAAACCTGGATAACAAGGGTTAAAGCAGCAAATGCTCGCTGCTTTCTACAGGATGAATTTCCAGGGATCGGCCAACATGTTAAAGCGTGTGTGGAGAAAGTGTGTGCGTAATTGGAGAAGCATGCCGTAGATTTTGTCTCAACTTGAGAAGGGCTGAAAATTAGACTATCTGTCCTCTGATCATGCATTTTTTTTCCCTCAGTCAGTCCACTAGTCATTGCTGCAGAGCGTATTTGATGTGTCAACAGTGCAGGGCACGTTTCAGCTTGTCTCTGATCCTCTGTGACTCCGTAAAAATGTCAAATAAGATGTTCCCCTTTCAAAATAATGTTCTTTCTGTGTTTTTACATGGGAAAGCAGAGACATCTGGGTTATGTCCCCCAGGGGCTTCAGCCAAAGATTGTTTTCATTATCTCTAAAGGGGCAAGTTGTCTTTATGATTTATTGATGAAAACAACATATTAATTTTTAAAAGTTGTACATGTGTCTTGCTAATCCTAACACTCAAAGCTTTTCATTTACAAAAATGCTTAAAAAGAAGCTATCTTTAATTTTCTATTGATTCTTACAAGATATCTGGATTAATCTTCCTTAAAATGATTACTCAATCAATCAGCACTGCTCTTCAGCTAGCCAAAGACATTTACAGTGCATTAAAATAGATTCAAAATCTACTTTTACCTGAATATCATTACAAATGTTTCATATTATTGATTAAAATCATCAAAATAGTTGATTATCAATAGAAAACGTGATTAATCTCTCTTGACCAATTACCTAATTGATTGTTATGGGTTTCAAAGGTCAGAAAGCTCAAAATTCTTGCTCCAAATAATAAGAATATTTGGTAACACACTATTTTAATGGGCATTAATTACCTCGTAATTTTAGAGTAATAAGTGGTAATAATCTTGTGATAAGCATGACAATTGTAATATTAAGGAAGAATTTGGTATAATAAAGTATTAATTATCAGGTAACTCCTTGTAATAATGTGGCAGTTCTCTGATACTGAAGTCATATTTGACCAAGTTATTCCTCAGAAATATTATAAGATAGTTTTTCTATAAAAGTTGGTTGATGATTACTTTGTCCCACTAAATTAAAGTAAGCTCTTTCTAAGTAATTTCAAGTTATTTGTTATTTGAAGGGTTAGGTGGTTAGGATAGGGCAAGTGTCAGGGATAGGGCAAAATGCCACCTAATTTCCAGAGAATTGCACAATATTAGTAGGAATTAACTGATGATTAATACAGTATTTCTAGGTAAATCATTCCTAAATATTACTGAATTACTACTTGGTAAAACGCCAACTTATCACTAGGTATCCACCTAAGTTACCACCTTATTCTTTTGAAATTGATAAATAATTACCCCTTATTACTATAAAATGACTAGGTAGTTAGGGCCCACTAGAATAAACTGCTGCAGAATATTTCGTATAAAACAAAACAAAACAAAAAAAGGAAACTTTTGTGTGACATAGTTTCTTGAAATAAATTCCAGTTTTTCCATTGATTATCAAGATGTCTGTCAATCGGTCTTCTTTCAAATGATTATTCCAGCAATCCTCATTAGATATGCCCTGAACCATCAAAAGCTTTTTAACCTAATCCTTGACTTGAGTGAGTGTGCCTGAAGCTAGGCCTAGTGGCTTTTCCCTTTTTTTTTTTTTTTTTTTTTGACAAAAAGAATGTTTAATCTATAAACATTTATAAACAGTTAATTGGTTACCACAGTGGTTCCCAGCCTTTTTCTGTGTAACGTCCCCCATTTGTATCATTAAAAAATGGTGAGGGGCCCCCAGAACCAACAAGGGCCCATACATATTTGTCACTACCAAAAGACCTTGAATGAACCATCCAGGAAGTTTGTTGCACTGATTTTAGTTCTAACCTAATGTTGAAAACCTTGGAGCAGACAAAACCTCAGGACCCCTAAAAAATGTAGTCGTTGAGTCAACAACATTGTCAAAAAGAAGTAAAAATGTTCATGAAAAGGATTATTCAATTAAAATCTTTAAAAAAAAAAAACTCATTTTCTGTTTGTCATGTGTACCTGACCTTTAATCAGATTTATCTTACATTTACATGAGTTTTTAGATTAACTGATTCAGACTATAATCTTTTCATTTGCTTAAGTTAATAATCATTTGATTAAAAAAAAAAAAAAATCGTAAATTTTTGGAGAATCTCATACTAAGGACTGTCCACTTGAACAGAAATAATGTAGCAAATCCTACATTTTTGTTCATCGTAGTTGCCTGAAATGTGATTAAAATTATCCATTGGCTGTCATTTTTTTTCAGACAATTAATCTATTAATCATTGCAGCTCTACCTGCCTAAACAACTGCGCCAAGCAAAATGGTTTTGTCAACCAAAGGCTGAAAATGAAGTCAATCCCTTAATTTAAAAGGAGGAAATTAACAATGATTTTTCATAAATCAGGTTTAAAATTCATTTGTTATATTAAAAATTGGTGTTAATTTCTTTTGTTCAATTAATTGATTAATCATTTCGTCAATAAAATATCAATAAGCTGTGAAAACGCTTATAACAAGGGCTTTACATTTAAAAAGTAAAACAGCAGCCACCATTTTCTTAAATGTGTTTAAAAGAAAAGCATTTATTAATATTTGTCAATCATAACAATGCTCATTGATTAATTTCCTTTTAATCAATTTATCAATTCAATGTTTACTCTAAAAAAAAGAGAAAACTGTGAAAATGCTTAAAAGAAAGACTTCACATTTTAAAGATGAGTCGTTTGACACAGTTTCTTAATATATGACAAAAATGACTAATCATCAGAATATTTGTTGATTAATCCACTATTATTAGAGTAATTAATTCAGAGTTTCAGTCCCTCTAAAAACTGGGCCAGCAGAAGAACAATGTTGGAATGTGCAGGCTCACTCTGAGGGGTCATTCACCTTCAGAAACTGTCACCAGAAACAAGTTGAAACATGCAACACTTGGCAAACCTGTCTACCTGTCACCTTCTTAATAGCCTCCAGAATAAAAGCATGAATATTTGGCTCCTACCCGATGATGTAAGCCAGGACCCCCAGCTGGATGAGGCGGCACACCACTCCCACTCTCCTGTTCCTCACCAGAACCTGACGCGGGGTTTCATACTCAAAGAAGAAGTCTGAGAGGGCGTTAGTGATTTGGTTCTTCATCTTCTCTCATCGGCTGACCCACAGAGACGAATGTCTCTCTCTCTCTTTTCACCCCACTCACATATAAACACCCGGGTTCCACTGCTTCCTGTCCTCCTCCTGGTCTCCTTCCACACTAGAGTGGTAAGATCCTCTGCCTCCTCTCATAAGAGACGTCTGACGTGCTTCATGAGAAGTCCTGGAAAGTAGGACTTCCTCCCTCCCTCCTCTTTCTCTCTCTCTGATGCTCTTTCTCTCTCTCTCTCTCTCTCTCTCTCTCTGCACAGGGTCACTGCCTCTTCACTCACTCCTATTTGCATACCCTGCCTTTTTATTCTCTCTTTATACTTTTTTTGTACAACACATTTTTGAATCTTTCAAAACTTTCAGGTTCAAATACTTAAGCAGCTGCCACACAAGTACCGGACCTCCTCCTCCCCCTCTCTCTCTCTGTGCAATCAAACCTTATCGCGTCCACTGACACTCTCTTCCTGCATGTGAGACAGAGACACACACCACATAAACTCAACACAAACACACCTCACAGTTTAGCTTGTTTGCCTACACCCTCCTGTCACCATTTGCAGACATTAAGCCTTCTTATGTTTTATCGTTTTGTGAGAGGGGGCCACACCAGGAAACATTTGGGGTTTCTCTCTCTCCCTTTCTCCTTTCATGTGTCGTGAGGTGCTATAAATTTCTAATCTTTATTCTCAAAGAGAGAAGAAGCAGCAAACGTACAGTTCTAAGACTAATTTGAGGAAGTTGAAGCAATAAGAATGTTACGTAAAAGCTTTCTGATCTGAAAATTGTTCTTGTTAGCAGTGCCTCCTAATCGCCAGAGATTATCAAATGGGACATCTCAGTTTGGACGCATGGTTAAAATCCAAATCTGGTTAAAGCATTTCCAACAGAGACATATAGATAAACACTGGAAATCACCACAAAATGACCATTGATGGATTTTGGGGGGATTGCGAGGATTTGGCAGGATTGGTGGGATTTTGCATGGATTGGATAAAATGCTATTTGGCTATCTAAATGTGAACATAAATATACTCTAATAGAGATTATGCTGTGGAAGCCAATTGGACTAAATAGCTTTATGTACAGTGCATTAATAAAGTATTCAGATCATCTTCACCTTTTCAATTTTTTTTATGTTGCAGTCTGATGCTACAGTTAAAAAGAAAAAAAAGATTTTTCCCACATTAATCTGCACCCAGTATTCCACAATGACAAAGTGAAACAGAATTGTAGAAATTTTTAGAAATTTATTGAGAAGAAAAAACTAAAATATCCCACTGACATTAGTACACAGACCCTTTAATCAGAATGTAGTTGAAGCCCCTTTGGCTGCAATTACACCCTGGAGTCTTTTTGAAAATGACGCAACAAGCTTTGCACACCTTGATCTGTGAATTTTCTGGCATTCTTCTTTGCCAATCCTCTCAAGATCAGTCAGGATGGATGGAGACTGTCAGTGGACAGCCATTTTCAAATCTCTCCAGAGATGTTTCATAGGATTCAAGTCGGGGTTCTAGCTCATTTGAGGACATTCATTCCTCAGCCACTCCTGTGTTGTCTTAGCTGTGTGCTTAGGGAGGGTGATCCTGAGCAGGCGTATATCTCTGTGCTTTGCTTCATTCAGCTTTCCCTCAACCCTGACCAGTCTTCCAGTCCCCCAGTCCCTGCTGCTGAGAAACACCCCCACAGCATGATGCTGCTGCCACTGTGCTTCATTGTTGGGATGTTACAGGACAGTTGATGAGCGGTGCTTGGATTCCTCCAGACATAATGTTTAGAACTGAGGCCAAAAAGTTCAGTTTTGGTTTCGTCAGACCAGAGAATCTTGTTTCTTACAGTCCGAGAGTTCCTCAGGTGCTTTTTTGCAAATTCCAACCAACCACAAGTCTTTCATGTGTTTTGCACTGAGGAGAGGCTTCTGTCCAGCCACTCTGCAATAAGGCCAGATCAGTGGAGGGCTGCAGTGATGGCTGTCCTTCTGGAACTTTCTCCCATCTCCACACAGGATCTCTGGAGCCCAGTCAGAGAGACCATCAGGTTCTTAGTCCCCTCTCTTACTAAGGTCCTTCCCCCCGATTGCTCGGTTTGGCTGTGCGACCAGCTCTTTGAAGAGTCCTGGTTGTACCTAACGTGCTTGTCTGCTGTGCTCTTTCTTTGCAGCAGAAATTTTATGTAGCCTTCCCCAGTTCTGTGCCTAACAACAATTCTGTCTCTGAGCTCTGCAGGCAGTTCCTTAGACCTCATGACTTGGCTTTTGCTCTGATATGCATTGTCAAATCAAGGTGTTCATCTCAGCAACAATGAAGAGTATTGTTGGAACTGGTCTGAATACTTATGTCTATGTGATATTGCACTATTTTGACCTCCATGTCTACAATGGAAACGCTGTTGGGACATTTCACCCTTTATCTGATGACTTTTATTTCCAGTGTAGACCTCATGTAAAGTAACACTGCTGTACTTCCTCAGCAGCAGTTGACCCTACTATTTAACCCTTTTCTTGTGTTTGTGCATTCATGTCTAGGCGTAAGGCATCCCAATTTTTGTTGGAACAGGCGTGTAGAGTGAAGCACTAGAGCTTGGCACATTAAATGGATATTTTCCAGGGGCACACTGTAAAAAAAGTGTTTTGGGAAATGCCTTTTGAATGCTTGGCAAGATTTGAAAATTACAACAACAATCTGATTTAGGGCTGCAGTAATAGATTCTTTTTGAAGTCAAGTACTCTAAATATTCTTCTGACGATTAATCGAGTACTCTAATAAGAAATATTGCATTTTTTAAATCAGTCACTTTTGCTTTTTCAAGAGAAGTAGTACTAGACAGATGAGAAAAGGAGCTGGGTCCCTTAAATGAACTATTTCTATATTAAAAATTGGTTTTAACAGGTTCTCTAAAGGGAATATATTTTACAAAGTGCAGTGAAGTTCTGATGACAGTTTACATTTCTTAAAGTTACAAGGAAAGGAAGTTAAATAATGACATTAGATTAAGACATATTTATGGTTTTAGGGATCATTCACCAAGAATTGTTTGGTGCCAACACTTTATTTCTTTCATTATAGTTTATTTCTATTCTCCAAGTTGTCATTAAAGTAAAGGGAGACTGAATAATTTTAAAATCCTCTATTTTATGCATGAATGTAATATTTCACATTATAGCAAGAATAAAGTTCCATCATTCACACAGCGGTCTGATGATGTCTGAATGGTGAACCTTTAGATTACAGGAATATGATCTATTTTTCAAAAGGGGGTTCACTTTCAATTTTTGCACATTTTTTTGTGAGTTCATCCACCATAAGATAAAAATATGACCTTTTAAGACCATCCACTGACATGGAGAACACATTTTAAGGAGTAAAGCTGCTTCTGTGACCTGTTGAATCCTGACTGTATGATGATGAACTTTAACCTACTTCGTCTCTGTCACTGTCTGTGGCAATAAGGTGTTTCTATTTAATTGGTGTCATTTCATTATCAATGTAAGTCTTATCAAATCTTTCCGGATGCTTAACATTTTGAAAAATACGCTGCAATCAAGACGTCAGTACGCTGAGTTTTAGATAATTTGTAATTCAATGTATAACGCGTGCACAGGGAAAAGAGAGAGAGAGAAAGAGAGAGCGAGGGAGGGAGAGAGGGGAAGCACCAAAACAGGATTTGAATCGTGAAGCCTGACGGTGTTCTGTAAAACTGTCGGGTCAATCAGAGAAGTTTATGAAATTCCTTCAAGTCTGCAGACACAAACTGAGCGCTGCAAGTCATGCAGGCAGTGCATATACTCCGAGATCGTTTCAGCCCTAATCTGATATCACAATTTCAATTTCGTCTTAAAGAAGCATTTTAGAAAATCACTCATAGTAGAAATGTCTGGCATTGTTGTTGAGTCTGTTTAGTTTCAGTTGTTAAGAACTTGAGGGGTTGTCAGATTTCATAGAAGATTTCACTAAACTGGGGTAGTTTGGGGAGGTAGTGTACTGGGACACTACTTCCCCACACTACATACAAGTACACAGGTAGTGTACTTTGGCAAGAGAGAACTGTTCACCAAAATGAAACCATGGATGGGAGCTGGTTCTTCATCAGCACAAAGTCCTGCTTATTTGTTGTTGTCAACATGGTGTGTTTTATTAACCTTGCAAAGCAGATTCGATTTGACGCTTCTGAGCAGTCAGTGTCATTGAAAGGGAAGGAAGTGGTAGCTACGGGCAGGGCTGAGTTGTGCTGTGAGACGTTAGCAATGGCTGCCTCCATTGTGTTGGTTAGCTTGGATGTAGCATAATATGGCTGCATTTTTATCAAAACTCGTCCAGATGTTTTCTCTCCTCTGCCGACATATTTTCAGCAAAGAGCCACACTGAAACCATCTTTTAGCAGAGAAGTTGTTTTTGAACATACCCTGATTGGATTTAGCATGAATTTTATCCACCAACAAGCTCTATTGTTCAAACACTACAGTAGCGCTAGCCTGCATAGTACAGGTTACCACCAGAGCTGCACTTGTCTTCTACCTCATTTTGTATTGTCACTCTGGTTGGCCTGTCATGAATATGATGGACCAACTTAAATTTTTTTTCCTGTGCTTTGAGCATACACCATGAAGAACATGGACGTGACCTCATCCATGTTTTTTAATACAGGTTTTGAAGCCAAAAGATGATGGTGGCCATATTGGAATTTCTGTCTCCAGGAAATTTCTTTTTCAGTCTAGTAACAGGCAAAGAAGGCTCCTAACAAAGAGCTGTAACACATCCTTTTATTCATAGATTTAATCTGACACTTAGAGGAACTGCCCCACTGAGGGAAAGAAAGGCTTTGTCTGTATGCAACAGAGAAGTTATCAGTATTGTTTTGTTTCCCCATTACTGATTCTGATTCCTGTAGTGTGTCCTGTGGGCGGAGCCTCAGCATTTCAGCAGACCTGAGCAGGCTGGACTCAGAATGCTACAGAGCAGACTGGTTCACTTCTGCTCAAATTTTCTCTGGTCAGCCTTTTCTTTGTATGTCTGACTGCTCGCTCGATTTCACACTCTCAACTCTGCATACACATTTCTATCTATAGTCTTTATGTTTTCTGATGTTTATTTACTGAGTTAAATATATTGTTAAAATTTGCAGAGTATGTGTGGTCTCCCTTGCAGCTATGCACTATTGAGCCTGGTTGTGACAGTCTCCACTTAGATAAAACAAGTTTTTTTTATTTAAATGAAATAATGTTGTTTAACTGGATTAACTAACTGGTGAGGAGACAAGCCTGGGTTATACTCCAAAATCTTATCTAGTAACTGTTGCCATTTATGTGGAGGTGGTAAGGACCTACAAATACCTGGCTGCAGTTCAGCGACAGGCT
This sequence comes from Cheilinus undulatus, assembly GCF_018320785.1. Lineage (NCBI taxonomy): Eukaryota > Metazoa > Chordata > Actinopteri > Labriformes > Labridae > Cheilinus > Cheilinus undulatus. Next base: position 18,209,537 of record NC_054876.1, on the reverse strand, counting down.
GGAGTGTACAGTAAACACTAACATTCCCAGGAAAGGACAGAGCTGTCCTTACTTCTCGAAAAGGCTGGGGTCCTTCAACACCTGCAAAAAGCCTGCTGATGTTTTACCGGTTTGTGGTAGCTGGCAGTGTCATCTTCTATGTGGTGATGTGCTGGGCCAGCGTGTCTGGACAGACTGGTGAGGAAGGCTGGCTTTGTAGTTGGCACAGGGCTGGACTCTGGTGACTGCTGCAGAAAGAAGGACCCTTGATAAACTGGTCTCCATCCTGGACAACACCCACCATCCTCTGCACAGCACCTTCACAGGCCGAGAAAAGAGTTCAGCAGAAGACTCTGATCACAATCCTGTTCAGCTATCAGACTCAGAAACATTTAAGTCCCCAATGCCATATGACTGTACAGCTTCTCGCTGTCATGGAAGTAGAGCAGCAGTATGCAGTCACTGCATAAGTGCATGGCTGTCCAAGGAGACAGCTCTCTGTCTTGTTTTTTCTGAACACTTAAATTTTGAAATCGAAATTTGTTCATACACTGGCACCTTAAAATACATGCTGTTATAGTGCTGAACATGTATTTCCTCCATAAAACACTGCTTTTAGTTTTTGTATGGGTGTAATCTCTGATTTTAGTTTTTTTAATTTAAACTCTATATAAGTTCTATTTTTATTTATAGTTTTACTTTCTTTTATTTTGTTTTTCTTTAAATTTAACCTTAATTTGCAAGGACTTGATACTTGTTTTTTTTCTGCAGGGAAATCATTTTATTTGTGTAATTATCATTGTCCAACACATAAAACATATTTCATGCCGTGTCTTGAAAGTTACTGCTGAACTCTTGTATTTGCCTCCAGTTTAAGAGAATATTCATTCTTCTCCCTGTCTATCCATCAATCCAGGGTTTTCATCCATGGTTTTCATCCATTCATCAATCATCAGTGTTTTCCATCTATTTATGGTTTCCATCCATCCTCCTGTCCATGGTCTCAATACATCCATGGCTTCCGTCCCACAAGTATGAGTTCTATTGCTCAGTCCAGCCATGGTTTTGATCCATCCATGTTTGGTTTTCATCCATACATCTGTGGTTTCCAATCATCCATCTTTGGCTTCCATCCAGTGCAACTCATGCTTGATTTTGCTGATGTTATCCTTTTGTCTTGAATCATGGATATTGTAAAGTGAGATATTGTCATTATTTTGTTGCCTCGATTCAGTCATGAAAAATTCACATTAATGATTTTTCATGTCAAAATATTTGTTTACAGGCTTATAACATCAACACCACCACAACTGAGGAATACAGTTCAGCCAAGCACAAGCAGGTACCTGAGGGTGTGTAAGATTAGAGTCTGTAAAGAAGAACGTAACATAACCCTGATCCGTGCTGCAGAACAACCTAAAACTTTTTCACATCTTGTTCATTCACTCTCATTAAATTCCTCTCAACTCTTTATGCAGTGTGAATAAACAATATTTCAAAGTAAAAGTTGTGTAATCTCCTGTGTATTGCAAAATTATCCGCCCTTCTCCCACAAACACGTTGACGCTTGAACTTTCTTATAATGTAATCCAGCATTCTTTCAAGATATGAGGATGACAGTTCATCCTCAAATCAGGATGAATTATTGAGAGGAAGTGAATCTTTCTAAGCCATTTAAAGACAGTTTCTGCCCCCTGGCTCTGGATCCAGATGTTTCTACACTCTGATCAGGGAGAGGATAAATTGTAACAAAGTGTAAAATTAGTCCTCATTAAAAAATATATATATAAACATATTTTAAAAACTTCTACATAAAAGTCAACATCAAGTCTCCCTACATTTACTTTAGTGATGCTTGAAATGTTTCCATTTTTTTTTTATTCTTTATTTTCAATAAGCAACATAAATACAGGACAAGACCATTATTATCCAAACATAACATTTTAAAAAGTGAGAAAAATAAAAAGAAATTAAATAAACTAATAAGGTAAAAAAAAAAAAAATCACAAAGCAACAAGACAAAGCCCCTTTTAAAAATAACAATGAACTTTGCTGTAAGACATAAGACATAGAAGATTATGAAGGCTTCATAATAGTTTATAGAGCGTTATGAAACAGCAGACAGTCAATCTTTGGGTAGGGCAATGATCATGTGTATTTTGTATTAAGAGTAAGACAAATCCTGCTTATGCTCCCAGCCTTGTCCCTTTACAATAATTGCAACACTTTAACACTGCCCAACAGTCGGGAGAAAGGTCCCCAAATTTCTTCATAACATTCATCTTTCCTTTTCAAAATAAAAGTTAGTTTCTCCATAGCATAACAGCCACTCATTTCTCTCAGCCATTGACTGAGCTGTGTTCTCTGTGTGTTCTTCCATGAAAGCGCTATCAAATGTTTTTCTTGAAGCAAACACATATTTATAAGGATTTTTGTATTTCTTAGTATGACTAGGGTGGCTGGATACAACCCCCAAATAAAAAAAGCTTGGGATCAAGAGGTAGCTTGATTTATATTATTTCTTCAATTATTTGTGAAATTTCACTCCAGAAAGCCGCAATCTCCTTGTACTCCCATACAGAATGGAAAAATGTGCCTTTATGTCGTCCACATTTAAAACAACTGTCTGGGATATTGTTATTAAATTTATGTTACTTTGCTGGTGTGATATATGATCGCATTAGCCAGTTGTATTGTAGCAGCCTCAGTCTTGTGTTTGTAGTTTGGTTTTGTGCCTCAATACAAACTGCACCCCAGTCATCCAAAGAAATATCCTCCTGAATGTCTATTTTCCAAGACTCCAGCTGATCAGTACTGGATTCAGATGACTTAGAAACTAGCATAGCATAAAATGCTGAAATACTGCCTTTTTTATGGCAGCTCTCAGAGACAAGCTGTTCAAATTCATTTAGAAGATGAAGAGTCAGTGACTGTAAATGTTCCCATTTAGGGTAATGAAATTTACCATAATCTCAGTAGATTTTTGATTCTCTCACACATCTGGAAGTATGTCCGCTTTTGAAACATTTTTGATATAATTTTAAAGCTATTTTTCCTCTGCTGCATTTTTTGTAATACGTACTGAGAACATGTTAGCAAATGTGATTCTGTAGTGTGTGGTTTATATTGTAGGTTAATTTAATCATTGTTGATGAAGTGTAAGTAATAATGTTCTTTTTAAGTTTCCTCTGGGAGTGGTACTACTGTCTGTTCAATGTGCCTGTAGACTTGCACATTGACACCCTTGTCTTGTAGCCAGTCTGCAGTTGACTGTCCCAATATTTAATTAGTAATGAACGCCACTAATAAGCTATGCTAAAACCCTTAAACTAAGTTTGTTTTTTTGCATAAAATTACTATGTATTCATGTGATATAACAAAATTGTTTGCACCCTTCTGTTAAATAAAGAAAAACTCAGAATGCTCACTGAAAGAACTTAAAACAGGTGCAATGATAAATAGAAAAATTGATGTGACTCACCAAAAAAAGCTCCAGTTTTGTCTCATCTGTCCAGAGGACATTCTTCCAGAAGCTTTGAGGCATGTCAATATGCATTTTGGCAAATTCCAGTGTGGCTTTTTCATGATTTGCTTTCAACGGAGAAGTCTTCCTCGATCGTCTTCCATTAAGTCCACTTTGACTCAAACAGCGAGTATGGTGCGTTCTGACACTGATGTACCTTTACCTTGGAGTTCACCTCTGATCTCTATGGAAGATGCTCTGGGCTCTTTGGTCATGATTTGTGTTATCTGTCTCTTCAATTTGTCAGCAATTTTCTAGGGCTGTAGTCAACCAAAGAAAATCTTGGTCGACCGAAATTACACCCACACATAGACCAATTGATTGGTCAAATCTCAAAATGGGCTAAATCTGTGACATGCCCCTCGTTGCACCTCTGGTAGTCCGAATGACCTTAAAAAGGGTCGAGGGAGGGCAAAGCAGAGACACAGCAGTGCCACTCAGCAAAATCTTGGCTTCAGTATTGATCTCTATGGTGTGGCTTGTTTTTCAAATTTAAATGAGTTATCATTATTTTTGGTGTTTTCAGAGCTAATTTCTATAAGGGTGGCTGCAAAGAACCTTATTTGCTTCTGCTGTCATAGGAATAATGACTTAATGATGACAAAATGGAGAGTTTATGGTAATCACATGACACAAGAGAGAGTACTCCATAGGCCTGAAATATCATGAACAATTATTATTGACATTAACTCTAAGTCACACTGATGGGGAAAATGTTATATAATAATAATTTCTATATATGTTTTTGTTTCTGTGTTTGTTTTTCACCTACTCACTACAATGCCCATTACAACAGGGTAAATCCGTGGCTCCTTTTCTACATGTCATTCCTCTCTCTCTCTCTCTCTCTTTCTTATTTCCTATACGATCCACAGTCCTTTCTTCTCTGAATAAAAAGCCAGGTCTAATATTGCTGCCTCCTGTTTGAGGAAGTGAAGTCCTTTTCTTGTTTAGACCCAGGACCCAAAACTAAAGGATTTAAGATATCACAACAAACTGAAACTTAAATACACACATTTAAATACACCACACTGTTACTTGTATTTTATTTAAAGTAATGCATGTGGAATTCCATATTAAAATAATAACATCTACTAAAAGGGCATACACTTGGCTTTTTGCCTATTTATTAGAGGGGATGTTTTTCAGTTGAAGTATGTAATGACAGAAGGTAGTTGTACAATTCTTTACAAGAGCTAAATGTTAAAATACAAAAGTCTCATCTAAAGTGAGTAATGGGGAAGTGAGAGTCATTCTCAGCAAGGCTTATTCATTTGATGTAACTATGCTATGCACCATTACTATCTATGTTATCCATACATTGTTGTGACATTTAGTTGTCATGTTGAGTTTCCTGCAGTAAATTTATCCTTCAAAACAGCAGACACTGTCATATATAAAGCTAAATGTACAGTAAAGAGTGGTGTCCTTGTATTTGATCATCAACAGGAAATTGTGGTTCTGTGCAACCACCTGCTTCTGTCAGATAAACCCTGTTCTCCGTGCCTCACTGTGGCTGAATATCTTTCAGTGTTCTTCTCCTTCTAGTTCAAGACCTCCTTTTGTTGAGCCAGCCTACTTACTTTTAGCTTATGTGAATGAATTAGTGTAGCAATTAATACAGCAGTTTTTGATAATTAAGAAAGATATATTTCATTCAGTTTTTTGTTCCCTGTTTCAAAAGGTGCTCTTTCTGAACAAACGTATAACGGTATTCAAATACATGCACTTTAATATTTTGCAGCTATAACAGCCTCCACTTGTCTTGTCTTCTTGGAAGTCTTTCCACAAGATTTTGGAGTGTTTTGGAGAGTGATTTTAGAGCATTTATGAGGTCAGGCACTGACATTGGACAAGACGGAGTGGCTTGCAATTTCTGTTCCAGTTCATCCTAAAGGTACTGTGGCTGAGGTCAGGGCTCTGTGTGGGACAGATGAGTTCTTCCTTACTAAACTCATCAAACCATGTCTTTATAGCCCTTTGTTCACTGAGGCAGTCATGTTGGAATAGAAAAGGGCCTTCCTCAAACTGTTGGACACGAAGTTGGAGGCATAGCACTGTCCAAATTGACTTGGTATGCTGAAGCAATAAGACTGCCTTTCACTGGAGATAAGGGCCTAGCCCAAACCCTGAAAAACAGCCCGCTACCATAATCCCTCCTCCACTAAATTCACAGTTGGCACGGTGCAGTCAGGCAGGTAACGTTCTCTTGGCATTTGCCAAACCCAGACTCGCCCCTCTGAATGCTAAACAGAGAAGCATGATTTATTATTCCACAGAACACAAGCTTGGCATTGGACCCGGCAATGTGAGGCTTGCATGCAGCTTCTCAACCCAGCAATCAGCAGTGTGGGTGTTGGCGACTTCTATGCACCATGCTCCTTTTCATTATACGTGGTCTTCCACGTATGGGGTGCTCCCAAACACTTCCACTTTCTAATAATATCACTTACAGTTGACAGTTGAATATCCAGCAGGCATGAAATTTCAGTCTTATTGCAAAGGTGGCATCTGTCACAGTACCACGTTAGAAGTCACTGAGCTCTTCAGAATGACACATTTTGTGTCACAAATGTTTGCAAATGGAGACTGCATGGCTAGGAGCTTGATTTTATATGCCTGTGGCAACAGGTCTGATTGAAACACCTGAAATCAACAATTAATAGGTGTCACCAGAAACTTTTGTCCATGTAGTGTATTTATGTTTCCAAATATGTGCCTCTATTTCTCTCTTCCTCTTGCTGACCTTTATGTACTGGTAGGTTATCAAAGTATTCAATAATAAACACTTTTCAATTCTACTTGTTTAACAATGATGGCAGGAAAACTGCTGCACACTGTCTGAACTGCACTTAGAATAATGTCACAATGCAGGGTTAGGTTAGTCTACCTGTAACTTCTAGATATGATAAACATGAAATGATCTAAACCAGGACTACTGGCAAAAAATATACCTTTTGCAGTTCCTCCCTCTTTAAGAAAATGTATTTCAGCTTCAGTTAACATACATCAACACCATCAGTGTCCCTTTGAAGCTCTTATTAATGGAAGGAGAAACACTGAAGTGGTACATATAAAAAGATTAAGGCTTTTTTTAAGTGCACATTCTTTTTTCAGTGTATTTTTGGGGCTTTTACGCCTTTATTCAGAGAGAAGGACATAGGATAGAGTCAGATAGGAGAATAAGAGAGAGGGGAATTACATGTAGGAAGAAGCCACAGGCAAGGCTTTAACCCAGGTCGCTTGCATACATGGGTGTGATCTAATTGGAAAGCCATCTACACCACTGGATTAGTTTTTCATTTTGCTTGATTACTTTATATCTATTGGTCTACATTATTCAACATTTATTTGTATTGACAAAGACTTAATTTCTAGACCTTTGGTCTTGATAGGGTTGTTTCAGATCCTCTGATCCTGCCCAGCTATAGACTTGGTCCTTTGGCTGTGTAGGACAGATTTTTTGTGACCTGGGTTTTTAAAGTCAGTATTCCTAGTTTTACTTGTATCATATTTGAATTTGAAATATGGTTTTGTGAAACCCCAGGTGTACAGTAAAGTCTTTCATTCTGACCCAGAGTGGAACACAAAATGAACCTGTAAGGTGTAACACCCCATGTGGCCCTCAGCAGAGAGGTTCCATTCTTGCGTGCTTGCTTGCTCCTCATCACTAAACCATGATGACAGCGCTTTAAATTATGCACCTGCAGGTCTGTGCAGTTCTCTGCTGAACAACACTAAAATGGAATCTTACATTTCAGTCTGTTTTAAAGGATGTGGTTTGAGTTTATGGCGGAAATATTGGCTTATATCTCCCCTCAGTGAAGTCCTGAAGTTTGTGAAGGACATTAAGTGGTTGATTTTCTTCTGTGGTAACACAGCTTTAAAGGGAATCCAGTTCATCCAAACTAACTTTACAGTGAACATCAGTCTGCACAGCTGGAGAGATACTAACAGGCAGAGACAACACCAGTGTAGTTGATCAGAAGGCTTTTTCAAATGAGAATTCCTCTATCGTGTTTGAGGTTCAGCCAAATGACCCATCCAGCTCCCCGTACCTGAGGACCCTCTGGGATTCATTCAGGAGACGAAATCCTTTTCATCTGTTGATTGTTGTCCACGTACTTCAGCCATCCTTCATGATCTTTCCACGTTATTTCCTCTTATGGCCACATCTGTGGGGAAAAATGAACACAACACAACATTATTGATATTCTTACAGCTCATCATTTTATTTTGTCATTTTTCCATCCAAATATACATCCGCTTATTTTTGTATTCTTCTCAATAATGTAGATTAATTACTTTGCTTTATATATTGAATTTATTTCTGAGGGTCATGAGGGGGGTAAATAATTTTTCATAGCAATGTTCTCTGTTTTACCATAATATATATGTATTTTTAATTTGTCAAGAAATGTACTTTTCTTGGAAAATAAGTGTCATTATTTCAACATAAAGTATACAGTGGCCTGGAAGTGCAATACAAAATGTAAAAATCTGAAACAAATTTACATCAAAGAAAACATTTTTACATTTTATAAAACAATTTTACAAAAATGCCAAAACAAAATTGAAGTCTGAAACACTTTTACAATACCTGAAACAAATTTTTAGAGTTTGACATAAAATTACATCTGAAGCCCTTTAACAAACTAGACACTTTCGTCACTCCCTTTCATTCCCTTTTAGTAAAATACCGTTGTTGAAAATTTTTTAGAAGTTGTTCTTCAACTTGTAAATTTGTCTCAACTTATGTAACTTTGTTTTGTGAAATGTGAATTTAAAATTTCATGTTTTTTTTTATTTTAAATTTGTTTTATAGATGTAAAAATGTACTTGTTAGTGTCTCAGACTTTGTAATGTCTATCAGACATGTAAATTTATGTCTATAGTTTCTGTACAAAGATAAATTCTCTAGTTCTTTTTTTTTTTAATTTTTGTTTCAGATCTTCCTTGAAATCCTTGAAGAGCTTGAAACCACAAATGAGGAATATTAGGAACACTTTTATACAAGTTGCAAGTTAATGAGATGCCTTATCAAAGCAGCACAAAGCAATTAAGAGAGCAGGATTAGGGAGGAAACATTGCAAATACAGATAAGAGAATTATTAGGAAAGCAATGATGAAATGATTTTAAAAATCTAATATGTAAAGACATGAAACAGAAGGACAACTCTCAAGCAAAAAGTTAAATAAAACTGTAAAATGCTGATAATTTGGCAAACATACAAAAGACAAAGTAACAGACCTTTAGAAAGCAAGGATTTTTGACATACTAGAGTACATTCACTGGCCTTCTCTGCATTTTGTTCATTGTTTTAATTTAAAGTAACAGACAAAATAACACAAAAAAGAAAAAGGGGGTGATTATTTTCAGTTATATGTATGAAAATGTACCCAAAATAATCAGGTTTCCAATGTCTTTGATCTAAGTCTTTAATATATCCCTGTATTTTACGGTATTCTGAAGGAACGTTAACATTTTTCCCTGACAGTCCTTACCGAGGGTAAATTTAACCGAAGTCGTGACGTCAAACGTCTGCGCCGATCTTTACCACGTGGGGACGTTTTTGCAGAGGTAGCAAAACATCCGCATTGACGCTCACCTGCCTGTCAGTGAGCTTTATAAAAACTTTTTGTGTTTCTTTGTGACAATAAAAGAATCTTAACAAAGAGCAGCAGAGGTTTTGCTATCAGCGCCACTTTTTCTAGACCATGCCCCACGACCCCGACCCTCCTCCGGCTAAAAGATTCAAGCCGGGGTCTGTTTTTTTCCGTCTCGATAAGAATAAGCCTGGTATGCTGCTGCCCAGAAAGGGGAATACAACCACTCCGATAGAAGTCCAGAGGAAACAGTTGCCTATTTACCAGGCTAAACCTCAGCTACTGAACCAACTGAGACAGCACAACAATGCTATTCTTATAGGTAAGGTGGACTGTTAGCTAAAGGGAGCTAACGACGCTAAACCGTTACTGTTTCACATAGTGAGAAAATAAAACCTAAAAGACATAATGTCAGCTCTGGAGCATAACACAAATTAACCTTTAAGTTTTAACACTTCTCTAACCCTATTAAACGTCAACACGTGAGAAGTTTAGCCACTACAGTCTGTAAGTAAGGTAGTAAAATATTTACTTCAATACGTTGTGGATGCCGTTTGTTTTTTAACGAATCTTTATTAGTGTAGCATTTTACAGACAAATTCCGTTGCTGTTCATCTTTCTTAGCGAAAGATCGAAGAAGTCATAGACAAAGCTTAGAAACTTCTGACTAATTTAGAGATCATATATCACATGTAACACATTCAACCAAGTAGTGTCTAATTTATGTCAATAATATTGTTTTCAAAATGGTGCAACCTTTGATTTTTAATGAATACCAATATCAAAAGTTACAGAACTTTATGAAAGCAGATCCGTTTTTAAGATAAAGATGTGCAGGAGGGCAATATATATCAAAAAGTTGTAGGCTCACTCATCTGCACTCTGTAGACTGCAAAAGTACATAGAAATACTTTTGATAAACAAGCATTACAAGTATTTTGTAAATTATAGACCGTGTAAAGATGTTTGTCAGCAATCTTTGCCACTTAAAGTCGAGACATTACTCAGAATTGTTTGCCTAATCCATGTTTTTTAAATGCTATTTAAACAGCTATCGATTTTTAGTCATATCAAACTTTAAAAGTCTTCTATTGTGACAATCCTATGAGTAAGAGGCATTACATCCTGCCAAGAAAATGTCACTTCCACTGAAGATGGAGGTATAGTGCTGAACTGTTTCTAACTTATTTCTGTCTGACTTTCTGGCTCTTTCTTTGTGTCTTATACCTCAGGGGAGACCGGCTCTGGGAAGACCACTCAGATCCCTCAGTATCTGTATGAGGCTGGTATTGGACGGCAGGGCATCGTCGCCATCACTCAGCCCCGTCGAGTCGCTGCGATTTCCTTGGCAGGAAGGGTGGCAGACGAGAAGAGGACTCAGCTAGGCAAACTGGTACACACATTAATAGATTTCTAACACAAATGCTCCATCTTGCACAAATCCTGGTGTAAAGTTCTCCCATATTTTTAATCTTTATTTCTACATTTCCCCTTTTTTCTGCTAAAGCAGTTGAATTCATTAGATTATACAAGAATTATTTTATTCCTAGAAGTCCTCACAGCTGATCCGTCTAGGTATTTCACACACTGTTTGCAGCTGTTACTAGCTTACAGTCTTCTTTTTACTTTGTGTTATAAGTGCTTCTGAAGCTTAAATTATCACCATCAGACTGATATGAGAAGTATTGATAGGACACTTACATCCTGTACACTGCTTGTCAGCACCTCTGTCAGAGTGGACTTGAAGCTGTTCGTCAGCATTCGCTTTGTTTCCTTCTGTCTCGGTCCTTGCTTGTTGCACTTCCTCTCAGGTGCCAGATGCTTTGGACAAAAGTGTCTGCCAAATTGAACTGAAGCAGTTGTGTAATGTACTGGTTTTAAAAGGGAAGAAGTCTCTAATTATCAGTATGTTAGCCAATAAAGTTAGATAGCATTGAAATTTTCTTTCACTTCCAAAAGCCGAGGATTTTTTTTCTCCAAATTTTCTCTGATTTTGCAGCTTTTTTTTTAAAGGTTATGTAGTATTTTTCATATTTCCATTCTATTTGGTAGAAGAAAATCACCTTTTCAGCTGTGGTACTTTTCCACCTGTGCAACAGACAGTGCTGAGATCATTTTAAAGCATTGATTCAGATGGCACCAGACCAAAGCACAAGCTCAATACTAAAAACTTTGAATTACTCAAGTTTCAGACATTGATGCATCACATATCTGTAACTAGTGTTTGATAAAACATGGCAGTAATAGTACTCGAGCAACGATTTCTTAATCAGCTGTTAATAATAAACTTCTCTCTAGGTTGGCTACACAGTTCGCTTTGAAGATGTTACCTCCTCAGAGACAAAGCTGAAGTTCATGACAGATGGCATGCTCCTGCGTGAGGCCATTGGAGACCCTTTACTTCTGCGGTACACTGTGGTGGTCCTGGATGAAGCTCATGAGCGCACCGTGCACACTGATGTGCTGTTCGGGGTGGTTAAGACCGCTCAGCGCAAACGCAAAGAACTTAATAAAGTTCCACTTAAGGTATGAGGACACTTCTGCTCTTCTCCTTTCTATAAATATGTACTATATAAATAATTAACTTTGAATTTAAACATCAGACTGATGCAGTATTTCTAAGTGCAGCATGTATATTTTGTTTTGCCTGCACAGGTGATCGTGATGTCAGCTACCATGGATGTAGATTTGTTCTCTGAGTACTTCAATAAGTCACCTGTGCTGTACCTGGAGGGCAGACAGCATCCCATTCAGATCTACTACACCAAACAGCCACAGTCAGACTACCTACAGGCTGCACTCGTCTCCGTATTCCAGATCCATCAGGTATTTATGAGTGTCTGTCCTCAGATTTGCTCAAAGATTTTCGTATTAATCATTCCTCTGAGGGACTGAGGTCTTAATTTCTCAGATACATCTTATACAAGTCAAATTAGTTTATAAAGGAAATTCATTTATCAAACTTGCATAGAAACCAGCGCAGACTTGGGTGTAGAAATTATCTTAAACAAGGTCCACATGTGATTTATGAAACGTGTAGATTTGGCCAATAGCAGCTTAAAACAATAGTCATGCCCCTAGATATTGACGGTTAAGAGTTTATGGCATGGAAAAAAACACATGGTCAGCTCTTAAGATAGTGGATATAAAAGGGTGTTTTGGCTCTTGAAAGAAGCAGTATGTCAACAGGTGTTGGCCAGCCTGAAACTTAATAGTTTAGTTTCAGGAGTTCCAGGTTTTATTGTAGGTTAATTTTAAGTGCCAGACAGTGATATGCTGGTTAATGGCACAGAAATAGTGCTCTCTTCCTCTTCTTCTGTTCATGAGACTTAAAAAGAGATTTAAGAAAGCCTGAACAGCAGCCTATAGAGCAAATGGAAAATTGTAATCATTTTTGTTTTTACCCTGAATAGATTTCTTGCTAAACACATCAGCCATAGTTCTTATCTTCACACATTCATGCATGTATTAATGCAGTTTTAAATTGAAGATCCAACTCAGATGACACTGTTTAAATTACCGCCATTCATTCAGATGAAATCATTTCACGTAGACAGGGACGTGGCCTTAAACCAAAAAGATTGATCCTATTGATCCTGTTGTACTTACAGATTTCATTTTATTGTCGTTTTTGGGTTGTAGTGGGAGGGATACAGTGGGCCCCTGTTTTATTATTTTTGTAAAAACTTTTATTTCTTCCCCTGACAGCATCTTTCATAATAGTTATTTTGATAACAAGATCCCAAATACATTAAATAAAACTAGAAATAAATAAAACGTGCATTTGGTATTTTTTTGAAAGTATGTGATTATTGTTTTCTGCTTTTCAGTCCTATTTTTCATGGATGAGAGAAATTTCCAGTTTGTAGGTGCATGATAAATGCCGAGAAGAGAAGATGATGCTGGACCTTACAACAAACATATTATGGCATATATGACATAATCCTTATAAGCACATCTGGAAATACATCCAAAGATGTACAGTGGTTGTTTGTAGAGATTTGCGAATCACATGAGCCTGGATTATTGATCTTGGAAGAAGTATGCACTTACCTGATGGCCTTTTAGTTGCAGTTGAATGCAAGCGACCTTCACATATACAATGTTTTCTTATGTAATCTCTCATGTGTTTTCAAAGCCAGACTAAAAACCTCAGTCCCTGTTTCCTTTAGTGCTATAAGAAACACAAACCTGTGAGTCAGCAGCAGCTTGCTGAGTGCATGTTCATGCGCTGTGATGATTCCTCTTGACACAGGAACAGAACAAGGTCTTGTTGTTTGTGCACAGGAGGCACCTCCGTCCCATGATATCTTAGTGTTCATGACGGGTCAGGAGGAAATCGAGGCTCTGGCCAGGACGTGTCGAGACATCGCCAAGCATCTTCCTGACGGTTGTGGTCCCATGGTGGTTATCCCTTTGTACGCGTCGCTGCCCCCCGCACAGCAGCTCAGGGTCTTTCAGCCCGCTCCAAAGGTAAACAGAAAACATGCAGGAGAGGAAAAGACAGAGGACATGTTTGTGATAAAAATAGCCTCATATAAGCATGCCTTATACCTCATGATAAATGTGTTCTTACTTTTTTCAGGGGTGCAGGAAGGTCATCCTCTCCACCAACATTGCAGAGACGTCCGTCACAATCTCTGGGATCAAATACGTCATAGACACGGGGATGGTGAAGGCCAAACGATTCAGTCCTGGTGAGATGAACCACTACTTTAAAACAGTTTTTATATATTTATCAGTTGATGCATTTTCTTCAGTGCTGCTGTGTTTTATTTTTGTCTTACATTGAGAGTAAAAACACAGATTCACACAGACAGAAACTCATGACTGGATTTTTTTTTAATGTTTGATTTATTGCAGCTAGAAATTGTATTGATATTAGTATCATTAAATACTAGAGGTGTATTCAGCATTCTTTCAGCCTTTTCAACGCTCAGCATCCTGAACATGAAAACCCCCTCAGTGTCAGCTGGTTTTCTCTCTGCTTTGAGAGCACTCTCAGTTTGAAATAGCTCAACTTTGGAACCCCCTTTTTTCACCAATCAGAAACATTTAACACTGCAACCCCAACTGCCATAGATCCTGGGTTTTTGTAAATCGCTACCTAATGAGCAAGGACTTTTCAAGGCGAAGGGTTTTTTTTTATCCTGGTTCCTGTGGTCCAAAAGCACAGTTCCTCAAAATGTTCCTGGTTCCTGGGGAAACTTCTTGCTATAGAAAAAAAAAGCTCCCAATGTCAATTCTCCCCACCGACCAATCAAAACCAGGAAGGGGCGGGACTTTTGATACCAGCTATGTCAACAACAATGATTGAGGACAAACTCATCTGACTGATTAGTTTCCAGGTCTAATGCTGCTGTTAATGCCATGAAAGGATCTCTTTATACTGTGTTCTTATTTTCTTGGTGATATTTCCTTGAATAACAGAAAATCTGAAGCACCCAGAGCGATATAAAACAGACCTAATCATCACTGACAATGGAAGCAGGTGTTCTGTCATAGCCAAGTATCAGTAGATACCTGTGAGAAAAGTTCTTAAACCGTGGTCGTTGGTGCTGCCTGCCAAAAAGAAAAACAGGCCATTTTTCATTGTAATCGTATGTGCAACAGTCACTTTGCAGGATTTACTTTATTAAACATATGGCATGAAGCTAACACTTTTTGTTTCTTGTTGCAAACCTAGAAATGGTCAATTTCTTGTTTTCCATGGGCAATCTCCAGCAAAGTTTTTAAGGAAACACATTACCATAGCTTTTTTGCCTAAAACACAGACAACTGACTGCTGTGCATAGTCTCAGTGCTTGCTAACAATGTAACAGCATATTTAGACCACCACAGAGACATATGTACGACTGAGGTTATCAGTGCAGCTGAAATAGGCGGGCTGTGAGAGTTGTATGTTGTACAAGACGGTGAGCTTTTGTTTAATTAGAAGCTACAATCACAGGGCTGGTCAAGCAGACTTAATGTCACTTTAAACAGCATTAGAAATTGCTGATGACATTTCAGTAACAATATAGCATGCAGTGAGTTTATTTGTGAAGTTTATGAAGAAAAGCAATGCTCCACGTGTGCTCTCTCCACATGTTGTCTCTACTCATCAGACCTAACTGGTCTGGACTGGACTTTACAGTAGGAGGGGGTTTTGTTCTGAAGCAGAGAATAGAAATGAGTCTATTATTTTATGGCAATTTATGTACCTTATAAACACACTGCTTTCATCTGGTCTAAATAAGTCATTAATCGATTTATTTATCAATGTTTTTATTTTTTTCATAGTGTAACACAGAAAGTTAAACACTGAGATGTCAGTTCTTCCAGTATACCCTACTTTATAAAATACAAAAGCAGGTTCAATTGGTAATCCTTATATTTATGGACCAAACTGATTATAAAGAAATACTAAATGTATGCACAACCATTGTACCTGTTAATTCAACATTTTTAAAATCTATGCAAGAACCTACAATCCTCCAATGTTCTTTTATTTGCCCATGAATTCACAAATTTTATGTAGCACCAGAGCGTAACTTCTTTCTTTCTTAACTACAGTTTTTTTTTTTTCTTTGTTGCATTATGAAAACATATTTTATTTTTTAATGTGAAAAATTAAATCCAGGTTTTGATCAGCAGTGATGTTATCTAATGCCAGTAAATTGTTGCTTTTAATTAAGAAAATAATCTAAATATATCTTACAACTATCTGACTTGCAACCTCCAAGTTGGAGAGATGGAAAGCAACTTTTAGGACACACTCACACTTGGTAATCCATACCGTGCCTTAATCCAGTGTCTGTTAGGTGATTGAGCAAACAAATGTATCCCTTTATCTACTGTATTTCCATGGTTGATATCCACATGATAAACACGTGGTTTAAAGTGAGGATTCGGTATGGGGGGGAGCGGGAGCCGATCTGAATCATCAATCATCACATTGCTTCCTCAGATTAGAAGATTTGCCATGGTAAAACTTGAACTGCATTGTATTTTGAAAAGTGGAGTGCTATCTTCGACCGCTTCCTATCAGCCATGCTTGTTTTGTTGACTCGGTGATTTGCTGCCGATGTCATTACTCTCATTGCTGCGTTCGTGTCCAGCATGGAAAATTGACTACTCTTCCACTCTCTTGCAGTCACAAGGATGTATTTAGGTACTGAAACATGGTACCATTTGATTTTACGTGAATCGGTACTTGAGAGTACCGACAGAATTCAGTTGGTACCTATAAAAGTACCAAATTCGGTACCCATCCCTAGTCTTTATAGTTTTTACTTTGTGCACTTGGGCACAGTCATGTTGGAAAAAAGGGGCCTTCCCCAACCTTTTTGGAGCAAAGCATTATCCAAAATGCCTTGCTACACTGAAGTATTAAGACTGCTTTTCACTGGAGATAAAGGAACTAGACCAAATGCTGAAAAGCAGCCCCATACCATTATCCCTCCTCCACCAAACTTCACAGTTGGCACAATGCAGTCAGGGAGGTAATGCTCTCCCAGCATCCACCAGACCCAGACTTGCCAGTCTGACAGTCAGATAGAAAACTGTTGTGTGACACTCCAAAGAACACATTTCCACTGCTCCGCAGTCAATTGTTGGGGTGCTTTACACCATCTCCTATGCTTGGCAACAAAAACCTAATTTGTTTCAGATTTGTTGTGTGTTATTTGCTAACATGTCCCATTTCTCTCGCAGACAGCGGACTGGAGGTCCTGGCGGTGCAGAGGGTCTCTAAAGCGCAGGCGTGGCAGCGAGCAGGCCGAGCTGGCAGGGAGGACTCGGGCTCCTGCTATCGTCTGTACACGGAGCAGGAGTTTGACAATCTCATCCCTATGACTGTGCCTGAGATCCAGAGGTAGCACTGCTTTTGTTTTCACACAGATAATAAAGCCCAGAGTACTGAGGCACAGAGTCTCTCCCACTGTGTGATTTATTGAGGTCAGGGTGATTGAATTGCCTCCTCTTCTCTCTTTTCCTGTATTCTGTGTGTACTGCAGGTGTAACTTGGCTGGTGTAATGCTGCAGTTGATGGCTCTGGGGATTCCAGATGTGATGAATTTCGATTTCATGTCAAAGCCTTCTCCAGGTAAGATGTATTTGATCTCTTACACCAGAATAACCAGACAGCAGGAAAAAGAAACTACCTAGGAAAGAATCAAGGGGTTTACCCTCACCTCGCAGGAAAAAATATCAATTACAAGTATCACAAATATCAATATACAATCAAGAGGCTGAAAAGGGTTAAATGTTTTCAAAGTTGTATCAAGAGTGACACCAATTCTACTGATCCAACACAAATAATCCAACGACTGGCCCATCTGACTGCCAAACATAGAAGCCTCATTCAACACCCCACAGAACACGTTTCCACTGCTCCAGTCCAGTGTCGGTGGGCTTTATACCACTCCATCCAAAGCTTGGTATTTGATTTGGTGATGCTTGCACGCAGCCTTTCAGCCATGGAAACCCATTCCTGAAGCTCTGGCTGCATAGTTTCTGTGCTTACGTTAATGCCAGTAGAAGTTTAGCACTTTCCAGCTATGGAATCAGAAGAGCATTGGTCACTTTTACACTATGTGCCGTAACAGTCATTAACCCTGCTCAATGATTTTTACGTGATCTTACACTTTATAGCTGAGTTGCTGTTGTTTCCAAATGCTTCCACTTTCTAATATCACTTACAGTTGACTTTGGAATATCCTGCAGGGATGAAATTTCAAGAACTGACTGATTGCAAAGGTGGCCTCCATCATAGTACCATACTTGAAGTCCCTGATCTCTTCAGAATGACCTATTTAGTATCACAAATGTTTGCAAATAGAGGCTGCATGGCTAGGTGCTTGATTTTATATACTATTGGACAAGGTCTGATTAAAACACCTGAATTCAACAATTCACTGGTGTGGCCAAATACTTTTGTTCATGTAGTCTAACTGCACCACTGCAGCTTAATGTCTCATTTTAAAAATCACAGACTTTTTAAATTTTTTTTTTTTTTGACTAGTCCACAGACAGCTCAGTGGACAAGTCAAAGTCATCTGCCTCTGCTACAGACCGAAGACTATTTTCTCTGTTGTGTTGCTTACATACTGTTAAATCTGAGTCTAGTTGTCTTATATGTTTACAGAAAATCACAGCATGTTAAGTGGTATGTTGATGCCCTTAGTAATGTTTGCAGCCGGCGCTGTTAGTGGCTGGTATTAAAGCTGCTGTGTTTATCCCAGAGGCAGTCCGCTCCGCTGTGGAGCACTTAGAGCTGCTGGGAGCCGTGGAGAGGAAGGAGAGCCAGGTCCTTCTCACTGCTCTGGGAAAGAAGATGGCCAGTTTTCCTCTGGAACCCCGATACGCCAAGGTAAAACATGTTTTGAAAATGTATACTATTCCATAAAAAGATGCTATGTTGCGTCTTCTTACATAAAGTGACAGTCTGCAGCCACACAGGTCACATGCATGACCCCATGAGAATATGGTGTAAGACTTCTCCGCGCTGTTTCACAGACCATCCTGCTGTCCCCCGACTATTCCTGCTCAGAGGAGATTCTGAGCATCGTCTCACTGCTCTCAGTGGACACGGTGCTGTATAACCCTCCTGCCCGGCGGGATGAGGTGCTCGCTGCACGCAAGAAGTTCAGCTCGAGTGAAGGAGACCACATGACCCTGCTCAACATTTACAGAGCGTTCAAGAAAGTCAGCGGTAATAAGGTGAGTAAAACAGACACGCAGGGGAGCAAAAAAATGTGACTAAGCAGATGTACAGTGCCGATAAAAAGTATCCCCCCCCCTGGATGTTTTACCCTTTTATGGTTTGTATAAATTAGTCATGGTCAATGCAGTATATATGGAAGACCAGCCATAAATTATCTATTGGATTGAGGTCTGGGCTTTGACTCAGCAAGTACACATTCACCTTCTTGTCTTTAAACCATTTTCTGTGTAGCTTTCTCTGTATGTTTCAGATTATTGTCTTACAGGAAAACAAATCTCATCCCAGGCCATAGTTCTTTTGCAGACTGAATACGATTTTCCTAGATTATAGTTGTATTCATTTTACCCTCTACCTTCACAAGCCCTCCAGGCTGGTTGCTGAGAAACATCCCCATAGCATGATGCTGCCACCACCGTACTTCACAGTGGGTATGGTGTGTTTGGGGGGATGTGCAGTGTTTGGTGTCCTCTAAACATAGCATCTTGTCTGATGGCCAAAGAGCACCATTTTGGTCTCATTAGCCCAAAGAAATTTCTCCCACTTGACCATGGAGTCTCCCACATGCCTATTGGCAGACTCTAGTAAAGACTTAATATAATTTTCTACTACAGTGGCTTCCTCTTTGCCACTCTCCCATAAAGCTTTGACGGGGAAGATTCCGGCCAACAGTTTCTGTACGCAGAGTCTCTCCCATCTCAGCTCCTGTAGCTTGTCTCTCCTTCAGAGTAGTCATAGGTGTCATGGTGGCCTCTCTCACTAGTCTCCTTCTTGAAAGGTTCAGTTTGTGAAGACTGCCTGATCCAGGCAGATTTACACATGTGCTATACTCCTTCCATTTCTCGATGATGTATTTAATTGAAATCTGGGGGATGTTCAGTGCCTTGGGAAGTTTTTTGTATCCATCCCCTAATTACAATTTTCAGTAACCTTTAATCTGAGTAACTTAGAGTGTTATTCTGTCTTCATGGTGTAATGATAGCAAGGAATACTGATCAACCTGTGACTGGACCTTCCAGAAACAGGTGTCTTTATACTACTGTCGCTTGAGACACATTCACTGCACTCAGGTGATCCCCATTTCACTATTCAATTGTGAGATGGATCTCTGTTGAATTAGATCAGTCATTTTAAAGGGGTGACTATGCAGTCACTTATTTTAATTTACAGATTTTTGTTTATTGACATTACTTTGTAAAAATCTGGTTTCACTTTGACATTTAAGAGGAATTTTTTGTGTAAAATCTAAATTGATTCACCATGATTGATTTATAAAATCGATAAAAGGGCAAAACTTCCAAGGGTGTGAAAACTTTCTATAGGCACAGTAAATGTAATCCTGTGTGTGTTTGTTGTTATAGGAGTGGTGTCGGGAGAACTTTGTCAACAGCAGGAACATGGGGCTGGTCAAAGAGGTCCAGGCTCAGCTCAAAGATATCTGCCTTAAGGTACAAATATGAAAATACTTCTTTATCCTGAGCATGAATGTTCTGTGTAATATCACAGCAAATCAATATCACAACAAAAGGTCACTTAAACCTCAGTTTCCTCTTAGATATACACAAGGCTAAAAAGGAAACCAGAGTCATTCAAAGCCTTTAAATAAAGCTGATAGAACTGATACTGTTGTTATTTCATTCCGTCTAAGGGATTTTTAGAAGTATGGACTGACATTATTTTTATAATTATGATTATGTAAGAGACTGCTGCAGCTGGATTGGGCTCAAAGAATACAGATAACACCACAGGGCAAGGATTTTGTAAGGAAGAGATATTTTCTGGGGCATTTATGAGTGCAGGAGTAGAGAGACCAGGAAAAATAAGGGACCTATGATGGAGGCCAAATGCTAGCTAGAGGTTGCAATCAGATGTATGACTTGTTACACTTCCGATTTTAATACACCTTGGAAAAAAAAACGAACCATTTAAATTAGGTAGGGTTAAAGGAGTGTGCTTCTGAACAACAAGCCTTCAGGGTTTGATTACAGCTGACTTTGGGATAAACGCAGTAACTAATGTGTCCACCTGCTAGAGTCAGGGAATTAGTGTATAGATCAAGTAAGAGTTGATGTTTGATCCTGCTACAAATAAAGCTTAATTAGCTTTTTGTACAGAGTTCCTATCGGGAAAACAACTACTTTATGCTGGCTACTTTCTGAATTGAACCACACTAGACGAGCATATTATTGCACCTCTGTGCTGTCTCTTGAACAGCATTCTGACACTCTGGAAATCAAAGAGTCGTAGCAGGCTTAATATAAGGCTGTGCAATTTATCACAATTTCATCCTAATCAGGATATGAGCTTCTGTAAGAAACGCATGGTAAAAATTACAATTTATCTTAATAAGACAAATTAATTAACGTAAACAATCAAGGCTTTTTCTTTTACTTGTTGGCTGGAGGCCGGGGTATAATGGCTGTGCTTTCTATTTGATGTATCAAATTATGAGCCAGCTAACTGTCTGAGAACGTCAGATTAGTACGTGCTAGTTCAGTGGTTCAAAAAAGACCCTGCTATTTGAATTGATCTGGGATTAAGAAGAAGCTTGTTGCAAACATATTTTATTTAAAATGTGAAGGAATGCATTTTAGACCAAAAACTCCCCGAAGGCTCAAATCCATTGGAACTTACTTTCCAGGCCATTCTTTTGAAAGCCATATCTTTGGAATGTTTCTTGGGACTTTGTTCAAAGTTTGCACAACTGTTTATTACACAACTGTCACATTTATTTTTGGGCATTTTTGTGCCTTTATTAGATAGAGGAGGACAGTGGACAGAGTCAGAAACAGGGTCAAGAGTGGGGGTGAGACATGCAGTAAAGGGCCTCAGGCCGGATTCGAACCCGGGCTGCCCGCGTACATGGGGAGCGCCTTTAACCACTAGGCCACCTGCTCCCCACAACTGTCACATTTTGATCGTTCAACCTCATTTGGCATCATGGTTAGCCCTTGCCTATGAATATTTTTTGAATCACACTCCTACAGAAAACATACCTTCTCCTTGCCCTACAGCTGTACTTTCACTTTCTGGAAACTGCACACCTCACAGAGGGATCCTAAATGCCAGGTGGTAGTTCTAGTTTTCTCATGGCGTGCAGGCCTTTCCTGATTAATGCTAGTGTTTTGTAAGCAATGTACAGAAAGTGTTGTGCTTTTAAACAAAAAATGTAATTTTAGCAAGCATGCTAAAAATGATTGCGGTGGAAATGTGTAGGCCTGCATGCTGGCACAGGGGTTAGCGCTGTTGCCTCACAGCAAGAAGGTCCCTTCTCGGTTCCCGGTCAGGGCCTTTCTGTGTGGAGTTCTCCCCATGCACGCGTGGGTTCTCTCCCTGTGCTCGGCTTCCTCCCACCACCAAAAACATGCTCATTAGGTTAACTGGTGACTCTCCCTATGTCAGCCCTGTGATTGACTGACGACCAGTCCAGGGTGTACCCCGCCTCTCGCCCAATGACAGCTGGGATAGGCTCCAGCTCCCATGACCCCCAGTGGATGAAAATGGTTGGATGGAAGAAATGTCTAGTGTTGTTACTGCATCTGTTTACATGATGCTGTACCGTAATACTCATCGTGTACTCTGAAATCTCCTAAAAGGAGGACTTATGTCTAACCTGGCTTTAACTCTAGTCTGCACATCTGCCTAAGTGCCTCTAAACAAACTCCCACAGATGCACTCCACACAAACATCCACTGAACGCTCCTAGAAAGGCTTGGTTACCTAAGCCTGATCTACACCCACTCACAACTGCATTTCTCCTACATTTACTTCCATGTCAGTACAACGTGGTACAAACACACTTAATGAACCTGCACATCAGATGCTAAGTGGTTGTTTTTGAGGCCCGGGATTGTTTTCTTAAGATGCCATCCTGTAGGAAGGAATAAATGAAGTGTTTTTTTCCTGTCCATCTCCTGTTTTTTTTTTTTAGCTGAATTTAAAGTTGGAGTCATGTGGGGCAGACACGGGGAATGTCCGCCGCTGCCTTGCCCATGGGATGTTCGTCAACGCTGCAGAGCTACAACCTGACGGCAGCTACTTGGCTCTGGACACCCATCAGCCTGTGACCATCCACCCTTCCTCTGTCCTTTTCCAGGCCAAGCCTGCATACGTGGTCTTCAATGAGCTGCTGCACACATCCCGCTGCTACATGAGAGACCTGTGTTTGGTCGATGCTGACTGGCTGCTGGATGCAGCACCGGAATACTTTGGACGCAAACTCCACCAAGCCAAGAGCTAACGGAGTGAGAAAAAGGACTGAGGTTGGACTCAGCTATCTAAATATCACTGAAAAATGTATCCTGACTTTGGATAGACTTTTACTGATTTCCTACAAGTACAAACTAGACCAGAACTCTTTTGTGCCGTAAACTTCTCTGGATTTCACTACCTCTCAGATGACATGTGTTTAGCATGTTGTCAATACAGCAGAAATCTGCACATCGAGGCCTCGCAACTTTGACTTCCTTTTCCGGTTGTATAAACTCCTTCTTCTGCCTGTTAGGATTTAATCGTGCCGTTTTTACAGCCTGTTTAACACCTAAGAAAAAAAGTCTTTTTGAAATGTCATGCATCAATTCTTTCATTTGCATGAATTTAACAGCACACATAGAGTTATAGTTTTTTCAAATAAGTAGAGATGCACGATATTGGATTTTTGCTGATATCTGATAGGCTGATATTTCCTGATTTTTCCAATGTTTGCATAAATATTCCAGACGTGACGCCTAAATCCTCTTTAAAGTCTAAGGAGTGAGGATGAACAAATAAAGACTTAAGCTAGTGTGGCTCTTTTAGTCCTGCCTAAAACTCTTCAAACGTATTTGTACATGCAATGCCAATTTCTGCCAGTACTTTACACCCCATGTTTTAGTTGTAACTATCTGCAGAAATGTTCATATATACCGACATCAATAATTAACTTTTAATACTAATGTCTGCCGATACAGATATTCTGCCAATTATATCGTGCATTCCTACAAATAAGCAGTGTCTTGAGAATCAAACAGAAATGCTAGCACATCATTCTCCATGTTAGGTGAAAAAAGGACTAGTTCAATCCCATCACAACAGAAAGCTATGGCAGTTTTAGGCTGACTTATTCCATTTAACTTTGTTTCTGAACTTTAGCTGAGACAAAGCAGCCATGTGGTGATCCTTCCCAATATAAGACTATTAGCTTTTACCATTGACTGTATGTTAAATGGACAACATGCAAATCTGAAGCCAAAATACCACACAAAAGGTGCTTATATCCTGCACAGGTCCTGTAGTTTGGTAATCCTCTGTATAGGATTGAGGGCTACATGGTGTATGCTGCAGCGTAGATTTGATGCAGCAGTATTAATGTGGCTTTAGCCAGGAGGAGGAGCTCCAAATACCCATCCATTTATTTTCTATACCGCTTATCATGTTGGGGTTGCAGGGGGGTGGAGCTTATCCCAGCTATCATTGGGCGAGCTCGGCTGGACTGGTTGCCATTTAATCACAGGGCCGACATATGGAGACAGACAACCAGGCACACTCACACCTACGGTCAATATAGAGTGATCAGTCAACCCTAATGAGTATGTCTTTATATTTTATATAAATATTTTGGCTTCAATTCCAGACAGCTATTCTCCTGTCCATCTTATTATGCAGTCTGTGGTTTATAGAAAGTGGTCCTTTATTTATGCAAGTACATTGTCTTAATTCATCAACCAACACGATCTGAAAAAAAGAAAACTCAAGAATCACCAAAGGTGAATTGAAAATATATTTTTATGTCACCGTGACAAGATTTCACTTTGATAATTCCTTTCTATGAAACATTCATCTTGTTAGCCTGTGCATGCCTTTTTCACCTCTGATTGTAACAGCAGATCCATGTACATTCACATCAGGAGAAATAGCATGCCTTATTCTCCAGGTTCTGTTTTTTGATATGGTATGTTACTCAGCTCCTCCACAGACTAACCATCGATGTATGCTGACTGCTAATGTATGCAATGCAATGCATGGAGATTAGACTTAATGTTCTGACCTCTCAGGTCTTTCACACTTTGTAGAAACATCACCAACATATTAATGAACACAATGTATGCTCCTCTTCTCTTTTTTACACTGGACTCAGGATTGTACAATATTTACTGTAACCTGAATAAATTAATTCAAAAGATTGTTTTTAAACATTACGATAAGCATCAAATGCATTTGCTGTCAAGGATTGTCATGCTTTGTCAGAAGAAGCTCTGTGTTAATCTCTAAGAGATGATCCTCCTCCTGTCCTCTTTAAGATTTCTTTATCATAAACAAACCGTAGACTATTATTTAAGATCTGCACGTCACAACATTCAGAAGATATAATGCACGCCTTAAATGAGATTACCATAAGCATATTTAGTATAATTTTTTGAAGCCTAACAAACTTTGTATTCTAATTCTTAAAATATAAACAAAGATGATATCACTCGGAACAACTCTACATGTGTAAAATGAAGACTCGGAGGTGTTGGCACCTTCCCTGCAGATCTGTGTTCAAAGTTACAAAGCTTCTGCGACTAAGACTAGAAAGCAATCAAAATAACTGGTAAAGAAAAAAAGCTTAGTAATAGTTTTTGGCTGAGTCATTGGATTAAGAAAAAAAATGAACCTCAAATGAATAAAGATGTAAGCAGCAGAGAGGCATTTTAGGTGTTTAAATATGTTTATATTGATCAATGGCAAATGATTTCAGTGATTTGTTCTATTACAGCACCTTACTTTTGACATTTAACCTCCTGAGACCAGAGCTTTTGTTTGTATCATACTTTTTGATTCCCCCACTTATTTAAGGTCAGAAGGACCTGATAAGTTTAAAAATTCAGCCTTGTTTTTAACATGAATCAGTTTTTACCAAAAAAAACCTTATCTCCTGGAGATGTGGTTTCTGCAGAAAATGCAGCACCGGAAAGGTTTCAGAGCTGTTTTGATGGGGTCTTCAGTCACTCAGATATTTTCAGTCACTGAGAAAGGGATGGTGGAGTCATTTTTCTTATTTTGATGGTGGACAACAAGGACAAACTTAAATTAACAAATTTTGAAAACTCTTAAACATTTTTAAAGTGTCCCATCAAAAGCAACCACAAAATTTCATCCAATATTCTCCAAATTTTTCAGTGATACTTTATCATAAACCCTAAACATTCCAATAAAAATCCCCCAAAAGCCATAATATCCTAACTTTCAAGCAAATTTTCAAAAATTCAAAGCAAAGTCCCAAAAAAGTACAAATAAATTTCCTAAGATTCCACGAAACTGGCAGAAAAAATCTCCAAAACATCCTAACAAGTGTCCTGAAATTTGCATGAAAATTCCATAAAATTTCTTTTAAAAGTTAAAATTTCTTTAGTATCTTATAATAAGCAACAGCAAAATTTCTTTGAATATTACCTAAATGTTTCAGTGAAACGTTATCATAAAGCCAAATCACATGTAAATTCTTGAAATTTTTACATTCCCCAAAATTTTAAAGCAAATTCCCCCACAAAATACAAATACATCCCACAAGATAGCATGAAAATGATGGAAAATGTCACCAAGCATCTAAACAAATTCCCCGAAATTCCCATGAAAATTCTAAGGACACACCTGTCTCAAGTTCCTAATCAATTTCAACAAATTTACATATCAATTTAAAAAAAAATAAAAGAAAAACCTTTCAATAAAACTTCTCAAAATATACACATATACCCATGAAAATGCATTAAACAACCAAATCAAGCTCCCAAGAATCACAGATGCGTTTCTCACATTTACATGAAAATGCCTGAAAATGTTCAAATTCCCAAAGACACTCAAAAAAAATTTCCATGAAAATACCAAAAATCTTGAAGCAGATTTCTCCCAAAACATTTAATAAAACAATCAAAAGCATACAAATATCCCCAAACTTTTCATGAAAATACTTGAAAATCCCCTTTGACATTCAGGTTTTTTTTTTTAATTTCCACTGAAAATACCAAGTCATTTCAAAGCAAATATCCCCCAAAGCTTTTGATGACACTGTCCAAAATATACAAACATATCCTCTAAATTTCCATGAAATACTTGAAAGTGTTCAGCAGTGTCCCACAAAATATCCATTAAAGTTTCATATCAAACCATTTCAACATTTCAAGCAAATAACCCACTTTAAAGGACATTCTGTTACAGTTGCCCCAAAAATTCTAATGGTAGGAATGATTACTATTTTGTAGGGAAGCTAAAATGCAACTTTCTCATGTGTACATACAGGACTTTGGAGGTTAAGTTCCAGGTTATCCACTTAAGAAGAGAGAGAAGCACATGGAAGCTGTTAGAAAAAGTGATGAACACATGATGACAAATCACTGTTAAATAGAAACTGAAGTAAGAGAATGTTCCAGAGTCAGTTGTTGGCAAACAGCTCCATCTTGTGGCTGAAGGGCTTCACTTCTAGTTAATTCAAACAGTTTCCAGCATTAAGTTAAAATATGCTGTAAGTTTATCAAATCCTTCCAGTACTGATGGACAAAGTAGCTAGATACTGATTTTATTTAATCAATTTGGGACTTTTAAGTGCAGCAAGATGATTTTTTTTTTTTTGTCAGATTATGGTATTTCAAGAGGCGTGGTTGATACTTTTTGTTCATAATAGTGGTATGTCAGTTGCATCGAGTTAATTTCAGTGGTTGTGTAACCCATTCATAAAATGAGGCCTCTAAAGTGACATAAGTTTGAAAGCGTTGCGCCCCATGGTTTCTTTGATAGGATGAGATTTTTGCCTCTAGATATTTCTGATTAAAGAATGGCCGAAATATTCATGCAATCACTTGTGTAAACTAGGGATACAAATATAGCAAAGATATATTGCCCTTTCTTTGTATCATATTGTTCAAACCACACAACGGTGTAATAATGAAACCATGGGGCGGTTTAGATCATTTCCGCTTTTATAATAAATTATCTTTCAAAATATTATTTTTCAGGTGCAATTTAGCAATATAAGTTGTCAACTTGTGGTTTTATAGATACCGGAAACGTACATAATGTTGTAGTTTATTTCAGACTATTACTTCCGGTTCAGAGGTCATAGTTACTATAGGTCAATGTGTCCTCCACACGTGTTTTCTCTAATCTGTCAAAAGCGACTGTAATAGGGAGCTAGCAGGCTGTCCTCAGCTGTCTAACAACAAATACTTACTTTATTATAACGCTCGTTAATTATTATTTATATACAATCATGCTAAAGTCAGTAGTCCGTGCGGTCGGAACCGCTGTTCGTCTCTCCTCTGCCACCACAGCCACGGCCCGAGCTCTGCCGCTCAGTTGCCCCGCACTCTGCGCTCCTAGCTCGGCAACGACTCGGCCCTTCACCCGGTCTCTGTGGATGCTGAATAACAGCGGGGCTTCTTCGGGATACAGACCGAAACTGTTCGCTTCAAAAGCATTGACTCCTTCATTATCGTGTGGGTGTGGAGGACTGCATACAGAAGGTAAAATAAAGATAATGAAGTATTTAGATAAGTTAACTTTAGCTAGCTACCTCGGCTAGCATGAGGCAATGTTGCATGGTTAGAGAGAAATTTGGGCTTGGGCGAACATGACCAGCGTAGAAATGACCTCATACAAACCCCCCTTAAATGTGACATTTGATGAAGTTACCGCTAAAGTTTTAAACCATTCGACTCTTAACTTTGGGGTATATTTGCTGTGAGAAAGCGTAAGTAGCCCCATGATATTTGGTAGAAACAGCTAGCTCTCACCTTGAACAGCATGCCCAGCTGTCGTCAACCAAATACATCAAAACTATAAATAGTGATGGAGAAGTTAGTGACAAACATCCACATTTTTTCGCTCTTTGTTGGTAAGTTGTTTTATTATTTTATCAATATTGACTGGTGTGTTGGGTCATCGAATGACCATATTAACTGGTGACTTTCAACCGATCTATGGGTCTGTTTTTACTTTGCTTTTTCTATACATTCCTGACTAGCATATTTTAAAATTATAACGAACATCTAAACAAAAAGGCATTTACAGGGACTCCATGGTCTTTGCCATTCTTTGCAACTACTGTAAGAAAAGACGCACTGCTCTGAAAGTCATCAGTTAACATGGTTACCTGTTAAACTGCAACACCAGTGAGGAGCTTTGTGAGAGAAGTGTTATTTATACCTTGTATACAGTGTATTAATGTGCCTTTATGTAAATTTGATGTCATACTGAATCACCTTGTTAATGGTAAACATGTTTTTCTTTAAATTAAGACTAAAAGCAAATTGCAAGCAAAATATAAATATTGAAAAAAGGTTGTGTTAAAATTTTCCAAAGGGTTAAGTTGGAATGAACTTTTCCAAATGGGAGCATGCAGCGTTGTAGTATGGGTTTCTGAAAGTAGTTGGTAAATTTTCCACACTATAGTTTTTAACAGTTGTATAACCTGTTCAAATTTCAACAGGGGATAAAGCATTTGGGGATTTCCTGTCTGATGAAATCAAAGAGGAGAGAAAGATCCAGAAAAACAAAAGCCTTCCTAAGATGTCTGGAGGATGGGAGCTGGAGATGAACGGCACAGAGGCCAAACTCACGAGACATGTTTCAGGAGAAAAGTATGCCTTGTGCTGCTATATTTGATCTCATCCTTGTCTTGCGAAGGGGCAAACCAACATGAGCTGAATGTGTTGTCTTTTTCTTTTTCAACAGAATCACTGTCACATTTAATGTCAACAACAGCATCCCTCCTAACTTTGAGGAGGAGGCAGATCAGCAGAAGCCACAAGAAGAGGAGGTGAGTTACAACACATTTGTTAGCACCAGAAGAGAGGCATTTCTTTAATGGTAAAGCAATTACATGCAAGGTCACAGCAAAAATGTGATTAGATGGGACTTTGCAACTCACTTAAACATTTAAGTGAACAGTTACAAGGCATGATTAGATAAAGAATGGCTTATTTAACATACAAACAAACATTTGAATGGCTAAACAAGTTAGCTAAGCTTCACTCATTCAGCAGTTCATATGTCCTCATATGAAATATATGCTGCTTTCCTGGTTGGCCAACTTCAGTTTTTTCTTGAAATGCAATGTTAGTCACATTTTAGCTCAATATCTGCAGTAAACATAGATTCCAAGCTGCTTGATGGTGAAAACCTGGGCAGCAGTATCTTCTCCCCAGTGACTACAGGTAGTTTATCCATCCGTTTAGAAATGCAGTTCCTTGCATTGGAAACTAGAAAGCATCATCTGTATATTTACAGACAAACAGACATCAGTCACATTTCCACATATGTGGAAACGAGGCATTACCTTCTTATCCCTGCACAAACACTGATGCCAATGAAATTAAATACAGAAATTATTTATGAGACTTAAGAGGAAATATTTGATATTTAGTAGTCATTATTTTTAGGAAAATCTCACTTACTAAACCTTTCATTACTTTTAACAGTGCTTCAGATTTTAGTACAAGAACATTGACCTAAAAACATAAATTAACCAGTTTTGGGTGTCTATGATCTCATTGTTTTGTTACTGTGGTACTGGAGCAGGTATCATTTGATACTTATTAGTACTGTATTGGCATTCAAAATTCTGGTATCATGACAGCTCTATATTGATCCTGATCCTGACTAAAGCCAGGTGTACACGGTGGGATTTCAAGCTGACCATACGACAGTCGTGGCAGAATGTTATCTCATACTGTACGACTGACTCGTTCACGACGCATGGCCATTGCGCACAAGTTGTGTGCTCACACCCTACGATCTGACGGTCGTGCATGACCCGAGTGCTCACACTGTGCGACTGAAGTCGGGACAGACTGTGACAGAAATCTGTGGAGTTTCCTTTTTAAAAGGGACATGTTATGCAAAAATCACTTTTTCAGGCTTTTATGTGCCCCTGGCCTGTCCACAATTCCCTCAAATTCAAAGTCATTAAATAATTTTGCTTGTAAATGTCTACTTGCATCACGTTTATTACAGAAAACACATTATTTGATCAATTTTCATTGTGCCCCTAAATTTCTTTATGTGCTCCTAACTTTTTCAACTTAGGAAAAAAGTTAACGTCAGGCCCTGCTGAGGGTAAGGTGTTTCCAGTCATAACCCCCCCATCTGTCCTGCTTTCTTGACCCCCCCCCCGCTACCTCTCTTTGTCTTACTCACACAAACAGCATCACCTCTGTGTCTGCTTCAGGTCCGCAGGAAGGAATGTTTCTTGTTCCTTTACTTCCTTTATCAAAGCGGGGGTGCATCAGAAAGTCATTCCAGCTGTGTCATGGTAACTTAGGATGTTGTCTGACGGCTTACAAGGGATAACAATCCCCTAAAGTTGTTTATTCTGCTCTCACTGTGAAGTGTCTGGAGTTGTACGACCAAAATATCAAACATGCCAGAAGTCCTTCCGACCAGTCAGGAGCAGGTCGTAATGTCGTAGTCAGGCCATCACGGTAGGCCATCGTACCCCCTGTACACAGCATGACAAAGGACGCCCAATCCAACTGAACGTCGGACCGACTTCACAGTGAGTAGTGTGACCCAAAATTCATGGCTGAATTGGAGGAAAATTGCACCGTGTACACCTGGATTAACAGATCATCACTCTACACTGATCAACCTGAAGTACCTGGACGTGGCAGTAAACATTATACAGGCACTGTCCTTAGATAACAGGATGAATTACCTGCATTGTATTTGCCTTGGATGATGTTTTCAACCTAGATATAATTTTTAAATTCTCTCCCGAAGGACTAATTTTCAAATTTGATTGCCAAAATAGCACAAAATTATTGCTTTTACAGGAGTTCAACTTGCAGAAAAGGTGCAACATAAAGCTCACTTTTTCTGTGTTTTTGTGTGACTAAAGCAATTCTAAGATAATTCTTATTCTGTCTCTATTTATTCTGTTTTTCTTACAGCCAGAAATTGTGTCATCACCAAACTTTGTAGTTGAAATATCCAAACAGGCTGCTAAACATTCCCTGGTGTTTGACTGCCATTTCCCTGAGGATGAGGTGAGCATTGACAGGCTTGTTTTTATGTGCTGATTTTTACATCTGATGTTTAAAACTGCAGTCTGTCTCCAGCCTTCAGTTTGAGACTTAAGTGAATAAGAAAAGCTTGTCTTTCATTTGTAGATGAGCCACGGTGAAGGAGAGGAGGAGAGCGACATCTTTGCCGTCCGTGAGGTCAGTTTCCAGCCTGAAGGAGACCCTGACTGGAAGGAGACTAGCTATACACTCAACACAGACTCTCTGGACTGGGTAACACACAAGACTGTAAACAATTACATGTTAATGCTCAGTCACAAAGCTACAGTTTTGTTAACCTGACACATTTTATCTGCTGTGTTGTTCAGGCCCTGTATGACCACCTCATGGACTTCCTGGCCGACCGTGGGGTCGACAACACGTTTGCTGATGAACTGATGGAGCTGAGCACAGCCATCGAACACCAGGAGTACATCAAGTTTTTGGAAGACCTTCAAGGCTTTGTCAAGTGCAACTAATGTTAGATATAAACCTATTTTCACAGTTCTTTAGTAGACACCCTGGCAAAGTTGGAGATGTGATAAAATAATACTATTGCAGCACTGATGACTGGGACTCTAAAGACACTTTACATCTCTTGCTATTGTGCTGCCAACAGTGGTCACGGTAATACTTGTCACAGTAATACTTGGCTGCAGGTATGTTCCTTTGTTAAAATGTGAGTTTATTTTTCTGTAATTTAAATAAAAAATATGAAGGTCATAAACAGTGCAGGTCATATCATCATGAGCATAAAATGCCCCACGATTTAAGTCTTCTCTGCAGTTATCTGACATGGTTTAGTCAGTGTGTAAACTGTCCTAAAGCCAAAAAAAGGGATTCCTATGATGTAAAATGTAATCAAAAGCTTTGAGGAGAAACACACTTCAGTTTCTGGGATTGCTTTTTTCTTTCTTTTACACTTTGACAGTTCAAGTCTTACTTCTATTTACTTTTGTTCTGGAACAAATGTTGACTTATTGATTTGAGCCTGCAGTGACTGAAGACTAATTTTGAATGGCATACAGCAGTGTGTCGTCAGAGAATTAAAGCTATAAGAGATCCAATATCCAATAAAACAATTTGATATAAATACATGGCTTTGTTTTGTTCATATTCCAATTAAAGAAAACTACAAGTTGTTGCTGATAACGCTGAAGTTAACCAAGTTGGGCTTGTGAAGCCATTAAAACTGACGTATACAGGCCTTGGATGAATTGGGACTGCTTTAAGGACTAACGTAGTAGTAATTTTCAGTTTTCAAACCAAACCAGAAAAGTCTTACGCAATGTTTTTGTACAACTCATAACAGACAAAGCTTTCTTGGTTTTTGTCTTAGCAATTTTTAAAAGTGATTGTTTTCCTCATATGTTCTGTCAGTTTTGGGATTTGGAAACCCACCCGAACATTCCCACAAACATAATCATCTCAGCATGCCACTGAGAATTTTTGTGGCAAGTTTTATGGCTCCACAATTGTCATAAGACCAAGAAAATTCTACTTCCTGTTACATGGTGGAACATAAATTCCTCATAGCCATGCATTTTGATATAGACATTTGCCCTTCAAATTTGCCTGGGGTCTGAATAAAACTTGTGCGCTATTTAGTAAAACGCAAGTGCAAGATACTAAAACACCCGGGGACTAATAAAACGTATGCGCGATTTACTAAACGCCCGTGCAAGATACTAATACGCATATGCGTTTAAAAAATAAAATAACATGTTCATGTCACCTCCCAGTCTCCATAGAAAATAATAAGCTGATCATACAAAATTGTTTTATCTAAATGAGCTTAGAATTAGTTTTTTATTCATACAAAAGGAGGGTTCCCGCCATGGACTCTGCCATCTTGGATTTTTGCATCTTGCATTTTAGACAGAACCACAGAAGAGAACAATTAATAGTTATACGTTTACATACTGCACGTTTAAATGTTCTTTTCTTATGTTCATCTTTGTAAATTTACTCTGAGGCCCTGCAAACTCTTCCCAAGCATCACTTATGTCTCTAAAAGACATCAATAAATTCTTCAAGCAAATACTTTGGCAAGCAACATAGCAGAATGTTTAACATAGTGTCACTAGTTGATTCAACACCAGTTAAACTGTGACACCGATGGAATAGGTTCTTTGCGGATGACGTCAAACAGCAGCAGAGTACAGCCCTTGGGAAGCAAGAAGTAATTTCTACAAAGCCAAATGCTACAAAAAAGGCCATGTTTTGAGCAATTTACAACTATGCCAAGAGAAAGTAACATTATTAATTATTAACCCTTGTGCCCTCCTCAAATTTACTACCCTCTGGACATCTTTGAGGCAAAAATGTACACACACAGAAAAATTGCCATTAAATCACCATATGTCAATATTTTTTTCTACTTTTTTTTCATAAATCTCTTAAACAAGTTTAGACCTGCTCAAATCTACCAAACATTCAATAATTTTCAAGATTTTATAAAACAAATTAAAAATCAACAATCGTGAAATCTTCAACCAAAGTGTGTCCCATTAAACAAAAGTAACAAAGCATACAAAACTGGTAAGAGTATTTCACATGTCTTAAATTGCTGTAAAATCAGTCCCAGCACATTGTTGTGTTGAGATATTAAGAATCTGAGTCTTGCATAAATGTCCATGAAAGGTCCTGCATCGTTGTCAAAGTGCGAAAGGTTTGCACATGCATCTGGAATGCTATGCAGAGGTGGAAGAAAACTGAGTGGGTTGTGGTGTCCTTTGCAGTCTCTGTAGGTACGGGCTTGAGTTTCTGAGCCAAGATTGCAAGTCCATTTTCATCAGGGCTCTGTAGAAATGTTCCAGATAGGAATTCAAAAGCAAGGGTGCTGTCTTTCAAGTTCATACAGAGTCAGTTGGAACACAAATGTTCAAGAAGGATGCTGTCTCCCTCAGGTAACAAATTGTCCACCACACAAAGTTCAGAGGGTCCCTTCTCTCCATGAGTCGGGGTGGGGGATGGGGTATTGGTGTGAGTGTTGGTGAGGGTGTGGGTGACAATGTCTGTATGTCCATCAAACAAATTCTTCCTCATGTTGTGCAGAAATAATTTGTTCAGGTACCTGCGCCTGCCTCTGGACCTCTAAGGCCTGCTCAGCTCCTCTCGTCATCCAGCAAGTCCTGCTGGGTGGCTGGACCGCCAGTCCGCAAAGTCTCCGCTCCTCCAAAGACGCGATGCTGCTACTTCTGTGCTCCTCCCCGACTGACTGCAGTGTCTCAGCTCCTCCGCTGGCTGTGAAGTCTGCCATGTCTCTGCTCGTCCATTGGCAAGGTGCTGCACTGCTGGTCTGTGAACCTTGCATCCCTGCTGTCTGCGGCTGTCCCACTGCTGCATCCCTGGAGCCTCTCCAGTCTCTTGACACCCTTTGTGTTGTAGCAGCTTCGCTGGTGGGCCACCAGAGCCCATCCTGTCTCTCAGCTGGGGAGGTCCTTCTCAACGAGCCATTGGTCCTCTACAGCTCAAGAAGAGATAAAGGACAGGACAAGTTCCTGCAGTTCTCGGCAGGAGGTCTGGTGGTGTGAGTCAGCAGGATGTTTTGCTGGAGCTCTGGCAAATCAGACAGTTCATATTAGTGCAGCTAGGAAATTCTTGATTTGTGCATTGAGTTCAATGGAGAGGAGTCAAATTTCGGTAAAGGCATAAAGTTGGTTTGTCAAGTTCATACTAGAGTTCAATTTTTTGTATCAGCAAAGCTTTACATAATATAACCATAAAGAACACACAGTAAGTTGGCTGAGTCCAAGAGAAAATATCCATAACCAAAATAAGCATAATAATGAAACATCCATAACCAAAATAAGCATAAAAATAAAAAAAACATAACCAAAATGAGAATAATAATTAAAAAAAACATAACCAAAATAATACCAAAAAGTTTGAAAGGAAAACAACCAAATCCAAGTACCAGTAACCAAAACAAGCATTAACCATAGATGTCTCCGAACACTTATCTGTTCTTAAGGGGGAGGATTATTTCACTTCATCTTCTGAACATAAAATTTCAAAAATGAAAATGTTCTCTGCAAAAAGAAAGTTCTCAAATCCACGCGGAGAAGGATGTGCCACTCTTTAACAAATTTCTCTCAAAACTCTTTTCTGCAAATTAAAGGTGGGCGCAAAAGGCACTTCAACATCCTAATCATGCAGGGCTTATCTGACACATCCTCCCTTTGTTCACATGTAACGGGCCAAGTCACATGTGAACAAACCACGGGCACAGAGGTTTGATCCACAACATGGCCGATATTGTGGACCTAGAGCT
The DNA here is from genome assembly GCF_018320785.1 of Cheilinus undulatus. Taxonomy (NCBI): domain Eukaryota; kingdom Metazoa; phylum Chordata; class Actinopteri; order Labriformes; family Labridae; genus Cheilinus; species Cheilinus undulatus. The sequence goes on along the minus strand of NC_054876.1, from coordinate 18,173,436 downwards.
ATTTACATAAGAAAACAATGTATCCCCCTTTAACAAGTGCTTTCTTGTAAAAGGGCTACATCAGTAGCAAAAGGTGGGTAAACTGTCAGAAAAAGAGTGGCATCAAGGACAGGACTATCTAATGAAAAACTGTTTTGGAGAAACAATTCACTTAACAGTTGCACAATATCAAAAATTTCGTTTTACCATTGTGAAATGGCAGACTCTCATCAGTGCAGTTCACATATGGAGTGGCTCAGCTACCTATGTGGAGCTTGAGAATGGTTAGGTAGCGCTTCCAAAAAAAACTGTACACCCTGTGTATGTCAATCTATTTCTCTATTTTCATAATTCCTTTTTATCTATTGATTCTTTTATTGTACGTGTCAGGTATAGTCTGTTTCTGGATCTTACATAAATAAATGACAAAACTTCAGAATAAAAGGGTTCATGTACTCACCATTGTTTATTCACAGTCTGTGAGCCAACATCATGTGACCAAGGAAGTGTGGCTTGATTCGCTGGATTTTGGTTGGACTTGATGCAGAACCATTCGGCAACCTTCGGTCCTAGAAAATGAAGCCAATGCGGAAGTGCAAAAAATTGCTATACCGTGAGTGTCCACTTGAGGCTGGCTGCAGGAACACCGGAAGTTCTGTCTGCACACATGTTAAACAGCCGGTTTTGACACACAAAATAAACTGGTTTACAGCCTGGTTCAAAAAACCATTTTTTTTTGTACCGCGATCGTTTGGATTATATTTGGGTTGAAAGCTGATTGGCCCGTCTCATTTGATTGACAGATAGCTGGGCAGGCAGAGGCTCCATTTCTGTCAACCAGAATGCTAGCTAGCAGGCTGACAGGAAGTTGCGCTTAGTGGGCGGACCAGTAGGTTGATCCAAAGTTCGGTTGAGACCGTGATTTCAATATGGAAGCCTCCACGGATTGGCTTCAAGAGCCGTTTGAGTCCACCTATTGTAAGCAGACGACTGACGTCACACAGGGTTTATCCAGTTCTTTCTACAGTCTATGTGCAGAATCGATTGCTTTCCCCTGGGTGTCCTTAGTTGACCTTGAATCCGTTGGCACTTAATTTTGCGGTTGAATTTTATCTAGTTGAATTTAAGTAAACTGAAAATCTTTTAGTTGAATTTAAGGCCTTATATTTTTTGCCAGTTACATTTTTTAACATTGAATTTTTGTTTTATAACTTTTGAACAAAGAAAAATAAGGTTTAAAATTAGATATAGTAAATTTTAAGAGTTAAATTCAGAGACTAAAAATACAGATGGACAATGTCAATGCAGACATTTTCAGTGCTACAATTCAATAGTTTGAATTCAGAGGCATCAGTTTTAGATAGATAATTTCAATGTATAAATTCTCAGTGCTCTAAATTCCACAACTTGTAAAATTTAAAATCAGATGACGCTGTTTTACTTCCATATTATTTGGCTACTGGAAGCTAAGTGCTGGAGTTTATGTGTTAAATATGGCAGTGTGTGTGTTTGTAAAGGACTGTAAATAAGTAAGAAACAGCTGACCTTGTTTTCAACTATGTTTAAACAACCAACATAAAGAGAGAAGAAATCAAGAGGGTCTGGCTACAGTCCTCGACAAAACCTCTACGCTGGGGCGTACAGCTAGAGCCCTCTACGCTGGGGCGGACCTCTACGCTGGGGCATGCAGCGTGTTAGCTGTTGTTAGCATGACTACACCGCTGTGCTTACTAGACCTTAGCAGACCCCAACCCCTACGCTGGGCCGTGCAGTAGCAGACCTAGACCCAGCGTAGGGGTCTACACTATTAAAACCCGAGTGGTTCGGTTTAGACATTAAAACCCGAGTGGTTAGATTTAGGGTAGAGGTCCGTGGGCTCAGGCATTATATGTCACGCCCCAGCGTAGAGGTCCACGGCTCGGGCAATGTACGTCACGCCCCAGCGCAAAGGTCTGCCCCAGCGTGCAGGTCTCCAGCTGAACGCCCCAGCGTAGAGGTTTGCTCAAGGTCTGCAGCCAGATGCCTCTCAATGAAATAATGATTTTTAATAACCTTATCACCGTCTGTTCATGTGTAATCAGTGTAAACAGACAGACTCTAACAGGGAAACAGCTCAGGTGTACCATCAGGCTCAGTTTTTATGGACTGTGACCCGGATCAGGACTCAGACAGAAATACGTGACCCATCAGGACAAGCATAGTGAAATAACACTGCCCTTGTACAACAGAGTAACTTGAGGCATTTGAAACTAATGTTGAGTTAACTTTTAATAAATGTGTGTTAATGTTAGCCATTTGCAAACTAAACTAAATCGCTGACACTAGCTGGGTTTTCATTACAGTTTTTCGCAAAATAAAAGCGACATTTCTTAAATTTCGATTCAGTACAATTGCGCTTTGAATGTGTTTCCATTGAGGGGGTTTTGGGCATAGGCCTTGCAATTCTCGTAAAATCTCATCTCACGTGAATCCGCTGCAGGGAAGCTTGACGCTCAAAACCTGTTGCGTGTTGGTACGATTTTGGTTAAATCTACGGCGGTTGCCTTGATAATTTTGAACAAAAGACGAAGGCAACGGATGATAATTCAGAGGTAAAGTCTGTATGTATGACAAAAGCAATGTAGCTATAAGGGTAGAAGTATGATGTTAAGAAAAGTCTCATCTGTTTTTCTGTCTACACGTACCGCGCAATGTTGTCTCGGAGTGACTGGTCATGTGACACCGTACGTTATGTTCTGTGACTTGTAAATGCGGAAAAAGTGTTTCCATTGCACTGTTGCGATATATTTCTATATTGAAACGCCTGAAAAACCTCCTCATAAAAGCGTAAAACTTTTTAGCGATATTTTAGTTGTTTTTTTTTTAATTCAGGTGTTTCCATTACTAGTTTCTTTTTGCGCTATTTCGATTTTGCGCATTTCCAAGTGTAATGGAAACCCAGCTAGTGTTCATGCGGTCTCAATTTTTCAAACTGTTTTATCCATATCTGACACATCTCCTCGCGATTTTTTAGCTTTATGAAAGCAACAAGTTCAACTGCCCACTGTAAAGATTTGGAAATCCCGTAAACTTGCGGTTGCCAACCTAGTGCTGGACAGTGGCCATTTCAGGGAGGAGCTTAGCGAAGGGTCAATTGTGTATATACCTCTCACCATCATTGACTGGCTGCACATCTCTAAGATGGTATCCAAATGAAGTATCTATGGAAACACAGCCTCCATTTTGATTTTAAAATGATACAGAAATAAAAAAAAATAAACAACAGAAATCCCTCAGCAACATTCCAGAATTTGGGGGGGGGGGGGTTGATGATATCACAGACTCCAGAAACCTTTACATAGCCGACCTTAAAGTGTAGATTTCACTTAATAGTGCGAAACACTGAACATCATGCAGAGACATTGCAGAAGTTTAACATCTCCTACAAACACAAATCCAAATGGTCTACTATTTTTATCATCCTGCAGGCAGCGATCACCCGAGAGGCATCTGGCTGCAGACCTCAAGCAAACCTCTACGCTGGGGCGTTCAGCCGCAGACCTGCACACTGGGACGGACTTCTGTGCTGGGGCGTGACATACATTGCCCGAGCCGTGGACCTTTACGCTGGGGCGTGACGTATATTGCCTGAGCCCGCGGACCTCTACGTTGGGGCGATGATGTATGTTACCCACAACCAATTTTCTGCTCTAGCCGCCTGCCCACTGGCTTACCCTAAATCTAACCACTTGGGTTTTAATGCCTAAACCTAAGCACTTGGGTTTTAATCCCTAAACCGAACCACTTGGGTTTCAATAGCGTGCTGCTGCAGGCCCCAGCGTAGGGGTCAGGGTCTGCTGCTGCACGCTCCAGCGTACAGGGCTATGCTAAGGTCTAGTAAGCACAATGGTGTAGTTATGCTAACAACAGCTAACACGCTCCCCAGTGGAAGTCACCACTGAAGCTGCTCAGACTGGAGCGTCCAGGAAGAGACAGCGAGAAGATGATGATGAAGACGAGGAATGGGATAGCAAAAGGTTCTGCTTAGACAGGGACCCAGCATTTGGTTCTGATAACCCACAGTCCCAGGATGTTGTCAGGGCAGAACCACGAGTCATCCGCCCGGGGGAAGTCACCACTGATGCTGCTCAACCTGGAGCATCCAGAAAGAGACAGCATGAAAGTGATGATGAAGACGAGGAGGACAGCAAAAAGTTCTGCACAGACTTGTACTGGTTCCTGTACAGTGATGAGGACAGTGAGTGTGAAAGTGATGACAGTGAGGGGAGAGTGATGTTGCTGATAATCATTGAGTGGCATCAAGCCTCCACTTTACTCCATCATACTTTCTTCTCACTCGAACTCCTCTTCATCAACTCCCCAAAACAAGCAGCCATCAACCTGGAGGTGGCTTCAGTTTTTGAGTGTGACCTTTCTGGGTCATACTTAGAGATGGATTGCTAATATCACCCCTGATACAGCGCGTTGTATTTTTGTGTGTCATGCACCATATGGAAAAAAGTATTTGGCCACACCTGTTAATGATTGAATTCAGGTGTTTCAATCAGACCTGTTCCAACATGTGTATAAATTCAAGCAGCTAGCCATGCAGTCTCCATTTGCAAACACTTGGGATACAAAAAGGTCGTTCTGAAGAGCTAAGTCACTTCAAGCGTGGTCCTGTGATAGATGGCCCCTTTGCAATAAGATGGATTGTGAAATTTCATCCCTGCTAGACTTTCTTCAGTCAGCTGTAAGGTATTATTAGAAAGTGGAAGCATTTTGGAACAACAGCAACTCAGCCACAGAGTGGAGGACCCAGTGGAATCACAGAGCGAGGTTGAAAACTGCTAGGGCACATGTGAGTTAAACTCTCCAATGCTCTGCTGATTCCATAACTGAAGAGTTCTGAACTTCCACTGGCATTAATGTAAACACAAAAACTGTGCAGTGGGAGCTTAATGGTTTCACTGGCTGAGCAGCTGCATGCAAGCCTCACATCACCAAGTCCAATGCCAAGCTTCAGATAGACTGGTATGAAGCCCACCAACACTGGACTGGAGGAGTGGAAACGTGTTCTGTGGAGTGTTGAATAAGGCTTCTATGTTTGGCAGTCAGATGGGCCAGTCGTTGGATCATTTGTGTTGGATCAATAGAATTGGTGTTACTTTTGATACAACTTTGATCAGTTTTGCATACATTTGACCCTTTTCAGCCACTTAATTGAAAGTGCAGTGATTCATATTTAGTCTCATAGCATTTAAAGAACAAACTTGATTAAATGAAATATTCATAGGCCTATCTACTTAAAAACGTGTTTAATCACCTAAATTAAAAAAAAGTTATTATTTTTTAAATGAACTAGAATAAGCCTTTAATTTGAACATAGAAAGGGTCCCCTCCACAGACATCGCCATCTCTGGATTTTTGCATTTTACGTGTTTCTAGTAACATATAAGGAACCAAATAACAGATACACATTGTTTTAATTCCACCGGTAGCCACAGTAACCACCACAGAAATTAGCATTGTAATCTAGAATTGACTGTGAAGATGTTGAAGTTCAATTTTACACACTGCGTTTCTAAAACCCTTTCACCACTTTTTGTACAATTTGGCTCTATTGACTAATTTTTGGACTCTTTTTAATTATATCTCACCACTTTTTCTGCCCATTTTTGCCAATTTTAGTCTATTGTTGCCTCTGTTAACAAATATCATCTCTGTTAGATCCTTTAAACCACTTTTTTGTATGACATTTTTTGCATATTTTATCTGCATTTCTCTAATTTTAATCCTCATATTTGCCACTTAAAATTAATCTTTGCCACTTGTAATCCTTTTCACCAGTTTTACTGCCTGTCTTCGCCACTTTTAACACTTTTTTGACACTTTTAACCCCTTTTGGCCTACTGGTTATTTTTTTGTTACCTGTGCTGACCCATTTTTGCCACTTTTAATCCAGTTTTTAATCCTATTTCACCACCTTTTCTGCCTATTTTTGCCATGTTTATGCCATTTTTCCCATGTTTTCGTCTATTGTTGCCCCTCTTAACCTATTTTGCCACTGTTTAATCCTTTTTTCCATTTTTAATGCCCATTTTTGCTCTTTTCTTTTTATTATTTGTTTTATTTATGTATTTTCTACCACTTAAAACACAATTTTGACCTCTTACTCCCATGTTGCTGCTTTTAACCCATTTTAATTCTGTTTTAAGAAAAGGGTTTTACATTTTGAAGGCTATACTACAATGTAATTAAGTTTTTAAAATATTGAGTAGTGTGTTTATCACTCAAGTTTAAAAGAAAAATCAAACATGGTTATCACAGCTTAACTTTAAAATGGAGCATGTTTTGCTGACCTCCATGGGCCCTCAGTTTGGTTGGGTCCCATAAAGCTCTCCCCTTTATCACCTTTTCCTTATGGGCGGCCTTGCCTAAAGATAATAGGCCTAAATATACATTTTAAAAAAATATATTAGTATAAATAAACAGTAGTAGTAGTAGTAGGCTAGTAGTAGTAATGCTGAGCCTCCCATCCAGGATTGGTCTATTAATAATTACCATGCAGAATGATTGGTGCTGAGAAGGACTTTACCTCTGCAGCATGTTGCAGTAATGATAGCAAGCTCTTACAAAACACAGACAGTGTCGGAACGGTGCAGGTCACATTAATGTCTCAGCTGTCAGGTGAGGGGCCTCTCTGCTGTCGGCACGCGCTCCTGTTTGAGGAAATATTGGAATATCTGAAGAAAACAGAAAGAGGAAGGGGGGAGGGGAGGAGGTGTGGGAGAGGAGTCATCTCAGGAGAAAGTTCACAGTTTGACGGACGGTCACACAGACAGTAAACGCACCATGGCGGGCAAAGTGAGAGTCTGTTCAGCCGGACAGAGCCAGCTTCAGGACTCTTCAGACTCGGACTCGGAGGTCGAGGGGGAGCCGGCTCGCGTGGTGGGTACCGGGCCCTCTGCCGGCTCCATCCCCGGCTCTCAGGTCATCCACAGCGGACACTTCATGGTGTCGTCGCCGCACAGTGACTCCTCGCCGCGGAGGAGGAAGAGCGGAGGCTCGCTCAGATATGACTTTGACACGGTGAACAGGACGTGGTGTCAGACGTACCGGTACGGCCCACTCAGCTCCGCGAGCCTCAGCATCGACCCCACTCTGACCCGCCTGTTTGACTGCATGTCCCTGGCCTACAGGTGGGTCAACGTTACACTACAGGGCTCAGGGACAGGAGGACAAGTCAACTCAAAGTTTAGCTGATTATAACTGGGCAGAATCCCTCATGTTTAATGGACACTAACTTCTTTCTTATTTCAGAGATGCCCACTTTTATGTCGTCATTTCCAAACGTATTTTAGCGGTTAACTCCGTGTAGCCTAGCTTCATGCCTTTATTCTCATTGTAAAGTAAATGCATGGAACTTGAGGGGTTGCAAGGTTTTACTTATTTGGGTTGCAATTCCTCTTGGTTAGTCTGACCGACCATATGGGAACAACTGGGCCCTGTTATGTCCACAATGCATTTTAACCCTTTTAACCCCCATTTTTCCTCATGATGCCTCTATGTTTTTCAAATGGAAAAAAAAAACTCAAAAATTATTTATTTCAAATAAGTTATTTTATTGTGTTGAATTATTACAAACTGTGATATGGATTATTTTTGTGCAATGCCACATACTCCCTCTCAAGCTGCACTTTTTGATATTGTGACTCCAAAGCATTCTACATTAATATTTTACTCTATTTTGAGTTATTTTTTCACCTACAACTGACCTAATTACTGATTTCAAATATTCATGAATTTTAAAGATTTTAACCCTTTGACTGCCAGTTTTTTGTTGCAATGCAACCATGTTTTTCAAAACAAAAAAAGGAGAAAATGAATTATTTTTGATATGGATATGTCAGTGATTAGCAGCAACACTGATTTTCATGATTTTATTTCTTTATTTATTTTTTTGCAGTTTTTAGCAAGTTTTTTCTCCCTTTTCCAGATGTGGTCAAAATGACACTATCTGGCGGAGATTAGTAAAAATGATAAATTCCAAGGCAAAAGCCCAGATTTGCACCCAGATACAATAAAATGGGTGTATTATGCTTTAATGGAAGAGAGTTCGAAAATTGCAGTTTGACTGGGTTTTAATGGTGCATTTTTTGCACTGCTCAGCTTAAGTGTAACTCTTGCTTATAAACAGTGTATTTCAGACTTCCTGTTGGAGCAGAGCTGGAAATAACAAGATCAAATCAAAAAATACACCGTCTTGACAAAATTCATGCGCACAACCTCTCTCAAGTGTTATCAGTAACGGTAAATTGAAGCCTCATCTGGGTGCTTGCATTATTTTACCTTACACACAGACACAAAAATATTTCCCATAAACCACCAGGGTCTGAATGATTTCATCTCCTGATGCTTGTAGTCAGTTGTGTTTCCTTTTGTTGTTGTGTTGGAAGACAAAGTGACGACCCAGGCCCAGTTTTACTGCTGACTGCTTGAGGTTCTAAATCTTCACATATCCTTCTTTCTTCATGATTCTCTCCATTTTTCTGAGATTCCCAGTTCCAGATGCATTGAAGCATCCCAACAGCATAATACTCCCACTGCCGTGCTTCACTGTGGGGACGGTGTTCTTTGGATTATACGTCTCAATTGCCAAAGAGCTCTAGTTTGGTCTCCTCTGACTAAAGGACATGCTTCCAGTATGCAGTATCTTTCTCCAGGTTGCCTTTAGCACTCTTCAGTCTGACTTGAAGGTGTCTCTTCTGCAGATGTGGAGTCTTTCTTAGTCCATTCCTGTGCAGGGCTCTTGTGATGGTCTTCTTTGAGACTGCATTTCCTGACTTGGTTAAGTCATTCTTTAGGGTCCTGGCACTTGTTCTGAGGTCTTTTGACACACCTCTTACTATTTTTTTCTTTCAAGAGTCTTTGAAATCTTTCTCTTCCTACCGCTGCCAGTCTTGTTCGAAACTCTGTGGTTCTCTTTGAGTTTCCTCATGATGACAATGGTAATTTTAGGTCTTGAGTTGTATACCAACAATAAAATTTAATAATTACAGGGAAAAGTGAAGAGCCCTTTTGGGTGTCGCCCCTGGCAGGTATCCCACATTGCCAACAAAACTAAAACTAATAAAAATTAAGCTAAAACAAGGCAATTTTGCAAAATAAAAACTAAACTGAACTAAAAAAACTAATTAAAACTAAACTGAAATTCAAAATAAAAGTAAAATAAAAACTAAAACAAAGGAAAAATCCCGAACTATTATAACCTTGCTTCTCACTCCAGTTCTTGAGGCTAAATGCTTTGATAACTTTGTTGGTTTTTGTGAAATTATTTTGTTGCTGTGTGCAGAGTAAAATAATGTAAGCATCCAAAATAAACTAGTATGTTTTGAAAAGATGTGTAAAAAATTGTGAAATTTCTTAGGGGAGGTAATAATTATTTTATACATCTCTTAAAGGGTTAGAAAAGCAGAAGATACAATCAGCAACTAAACTGATCATTTCTATTTAGAAATATTTAATGTTTGAATGCAACGCTGCATCATAGGTGTTTTACTAGCATTTTCAGTGTAAAGGTTCTCAGTGATCAACACATTTTGCTGCTTACACATGTACGGGACCAGATCTGAGATAAGACAAATTGCTTTATCCACAGGGAAAGCTAAACAGGAGCTTTAAAAATGCAAAGTATTTAAGAAAATAAAGAATGTGCAGGCCGTAACTTGAATATCTTTCCACCTGCAGTTGCTGCTCTCTGACGTTAATAATTTTCACAAGCCACTTTTATTAGCTACCTATAGGTAAGGAAGAGAAATAAAAGTACATTTTTATGCAGGGTTTCCCTTTAAAATGGATGGTGAAAGTTGTTTTGTAATGTTTGTGGTTGTGTTAGCAGACTGATTTTGCAGCCTCTTGTGCAACAGCTTGGAAACTCTTCACTGAAAGCTGGACTTTGATTCTAGTTGGCAGCAGTGGAGAGATTATAGTGTAACTGAGGGAACAGAGAGAAAGCATGAAATTTTGCCCCTTGCCTATATTTCAGGAATAGTCAGCATATTGCATCGTCTTTACACAATGCAAAAAAAAAATTGAGTAATAGTACATACAGTTTCTCATTTAAGTTTTAAAATTGTTTATCAAATTTTATCAATCTATTTGTATCATTTTTGACTAGATATTCCAAGAAATGCACATTTTTGGCAGATAAAAATGCAGATGTCTTGCAGGTTTGCTTATTTAATATAAAGTTAGCTGTGTTTCTTAGCATGTGTTTTAGTAACAGTTGCTATCAACTACTGGCCCATAGGAGACAATTTTCCAACCAGCTAGTATGTGTCAGTGGATTTTATAATGAGATTGTCACAATCAAATCTCGGTCTGCTGTTGTTACCAGCACAAAAAACAGCACGTCATTTACACTTTTATGTCAGATTGCAACATTTGAAATGGAAAATCTCACATGAAATCAACTTATTCATGTATTTATTTTCAACTTCCAAGGCTTAACTAGCGCACCTTTTTTAGGAATTCAAGTGCAAAATTATCAAAATTTTAAAAATATAAGCACTGTAAGTATCAATATGTCCAGATTTTAGAAATAGCAAATGAAGAGTACATAAAATATGAAAAAAACTACTTTCTAAATTTTAATTCACCTTTGTGCTTAATCTGCAGTATCATGTGCAAAAGGTGGACTATATTGTTGCAAACTACTCCTGTTCTGCAGTATTTATCGTTAATCACTCTTGTGTTAATTTGCTCCTCTCCTGACAGTGTTTTCCAGTAATAAGCTGCTGTTCCGGAGAGTGCAACATGCAGCGATGTCCCTCCATTAAAAGCATGATGAATAAGAAGCCTGTAGCTTCCTAGCAACTCTGTGAGCACCTCACATTAGGAGGCCTCTTCTCTGCACTCAGCAGGCTGAGGGACACTGGAAAAGTGCAAACAGCCTGACAGTGAGACGGTGAATGAGCTGATAGCACGCTATTTGTCAAAATCAGGAAAGAATGTTTCCACTCTGTCAGTGCCGGGGTTTTTAACTCTTTCAGAACATCTAATTCAAACAGAAGAAAGCAGGGAAATGTGCATTTTCAGTTTTATTTGTAAGAATTTTACAAACTCACTGAATAAAATGCTTTCCGTCCATTTTTCATTTCCAGCGGTAAGATCGTCTCTCCAAAGTGGAAGTCTTTTAAGGGTCTGCGGTTGCTGTGGCGGGATAAAATCCGTCTGAACAATGCCATATGGAGGGCTTGGTTCATCCAGTGTGAGTCAACACATCTTACCTTCATCTCTATAACATAAATCTTCACTTAAAGGCACAATATGTAGATTTTTTGCTCCCAATGTCTACATGTTTTTTTTTTTTTAATTACAGAGATTCTAAAAAGACTATTTTAATTTACTTATATCTTAGGATCTGAATTTAAGTGTTTTAAAGTTTTTTAACAACTAAACATCCTTTGTTTTCCTCGACAGCAGTACAAAATGCTTCAAGAAAAACAAGAATATGAAAAATTCTACTTTCTTATTAAGATAGACTTTTTTTGAATGCGCAATTATTATCAGCATGATACTAGGCAGATACTAGCTTAAAAAAGAAAGCTATCTGTATTTGCATGTATGAAAATTGCTATTGATATTTACTAACAAGATATCAGCTTTTCTTAGGTACATGTAGGGATTCTCTAAAGAAAATGGTTGGGAAACACTGCTGTAGATGATGGATGGAGTTTTAGGCAGGGCCAATAGACCTATGTCAGCTGAAGTATTTTTCTTTGTTCATCTACTGTCTTTCAACTTTAAAATGTACTTTAATGACTGAATTGTAGGTTTGAACTACATTTATATATCAGTATGAATTTCAGTATCAACTAAAATGAATTTGTAAATAATACCAGGTATCAGCAAAAATCCAATATGCATGTTGTGGAAATGTGGTATATTATTTTGGCAACTGTGCTGCTTGCGGCATTCTCAGCGGTAAATGATTTCTATTTGAATCAGTCTGAAATGTGACAATGATTTAACTCTTGATGTGCTGTGCTTAGATGTGGAGAGGAGGAAGATCCCAGTGTGTGGCTTTGTCACGCCACTCGAGGGCTCTGAGGCAGACGCTCATCGAAAACCCGAAGTGGGTGATTTGAGTAAAAGAGGGATTTATTTTTTGATTTTTTACAGCCTGAGTTGCTTTTCAGCTACACAATTCTCTAACTTTATTTGTCAGTAATTAATGAAACAGAAGTGGATTTCACTTAACTGTGAGTTTTATGTAGAGACGGTTTAATGTTCTGTATTTCTTCATGTCTGCAGGCTATCGTATTAGAGGGCAGCTACTGGAAGCGAAGGATCGAGGTGGTGATCAAGGAGTATCACAAATGGAGGATTTACTACAAGAAGCGGGTGAGCACTGACTCTTCAAAAGCTTATTTAAGACATTTAGAAGAGTAGCTCTGTTTTATTGTTCAGTTGGATGTAAGGACATTCAGAGCACAACCTGTGTTGTGTCAATTCTCCTACCTGCACAATGGTAGCCTCAGGCGGGCCTACTTGCCATATCATGCTTTACCTCAGCCTCAAATTTTGTCATCACCAGGAGCGTCATGAATGGGATTTCCGAAACGGGAAACAAATCCCTCTCACTGTCATCTTTGTACTTTGTACATCTCAGTTATATTTCCCCTCATTGCTTGCAGCAGTCTCGAGAACAAACATGTTTCCTTGCTGTGACCAAGAGCCAAGGGTACCAGACCAGGTACTCTTTCTGTGCCATAGCAGTTTCACACTGCAATGACAACCCTGCTTATGTTGAGGATGTAGTGTCAAAGTGTGTACTGCAATGTAAAACAAAGCTCCTGCAACTGAGTCAAGCCACATATAGAGATGGACCATTTGTGTCAGGTTACCCAGATGCACTGTTATGGACTGTAAACACACTTATAAAGTCACTTAGCATCTCTTAACTTAATTAATGATTTATTTTACCTAGCATTATTGTGTAAATGATCAATCAACTTTACATTTCGGTCAACATTTTTCAGGAAAAGTAAATCATTTCTCAAGTAAAAATTTGCTTTAGTCATGATGCTAAATCTGTTAGCTTGTTAATGACAATCCCCATATGTTTTAGCACCAAGCTAA